>NC_138376.1:62588071-62645516 GCF_054177405.1 Leptonychotes weddellii | reverse complement strand
CTCCCTGGCCTCTTCTTAGGAGGATATGAATGGCACTCAGAAGCCCCCCACTCTCACGACCTAAGCACCTCCCCAAGACCCTACCTCCAAATACCATCATGCAGGGATTAGGGTTTCAACATATGAATTTGGGGGAGACACATTCAGTCCATTCAGGCTGGGTTTATTTCTGCACTCTCTTTTGCTTTCATCTTTCTCCTGCCACAATGCTTCCACGTGGCCTCCCATAGGAAAGCACACAACTGGTTTGTGTTCTGATTTTATGCCATGGAGCCTCCCTCACACCTTGTTTTTTCTGTCTTCATCTACAAGTGGCTTCTTATTCTGTATTATTAGCCTTTCCCTCTGTTGTTGCTTCATTGCCCCAGGTTATGGGTGTCCTTGATGACTGATAGTTCTTCAAAATCTTGCTTTGAGCAGAACCTACTCCTGATTCTGTAGAAGTTTCAGGTGGATCAACAATTAACCTCTCATACATTTATCTGAACATGTCACTCTGGGGTCTAGAATTTCTGTATTTACATAGGTTGTTTTTGTTTTTGTTTTAATGAAAGAGGATTGGATTAAAAGCTCAAAATATTGTTCTCTGGTTTTGTCTTACTACTCCCTGATACTCACAGGTAAGACTTAAAGTGGGTTTCCCTGTGAGTTAAATTAATTGTGTTTAATCTACTAAAATATATGGTGTAGCCCTTTAGCTTTTGGAAGGAAAACATTACGGTTCTTGGCATTGTTCTCGTTCTTTTTCTGCAAAGATGACTATGGCATCATTTCTAGATTCCCTAGTCTTAGAGACATATACAGGTTGTTTATAATTTCCATGATTTCTTCATATAATGCACATATTGTTCTAGAACCTTAGCTCTGAATAAATGCCTCTGTGAATTCAAATACCAAACTGTTAATCGTTTTCATGATCAAGAGAAAACAAATAGATTACTTTGACATTTTTTAGCAATATATTAAAAGTGAAAGATGATCTTGTCGACTCTGTGGCCTGGTCTCGGCTGATGCAATTAAGCCAGGAGTTCCCTGTAAAAGTAATTAGGGAAGTTGAAAAAGTGAGCACTCCCCAGATGTGATCTTACCAGTGGCCTTAATATATGACATCAATGAGTTAAATGAGGAAACTACCAGAGGCCAAACATCCAGGTTTTAGGTTTCAGATGAAGTTTTTGCTTGTGCTCACCTCAGGAAATGAATATTGCATTCATAAATTGTTGTTCTTATCCAGGAGATGAACCATAGCAGTTTCATTTAGCCCTAGAGTATTAAATTTCTTTAACACTTTGCCACATTAGAATATGTTTTCCATCTGAATGTGATGATGCAATATTTGAAGGGAAAAATCGTTAGCCGAGTGACATTCCATAACAAGCCATAAAAGTTTATGATGCACATAGTAGGATAATTGGCACAACAGGAATTGAATACTTCCTTACGGATAATATTTGATAAGCTATGGCATGTAGAACAATCATAACATTTCAATTGACCAATGATGGCTACTTTAGAATGCATTTATTTTATTGTTTCCATAATGGATTTTACAGGGCCAGAATTGGTTCTACTCTACTGGAAAGATGGAAAAAGGACCATATTATTTTTCCTCCTGCATTTATTTTCCATTGTGATCTTTTGCTTGGGCATTTTATCCCTCCCCCCCAACACTAGACTGCTTTACCACGAACTGTTGACAAATGATTTGTTGAAAGCCAAAACTAGTGGCCAGCTCTGTTCTATTTTCTCCCTGAGTCGGCATTCTTGTGCATAAAGTCCTTTTATACCATTAATTAACTCATTCGTGGACAGTGTCCTTTCTCCCAGATTCTAGATTGGCTGCACCTCACACCTGTTTTTCTTTGGGTGTTGAGCCCCACCAGCTTATAAATTTTCCGATAGTTCCCAGTATCACTTCTTATGAAATAACACGTTTTTTCCCACAAAACGTTTGCCCAACTGTTTTCAATAGTGGCAGTCAGGCCTGAAGTTGTCAGTCAAACCACAGCTTATCAGTCTGAGCTTTTTCTTTTTAAGCTTTTACTCGGTGACTTTTGAGACCTGTCAACACCCAGTTGATTTTAGCCTTAACAATAAAGTCACACTCTATCTCCCACATAGAAGCTTTAAGATTAAATTCTGATGTCATATACGTCATATTTACATAGTTAAAACTCATAACAAGCAACCCACAGGCAATAGGATGTAATAACCATGCAACAGAGCCATTTCCTGTCCCTCTTTTTTCTCTCACACTGTTTTGTGCAGTTTATTGGATGTGAATGTTATGAAAATGAAAATCGTCTGGGAGAAACCTGCTGGCCAGGTCTGAGGTTTAGAAGAATTCAACGGGGGGGGGGGGGTATATAGAGCTGTAAATCCTTGGCCACCCCACCTCTTAACATCATAAAATAGAAACACTTTCAACATTCCTTTCGTTTCCAGAAAAGAGAGAGATGGGAGGCCACGATTACATGCGCTAACGGTGGGTTTTTCATATTTTTAATTCTTCTGCAATTAAAGGAAAACAACTAACTCAGGGTCAAAAACATGTAACACCAAAAGTTTTACGGTTTTCACTTTTAAACACAAAGCACCTACTTTAAATGCACGGCAAGGTGAAATTTAGCCATGGATGCGATGTAAGAATCAAATCTAGCATGGCACTTTCAACAGCCAATTGAGAGGAGTTAAGCATTTTCTTGGCAATCACTCGAGAGCTGGAAATATGTGTGTCATGTTAAAGCAAGAAAATGAAAGCCACTGTCTCTGATTTAATTTGAAGCCTCTGTCGCATCAAACGATTAGGTCTTAAGTAAAAATATTGACAAGAAAATAAGGCTCTAATGGAAGCACATTATATCCCGTGATAGGGACACTTTTGTGTAGTTTCATTACTTGAAGTGAGGCAGAATGAAATCATTCTCTTAATAGTATTACTCTGGAAAACCTTCTGTATAAACAAAGGCTAAAGTACCATTTTTTTTTAAAGATTTTATTTATTTATTTGAGAGGGAGAGAATGAGAGAGAGCACATGAGAGTAGGGAGGGTCAGAGGGAGAAACAGACTCCCTGCCGAGCAGGGAGCCGGATGCAGGACTCGATCCAGGGACTCCAGGATCATGACCTGAGCTGAAGGCAGTCGCTTAACCAACTGAGCCACCCAGGCGCCCCTAAAGTACCATTTTTGAAATAAGGTCTTTTTCCTTCTAGGGATAATCAGACATATTATTCATGTTAAAAGATATACACTGAAATTTCACAACCAGATTTTAGCAATATGCTAGAAAACATTTGCATTTCCTTTCCATGGTGTGTGAAAGGTGCAGTCATATTCTGCATGCGAAATAATATTAAGAAAAATTCAATGGAATTAATAATCTTCCATGGTTATAATTCTGTCTGAAAACAAAGTGAAACAGAAAGACAAAAGACTATAAAGGCATTCTTTTTTTTAAAAAGAATTTTATTTATTTATTTGAGACCATGAGTGGGGTGGGGGTGGGTGGGTAGGGGGAGGACGGGCAGAGGGAGAGGGAGAAACAGACTCCCCCTTGAGCAGGGAGCCCTAGGTGGGGCTTGATCCCAGGACCCTGAGATCATGACCTGAGACGAAGACAGGAGCTTAACCGAATAAGCCACCCAGGCGCCCCTATAATAGCATTCTTTATGAGGCTCAACTTCCATAGTTTCCATACAAAAATCAGACTATTTCAACATTTTTTTTCTTATTCCAACTCTGTAGGAAGCTGATTTTTGGACTCAATAATTTTGTTCCAACAAATAAAATAGAGTTCCTAGAAGTACATAAGCTTTTTTAAGACCCCAGAGATAGAAATACTTTTTTTGCCAGCAAAAGATACATTCACACACCTCTCCCTTTCTCTCCCTGTCTCTCTTTTTTTCCTCCTGTCTCTGTCTTATGCGCATGCATGTACGTACATACACTCCACATACTCATGGAATAACTGAGAGAATTCAGGAAAGAATTCCTCCAGTTAGATCTAAATGCTTTCTCCTCACTGGCCTGAGGTTCTACTGACTGAATCCGTTCCTCCTTCTTAGGTACTCTGTCTCTAGCAGCTCTCAGTTCAAATGAAAATGCTCCCAGAATAAGAGTTTGTAGAGTCCGTGAACTGCCCCACGACCACCCTTAAGAGCTAACACAATTCACTAACACTGTTCTTTAACAGCATGTTGAGCAATAGTTTAAATTTGATTGGAGAAATAATTACTGCGCACCCATGATTTTTGAGGGCACTGTCCGGGCACTGCGACGAATATCAGGACAACTGAATCTCCTATCCAGTGGGAAGTGAAAGAAACAGGTCAAGGACAAGGAGACAGAGAAAAGAAGGTTACACTAGAAGGGCTAGAGGAGGAGATGACACCAGGTAGAAAAGGAAATTAAAACAGGAAACCAGAAAATGCCAAAAGGAAAATTCTTTTACAGTTTTGGGTTAGTGTAACCAAAAACCCAAAATATAGCAGCAATTTGTCAAATCTGCATTCCTTCATCGCCCCCCTTTTCCAGACCAGAGAGGCTTGCAAGAATTAGAAAAATCAGTCATACCCATGAATATTAATTGCAGAAATGTTGACATCTTTACCCAATCATTTGTCTATATGTGAAAAGGGATGCTCTTAAGGATTCTACAGGATTGCAAGCTTTTGCATAAGGTTTTATGAAACTTTAGTTATTAATATAATTGCTATGGAAACATGAAACCAAGACACATCTTTCTATGATAAAAACACAACTACTTCATCTCTGCCTGATTCTTTCACTTTCACGCTAAAATAAACGAAGGGCGGCCCAAGTTTCAAACAGTGTCTCAGAACCGTAAACCTTGTGGAGTGTAAGCCACCTAGAAAAGGGTGATCGGTCAAAGATATTGGTCTCTTTCAGCTGGTATCAAATGTAAGGGCTAGATTCAGCTCCTGAAGCCTCTGATAGCAATTACAGATGGAGTGAACTTCAAACGCTTTGGAGCTTGTGTTTAATTCAGAACAACACATGACATCTTGGACAGATCCCGACATGCTTATGAACTTATAAATGGAGTTGGAAATCTCACGAAATAAGTCAAAGATATCATTCTTTCTGAGGCAGGACTATAAAGTAATAGAGCTGCTTTTGAAACCGACATTGCTGAACTTACACGTGCAAGTTGAGTGTGGTCCCTTTAAAAACACGCCTGTTAGAGGCTCCACATTCACCCAGCTGTTGCCGCCAGAAGCAGCCATGCTCGTTCCTTGCCAGCGGAAACGCCTCTTCTGTGGAGGGTAGACTGGAAATTTAAAATGGATGAAGATGTGCAGCCCCAGGTCTGGTGAATAAAGTTAGCAATTCAACGGACGGATGGAATTCAATGAGGCAAGAAATAAATGAACCACGTGAAGAAAATTCGCATTGTGACATGTAACAAAAATAGCTAACACTTGAGTTCTCGCTGTGTGCCAGACACTGTCCCGGGCGTTCCACACCCATCACTTCACGCAGTGCCCCCACTAACTCCCTGATGCAAGTTGCATCAGCACGGTTTTAAAGGGAAGGAAACGGAGGCACAGAGAAGGGAAATCTATAGCTAGTAAGGTGGCAGAGCCACGGATTCGAGCCTGGGAGGTCAGTCTCCAGAGCCCTTGCTTTTTAAATATGGTTTGTTTGGTTTTTTTAGATTTTTATTTATTTGAGAGAGAAAGCACAGAGGGAGAATGAGAGGGAGAAGCAGACTCCCCGCTGAGCAGAGAGCCAGATGTGGGGCTCGATCCCAGGACACTGAGATCACGACCTGAGCTGAAGGCAGACGCTCAACCGACTGAGCCACCCAGGCGCCCCCGAAGCCCTTGCTTTTTAAGTACGTACAATATTAACTCCAACAGTGCTCCTAAAGGAAGACCTAAACAAGGTCTGATCCAGTGCAACGGGCTGTTGGATGTAACATTTCCTCATTACCAACTGGGAACATTCATAACGTATTAATGTGCAATTATTCTAAGGCTTGGATGTGAATTTTTTTGCCTCACTCACAGGAGCTTACCAACAACCAACGACTGAGCCCATTTCAGTACGGCTTTGTGGCAGCTGTGGGGAAAGGTTTCCACGCCAGTACCCTCTGAATTTAGGGTTTTGAAAATTCTCAAAACATAGTGTTTGCGAGTGTCAGGCTCTCTTATAGGTTCACAAACTTTCAGTGACAGCATTTATTTGGATATTGTAAATTTAGGAGATATTCGAAGTATTCAAGAGAATGAGGGATCCAGCCGAGGGCAAGGGGCTTGTGACGTGTCTCAGGACTTAGGCCAGGCAAGGAGAGCAACTGTAAGAGTGCAGGCTTCGTAATCAGACCTAATAACGTTGAGTAACCTGGTTAACTTCTCTGAGCCTCAGTTTCGTCACCTGTAAAGCAGGGACTCCAGCACGCACAGGGTATGCGAGGATTAAGTAAAACACAAGCCAACCTCATTTCGTATGGTACAATCTGTAGCAATACACCTTCCGTAAATATGAGTTTTTCTGCCCTTTTCAGGAATGTCCTTGGATACTCCAGCTGAAAATAAATTACCCTCCAAATCACTGACTTGGCTTTCTGGGTGTTTAGGAGTGTCACTGTGATACTATAATTTAGACGCACAGAGAAAGGTTATTTTTACTGGTCTTGTTCATGATTCACCCCCGCTATTTTATTTGCCTAAAGTTTAGTGCCTACAGCAGGCACCAGTGGGTTCCAAGTGATAGAGACAGCACATGGGAGGAGGTGTGGGGCCTGACAAAGGGTTTGCAGCTGTTGAGAGAGCAAATGGATTAGGCAGCCAAGACCAGAAGCATCTGGTAAAACCGACATTTTTTTTCCATAAAATTGACGTTTCTGTCATAAACAGTAATTCCTAGCTTGCTTTTAACTGCATTTGGAAAACATTTTTTTTTTAGCATGGGATGAGAGGATAGGCGTAGTTCACTGTCTGATTATCCCTTTCAGCGGAGGAAGAGAGGAAGACCCTTGCTCCGAACGCAGCAAAGGCCAAGGAAGTTGTGTATATTCTTGTGCATGTGTGTGTGTGTGTGTGCGCGCGCATACATGTTTGTGCAGCACAGAATGGGCATGAGGGAAGGCATGGGTCCAGGGAGGCCGGGAAGTTTCACTAGGGTGAATTTCGGGGAAAACAATGGAAATTTTACCAGTGAGAGGTATGCATCAAGATTACCAATCAAATGGTGTTCATCATTAAACCGATGTCCCAGGATATCTCTGAATTTGCACTGTCAAACGTTGTCCTGTTCTCCTTTCCTCATAGAGACCATGTCCCACTGAGTCTCGAGGAGTGACGAGGAGTGACTCTAGGTGGAGAGACCTGGAAGGAAGCAGTATCTATTTTATTCTTTTTTTCAAGATTTTATTTACTTATTTGAGAGAGAGAGAGACGAGAGAGTGGCAGAGGGAGAGGGAGAAGCAGGCTCTCTGCTGAGCAGGGAGCCCGACTCAGGGCTCCATCCCAGGACCCTGGGATCATGACCTGAGCCGAAGGCAGCCGCTTAACTGAGCCACGCAGGCGCCCCATGCAGTATCTAGAACAACCTGAATCATTCTCCTAAATATCCCTCAGGCACAATGTGGTCATTCTGTCCACTTTAAAGAATCCTCGGGTCCAAAACCCAGTACAATCTGAAAGCAAAACTAGACTCAGGCCTGGCCCAGGATTTCTCTGGCCTAACCATGCTCCCCTCCCCAGGAATAGCCCCAGGAGGACCTACCATTGCTCACAATAATTTGTTCCACAAACACTTACTGAATACCTATGGTCAGCTAGGCCCTGTAATGTGGTTAGAAATTAGGAAGTAATCACAAAACCAACAAGCAAAGTCCTCTGCCCTCCCGGAGTTCATATTCTTATGGTAAGAGAGAAATGATAAACAAGCTAGAGCAATAAGATAAATAGTGTAATAGATGGTGATAAGTGCAGGAAAGGGGAATAGAGAGTGAAAGGGGCAGTTTCAACCTCAAATAAAAGTGAGGGAGGAAGCCTGAAAGTCACTGCAGGAAGCACTCCCCAGGGAGAGGCATGTGGGGTGCAGAGGCTGGGGCCCGAGTGTGCAAGGAGGGTCTGAGAACAGCAGAGAGGCCAATGTCAAGTGAGCAAGGAGGGGACTAATAGATGAGGTCAGAGTCCTGGAAGCAGGACACAGGCTATTTTTTAAAAGCCAGACAACAGGTCTCGAATGGAGAGATTATGCTGAGTCCCGTGTCACCAAACCAAGACTTGACTTGATCAGTTGCAGCTCTTCCAGAATTGGAGTCTTTAACCAGTCAATCAGGAATTGCCCGGCCAGCAGTTGATCTACCTACTAGACCCTGGCCATTCCCTAAAGGAAAGTAAGCTGGCAATAACTAGCCCATTTGCTTGTTGGGGGGTCTTGGTGTCTATGTAGCCTGGAGCGGCTTCCTTGTTCTTGATTCCTCCTCCCTATAATGTTGTACAGCTCCTCAGAGCTCCTTTCGATCTGCTAGATTGGATGCTGCCTGATTCATGAGTCACTGACTAAAGCCAATAAGATATTTAAAATTACTCAGCTGATTTTTTTTTTTTTAACACTGTGGAAGGCTTATTGGCTTCTACTCTAAGTTGGAGACAGAGCACCCACTCACTATGTTCTAGGCATTGAATGGGGTGCTTTCTTAGGAATATTCTCTCTAGTGCCACCAGACTGATACAAGTAGCTCCTTCATCAGACAAGGCAAGTGGAGCTGAGAATTAACTATTAGCCCAAGATAGTTCTGCTGCAAGACAGAAGAATGAAGGATGCACGCCAGAATCCGTGCAGCCCAGAGCCTGCATCCCTCCCCGCATCCTGCAGATCAGGTAAGAATCAGAAACCCCTGATGGGGTAGAACCTGCCAAATTGCAGGGTTGCCTAAAAGTTATCCTATCGTGAAACAGTTGTCACGAAGTGTCGCCATAAAGCATCTACATCTGTCTTAGACCCCAAGTGCCCCCTGCTCTGGAGAGCTCTAAATTCTTCATGGTTTCCGAGACCATGTGTGTGAATCACTTGGGGAATTTTTTGAAAACGCTGGTTCCAGAACCCGACTGCAGACAACTGAATCAGTTTTGGTCCCCAAAACTTTCTGATGATGGAACTCTATCTTCCTGAAACACTTCCGAGATAAAAATGTTAGGAAGAAGGCATTTTGGAAATGAAACAAGTACAAATCTCCTCGCGGTGTACTGACTTCCATCGCAATAAATTAAACGTCAAACTTAAAAACCTTTGCTTTGGCTTTGTTCGTTGTTCACTTAATTGACTTATTGCTTTATCTTAGTTATTTCTACATTTTCGGATCATTGCTATTGAGTGTTCAATAAATGTACTTGACTGACAAGTTTTACAATAACCTTTTTTTTGGTGTGGTCTACTTACTACTTTTAATAAGTGCAACATTTTAATCTGTTAAAAACAAAAATCCAAAGCCATGGAAAATGATTGGTTTAAGCCACTGGGAAGTTTTCACTACCTTCTTCTGTAATTTCACCGTATCCATCACAAAGAAGTAAATTCTGCTTTCTCAAGGATTAATCAAATAATCCCCCAAGGACCACCATGATCAACAACTGTTTTAAAAATCCAGACTGACATATTTGTCAGTTTCTTTACCAAAAAATGTTTCATCTTTTATAGAGATCGTGAGATGGTTTTGCCTTTTAGAATCCTGAAATGTGGTTTGCTTCCTGTGGAATTATCTGCTAAAGCTACCACCGAAGCCAGAAGGAACTTGCCATTATTGTTCAAATAAGGGGAAGGTGGAGAGCTTCGATGGTTCACATAGTGGAAGAATCCCAAGGAGGTGCCTGCTCTGGAGCTGTCCTAACCCTCAAGTCTCTCCGCCCAGCCACCCATTCTGCTGCCCAGTGGCCCCAAGGTAAATGAACAATCTCTGACATCAGTGGAGTCCCACCAGTTTACTGTGGCAGAGTAAAGACCAGGTCTTTTGCCTTTTTGTTTTGTTGTTTGTTTTGCAGATTTGTTCCTGTAAGATCCCATTCTCCTGCTTGAAATAGAGCAGAGCAAACATTACATAATCCCTGATGATGGAAGAGTAATGAATATTCAGTTTCCAAAATCACTTCCAGATAACATCTGCCGCTTAAAATGGTTTTAAGCACTTTAATGTGTTTTAATCAGAAAGGGTTGAAATTAAAGTGACACTTTTCTACTAGCCAAAGGTGTTTGGTGGATAGAAGTTATTTCAGCAAGATAGTCATAAATGTCACCATCTGAAAATTAACAGCAGCCTATCAACAGTCTTAAATGGGCATGGTACAGACTCGGACCACTCGCCATGCAGCCTCCTTCCATTGCAGTTAGGCGGGCCATGTGCCCGGGTCTGGTGGATGGATCGGGAAGAATTGGCAGAATTTAATTGTCCAGGGAAAGGCCTCCAGCGTCCTCTTCCCCTGTTGCAGCAATCACAGGGCAGGTGAGGGGAGGGAGCCCTGACGTCAAAACAAATGGATCCCTAGGTGAGCACGTGGAGGACAAATGCACCATTGCTCTGACAAGGCAATCAGACTTGCCACAGGCTTTGTGCAAAAGAAAAATAACGCTTTTCATTGTCCTATACTGCTGTGAATTAGGTGCATTGCACCGTAACCTACCCTAGCCTGATTAATACAGGATGGACTGAAGAAAGAGTCTTCCTAATGCCAGAATGCCAACAACACAGTAACCTCATTTTAGAGGCTTCCCCAACATCCTGTTCATTGGGACCTTATTTACTCCTTTTTTAAAAAAATAACTTTTTCTTTTTCTGTTATCCATGTAACATAACCAAACAATTATAATACATTTTTTTCATTGTCATCTCCACACAGGGTTCAATATACATGTAGTAGAATTACAAAAATGTGAAACCCGTCTGGTCCCTTACCCCTGGCCCCCTACATCAGTACTACTTCTTCTCTATGTCCACAGGGCGATGTCTTTCCACAGCATACACAGTGGGGAAGACAAGAGCTGTGTCTGTGCTCAGTGTCCTCAGTGCTGAAGCCCGATGATTGGAGAAATGTCCTCATGAGCTCTTGTGTTGGGTTTTGTTTTGTTTTAAGACCAACAAGATACACAGGCATAAAGCATTTAGCCCAGTGCCAGAATAAATGTCCCATCAGTGATTTAAGGGAAACCTACTATTTGCTGGACAGAGCTTGCTATTTTATGTGAATTATCTCACTTAAAACTAAGAGCCCTGCAAGTTAGGCATCCTCCCCACTTGATAAGTAAGGGAACAATGGTTCCTGGGAGGTTGAGGAACTTGCCCAAGCTCACGAAAGCAGCCAGGGATAAAGCTGAGAGTGTAGCCACATCTGTCAGGAGCCAAGCCCACTGCTGCTTGCACTGCCCCAGCCTGTCCTTCCTCACAGTTATGTATCTGTCAAAAATGAAAGTTTTCTGGGCACATGTTTTTAAAAAACATTAAAACGCAACAACGAAAAATTGTAAAAATCCACCCACCATGACCAGATAGTAGTTTATTTTTTTATTTTTATTTTTTTAAAAGATTTTATTTATTTTATTTGACAGAAAGAGAATGAGAGAGAGACAGAGAGAGAGGGGGAGAGAGCGCAAGCTGGGGAGCAGCAGAGGGAGAGGGAGAAGCAGGCTCCCCGCTGAGCAGCTGAGCAGGGAGCCCAATGCGGGACTCGATCCCAGGACCCTGGGATCATGACCCGAGCCAAGGCAGACACCCAACCCACCGAGCCACCCAGGTGCCCCATGACCAGATAGTAGTTTAAAAACTATATTTATATTATATATTAAAAATATTTTTAAATTATGTTCAAAAATAAATCAAGCTTACATAATCAAGTCAAGTTCACTGATGCTTCTTCAATTCCTTAACTCCTCAATCTAGTCTCCTGTCAGCAAAGATTGTACCTTTTTGTTCATAAAAATGGTTGGCTAGGTTAAAGCCATTTGAGGAAATTATTTTAATCAGTGGAACTGACGTTTTTCTCTTTAGGTATATATTGCTTATTAAATACAATGTTTATGAAAATTTTTTAGTCAGTCTTTTACTGGAACAAGAGGCAGTTATAAAGCGGTAACTATTTGTGTTCCTTCCTTCTGTAGGTGTTATATTTTGTTTTTCTAGATTTCTTCTGGGGCCCTTCCTATCATCTAAAGAAGCCATTTAATTAATAATGACTTACAACCTTCAAAGACTTCACCCAGTAGATCACCAGAAACCAGCGTACCAGAAAAATCAACCAACTAAGGAAGGATGTCACTGTGAAGGCTGAATGTGTTTGGATTTAAATTACCTTAACTTTCTACTTGCGCACTCATTTTTAAAATGCACCTCATCCTGGTGAATTATTCCTGAAATGGCAACACACCAGCACCTCCATGTATGTATTAAAACCACAAATAAAGAGCTGCTAATTGTGATTTGAGGTAATCTTTTAAATGGCCAGTCCTGGCAATTTTTTATGACTCCCAAATGAATTTCAGTCTGAAAGGGTTTGGAAATCAAGGTGATGAACAATATGTCTAATTGCCGTGGTAATGTTCTACACACCCTGAAAATGTTGGTTTCATATCATTAAAAGTTTATTTTATATAAATAAATAACTGACCCCAGGGCAACCGCCATTGTCTGGGACATCCCTGTTGGAAGGAAGGCACAGTCCCTGGGCAGCAGGAGTGGTGCCTGCAGACTTTTCTCCACTTCTTGGGGAGCCCTGCTCCATTCCTTGAACCTGAGAAATATACAATGGACCTTGTGCAACAAAGCTTTGCTTTGTTTCTTTCCATAAGTGGTACATATATTTTAGCTCTCAAAATAATCTCCTTTCTAGAACAAAAACAATCTTCCTTTTAAATTTATGACCTCCTTTAAAGGGTTTGATTGGTCAAACTAAAGGTTAGTGTCTCGGCTTCAATAAAACTTGATTAAAGCTAAAAGATATAATAGTTACAAAATCATGAGAAATAGAAAAATTACTTGGGATTTTTAACCTAAATCTCAGCAAATATTGGGAAAGTAGAATTTTCGAGCAAGAAACAAACGGTAGTTACTCTTTATGCAATACATTTAAATTGTTTTGTAATTCCCTGCCCCAGTGGAAAAATTATTTTGAAGAAGTAAAAAAAAAGTGAAAGGGCATAGTATATGTACATTGTTGATAATAGAAAAAACTCAAGAGATTATGTTTTGTAAAAAAAAATCTGTTAAGTAAAGCATTTTGATCTTGCCTTTAAAAATGTATTATAAATGCCTATACTTGACAAGTCAATGCTATATTATCTTGGAAGTTAAAACTCAAAATTTAATTGGGAACTAAATGAAGAGCTGAGACTTTTTTTTTTTTTTGGTTTAATGAACCTACTTAAAGTTTAGAAAAATGCATCAAATTAGAAACAACCCTCAATTTAGGCTGCAACACAAAACACCCACAGACTTCAGGAAATCACCAGGCCCATTCACCTTGACCTCTGGCCTCTCACACATTCTAACATTTAGCTTTCTTCCTTCTGTCCATCTGCTTGAACCATTAGTAAAGTTCTTTTGCAACAGCTCGCACAAGTAAGCTGGCTGTCATCGGAGCATATTTAAACTCTGCCTCTTAGTTTCCACTGAATCATGTGTTTGCCCACAGGTCTCATTAAAGACAAGGAAGGGCAGTAGTGCATTCTCCAAATGCTCTGGGGGAACAGACCGTGTACATAAAAGGGTGGTCCAAAGGCCCTTAAACTAATTTGCTTGCTTACTTTTTTTTTTTTCCTTTCCCATCCATGGAGGAGCTTTCTATAGAGAAACAAGATAAATGAGAAACGTATGCAAGGTGATCTGTAGCAAAAAAGGATGATAGATACACTAACAAAAGAAAAAAGAGAGCTTTCCTTTAAAAATGAGCTTTAAAAAATACAACGCTTGCACAAACTCCCATTGACTTGATGTAGGAAATAAATGAATCGTTCACCATCATTTCCTGATCTTACCACCAAGAGTCCAGTGGAGGAGAAAATTTAAGAAAATGGTTGGATGCCAAGTCAGAGTTGTCCAACCTGCTGCTCAAAGGTTCATTGAACTGTCTTTAGTGAAACCCGAAAAAAGAAAATGAAAATATATCCACTTCCGTACTGGGGAAAGGGTTAAAACGCTGGACTTCCAAGTGAACAGGATATGAAATTTCAAGGCCCATTCTAAGGAGTAAGGCCAGGAAGCAATTAACACCAGGTAAACCAGGCAAATTAGAGTGGATATCAGGGCATTTGGGGCTCCATTTTTCATAGGTACAGTATAGATATTTTGGCTAGTCTCCTAAATACCTTTCATTTTCGCTGCCATCAGTCTGCTGAGGCTGAGGTCAGACCGTAAAATCAATCACAGTGAATATTAACCAGGGCACACTCCGCTAAAGCCAGCCCATCAACAGAATGACCAGAAACACAAATCAAAAGTAGCAAGGCTGAGATTTTACTCGGAATGGCCACTGTGTGTGCATCTCTACCAATAGAGTCTATTGCAAAGATAAAGTTAAGAAGGGCATTCCCCAAATCTCTCCCAACCATGTGGAGCTCTGATGGATCAAGTCACATCTCTTGGGCTCTCTCTGGTTTTGGTCTCTCCCTCCCCCTCCTTGTCAGGCGCACTCACTTGCTTACCGTACCTTTCCACCCCCTCACCAGGTACTACAAAATAATGTCATTAGTGTTTTCATAGGGAATATTATTTCATACAGAAATCCTCTCTGTGCTAGACACATGTTTTAATTCAGACTCGGTGTGCAGTTCTTTGTTTCTGTACACTGTTCATCTCGATTACTTTGGGAACAAATCCTCAATGGGAATTTTCAAGACTGTTCAAGATTGGTGGACAAGTGGAACCTACTTATGCCCCTTTCCCCACATTTACGTTTCTGCCCTTAAAAACTGCATCTTTGGGGCACCTGGGTGGCTCAGTCGTTAAGCATCTGCCTTCGGCTCAGGTCATGATCCCAGGGTCCTGGGATCGAGCCCCGCATCGGGCTCCCTGCTCGGCGGGAAGCCTGTGTCTCCCTCTCTCACTCCCCCTGCTTGTGTTCCCTCTCTCGCTGTGTCTCTCTCTGTCAAATAAATAAATAAAATCTTAGGAAAAAAAAAAACTGCATCTTCTCTGGGAGTGGAAGATAGCAATAGAGAAGGGGCATCCCTTCCCCTATTTCTGAGAGACTGGATACAAATGATCCCCAGATCATATATAAAAATGGAAATATGACCAACAACCCGCAGTAACCTTCCCAGGAAACCAACCCCTTTATCTATCCTAACTGGCCAGGAAGCCAAGCTGCTCTGAGCCAGACTTGTATAGGAAGTCAGAATGTTCTCTGTAGTAACAATCCAGGACGCCAAACAATAACCCCTGTAACAATCAGCCACAAATGGCCAGGACTTGATGAATAACTGAGAGTTTCCAGAAGTTTTGTTTTCACTTCCACCGTAGGACCAACCAGAGAGAGCCAAGTATGTACTTGTAACCAATCACATAGAACGTTTCGCTTCTAGTTAGCCTACCGACAGCAACCCCACACCAGTGCCTACAATCGGGGCACACCGAAAGCCTTCCCTTGCTTCTACTATAAAGCTTTCCCACTACTTGGCCAGCCTGTGCATCTCTGCCAAACGAAAAATGATGGCGCTGACTCTCTTGTTGGAGCAAGCTCTGAAAAAATAGCTTTTGCTTGTTCTCATTTGATCAGTTGTTGTTTATTTCCACACTTCCAAGAAAGAGCAGCTAATCTGAGTATCCAATTCGTGTCTTGGCTAAAGTACATTTTTCCAGTCTTTTTGGCAGTAACTGAATTCACACAAAAAATAATATCTGTCCTCATTTCCCTTTTTTTCCCTGCAAGTATCCTCCTTCTGCCAAAACTCCAGAGGGGAGGAGAAGGTCATCAGCACTTCCCATCTCAGCTCATTGTCTTGCTCCCTGGAGTCCACTGGGTATAAGTTCAGGCACTAGCATATTGGGGACCAAAATATCCAGTGAGGAGATCAAAGCTCTTTCATTTGATAGAGACAGTTGTAGCACAAGAGACCTACGTGGCTTCCGGCTGTGGCAGCAGCTGGTGGCTCCTGTGGGCTAAGGTGATTCATATTGTGGCCCCAACTATGTTGCAGGTTGTCAGAACTTGAATGCCAGGAGGGGCAGGAGGATACTTAAATTCCGCAAGAATTTCAGGACACCAGTGTTTGAGACTTGGGACATTTAAATGGTTACTATCAAGCATTTCATATGCTTGGTGGCATTTAGTGGCTCTTAGATTTATTATGTTGTCCACAGACTCCTGGGATACTCTATACCCTCAACCCACCATGTTTCTCAAGGTAGTATAAAACTGTTCATTACATAAATGCTAATCTAGATTGTGGGTTTATCTGGGTGAGAAAATGGACTTCATCAAAGAATCATTTAAGAACAATGGGATCATTATGATAAAACACATGTATTAGGGGCACCTGGGTGGCTCAGTCAGTTAAGCGTCTGCCTTCAGCTCAGGTCATGATCCCAGGATGCTGGAATCAAGCCCCGCATTGGGCTCCCTGCTTGGTGGGAAGTCTGCTTCTCCCTCTCCCATTCCCCCTGCCTGTGTTCCCTCTCTCACTGTGTCTCTCTCTGTCAAATAAATAATTAAAAGCTTAAAAAAAAAACACCACATGTATTATATTTTGGAGTAAGGTAGAGAAAGAAATCTATGTAATTATTACACACTCAAGGACTAAGAAGAAAATTTTAAATGTATATGCCATAAAACTCTATCTCTAGGAACCAGAGATTCAAGAAAAAAAGAGGATCATTTTTTAAATCAGGATTTTTAGTCTTTCAGAAAAGGAATGGTAAGGATAGAAAGAAAGAGAAGAAAGAGAAGAAGTGAAGAAAAAAAGGATGGGAGGAAGGAAGGAAAGAAGGGAGGGAGGGAGGGAGGAAGGGAGATAGAAGAGAAAGAAAGAGGGAAAAAGGGAAAGAAAGACACACTGACTTATTTTGGAAAGAATTTTACTCAAGAAAAAAAGTGGAATGCTTAGAGGCCAAGTTAAACAGATATGAAAAATAAAAAGGAAATACACTCTCTACATAAATGATTTTGGGGGACTAATCAGGCAGTATTGGCTCTAGATCAGGAAAGGTAATTGAGGACTTTCAAGCAAGAATCTGACAAAAACCTGGGGACCCTATGGAACATTCCTTAGAGGGTAGGATCCTTGGGCCAAAGGTATTCCAGAGCACCAAGCAGTGGAAGCAACCACTGGGACACAGAGAGAAGAAGCCTTGGGATCCTGTGGAGCGTGGAGAATGCAGAGAAAAGATCAGTGTTTGTGGAGATACCAGCCCTTTGAATGATGCTCAGAGAGGTGCTGATACACCACGGCCACAGAATTGGAGCCTGTGGTCACTAAACAGAAACTCTACTCTTGTCAACACCGGATTTCCCATGAACATAGTAAGAGAAAGAAAATTAAGTAGTTTAAAACATGTACATAAGTACTAAGTGGAAGAAGAGAACCTTGGACTTAATACGGAGAATGCCACCATTTTGTAGGAAGACAAAGTTGTCTTAAATGTTTCTTTCTGAAGTAAGATGCCAGATAAACAGGGGATTTGTTTTCCTGTATGTGGAATGCATAGGGCTGCATTTAGCTTAATGATAAGGATTTCTCTCAAATTCAAATGAATTTGTATTTTTAGGTCACAAGTTCAGAAAACTAGAACAGACTATTAATTGATTCTAGTAAGGCTGAAAAATATTTTTTTTCTCTTACTTTTGTTTGGAAAAGGCTTTTGCTGCTAGAATTACATTGGTTACATTGGTTGTAGATTTGCTCCTGTAATGTGATATACTGGTCCTTTGTAACTTTGGAAAACCAAAACTGGAGAATGACAGAGTAGGGTTAATTCACCTATGGAGATGCGGAAGAAGTGGCATCCATTTTTATTTGACTGCCCCCTATTCTAGTCTGTGCTGTAGGCGCCAGAGGTACCAGATGTCTGAATGGGACACTCTCCGTTCACTCACACATCCAGCAAATACTGATCACATACATATGATGTGCTAGGAATTATTCTAAATTGTAGAGATATGATGGGGAGCAAAAACACTGACATTAATTAATCACCCATTGAATGTATACTTTCCATTGGAAATAAATGTTCTGAAGGGAAGAAGCATCTGTGGTGTGAGAGGTTCAAACAAAAGAGTCTGCATCGGGGAAAGCTCTCCAGAACTGTGATCTGCAGGTACCATAGAATTTAACTAGGGCTGAAGAGAGAAGAGCTCTTCAGACAGCCAGAAACTGCCACAAAGAGGGTCCGATTCCAAGGATATGAAATAAGCCAGTGTAGGTGGAATGCAAAGACTGAGAGAGGAAGTTGGAGAGAGAAGCACAGTGAGACCATGGAGGGCCTCAGGGCTATGTTATAGATCGGAGTCTTTATCTTAAGAGCATTATAAAACCATTGACAGGTTTTAAGCAATGAGGTGACAGGATCCGATTTGTTTCTGAAACGTT
This sequence comes from Leptonychotes weddellii, assembly GCF_054177405.1. NCBI lineage: Eukaryota > Metazoa > Chordata > Mammalia > Carnivora > Phocidae > Leptonychotes > Leptonychotes weddellii. Next base: position 62,626,972 of record NC_138376.1, on the reverse strand, counting down.
TACTCCAAAACCCAACAGGCTGGGGAATACAAGAAGAGAAGATGTAGGTGGTTTAGTGACTATTGAGATAATACAGATAAGAGAAGAAAGAAGCCCGGGCTAAACTGTTAAATGCAAATAAATTGATGAATTTTTAAAACTTTAAAGAAGTAATAGTTGACAGGCCTTGATTATAGACTAGAGGTGAGAGATTGGAAGGTGCCCAAGATTACTCCTTGGTTTCTCACTTGTGTACATGAAGGAACAGACACTGGTGCAATCACTGAGACAGGGAATGCTGGAAAGAGGGGCAACTTGGAGGGCAGATCATAATCTCAATCCTGAATTTGAGGAATCTTGGTGACATGTAAGTAGATATGCCTAAGGAATCATGAAGTATGAGTCAGGAGATCAGATAAGAGGTCTCTGCTTGAGAAATAAATTTGCAACTTACAGTTGTATTATTTATGCAGCAAAAGTCAAGCCATGGGCATGAATGAGATTGCCTAAGGAGAAAGTAGTAGGAAAAGGGGCCACAGAACTGGGACTGATGAGATTCTGACACTTAGTGCCCACATGAGGAGGGGTGGGCCTCAAGGTGACTGAGAAGGAAGGGCCAGAGAGGGAAGAAGAAAACCAAAGGAACCATCACCCTGATATTTGCTCCTCCGCAGGAAAGGTAGGATATCTGACTGTTACACCTCTTAAAGCATCATCTTCATGGAGTGAGGGTGTTTCAAGTAAAGAGGATTCTTCAAGTGGGAAGTTGACTCTAGTTTCAAATATTTCTGATAGATTATATGAGATGAAGATTGAGAACTACCCTTTGGGTTTAGTGATAAGGAAGCCAGTGGTGACCAGGTGGAGAGGTTTCAATCAATGGAAGAAGGAGAAAGAAGCCAGATAGGAGTCAGTTGAGTGGTGGGAGGTGACAAAACTAGACAATGAACTTAGGCCGCTTTTCAAGAAAAAGTGCTTTGTAGGGGAAGAGACAAATAATTTGGGAGCTGGAGGTGTGTGTGTGTGTGTGTGTGTGTATGAAAAGTACCTCATCACTTTACCTGTTCTCAGGAAAGGAAATTGTTGACTAAACAGAGAAGAGACAAGGTAATTAGCAGTTTAAGGCAGAAAGTGTTTGTCTCTAAAGCATTATTGGAGGAATTAGATGGATGGATAGATAAATTAGATAGATAGATAGATGATAAATAGATAGAAAAAGAGAGAGAGAGAGAATACAATATGCAAGAAAAGTAATGATACAGATGAGGCCAGAGGTTTGGTGTGGGAAATTGAGGAAATCTTCCCACGCAATGACTTTAATTTTTTCTGTGAAGAAGGTAAACTTACCTGCCCAGAGGGGGAGCCCTGGTCTGATACTGAGCAAAATACAAAATTAGAACAGTAAGAATCTGCAAAATACAAAGCTGGGGAGGTGGGAATTTTGGATGATGACTTACAGCAAAGTCCAAAACAGGATGAATATAAAGTAACCCACACCTAGACACATTGTGATGAAAGTACACAAGACCAAAGGCAACAACAACAACAAAAAAGGGTGAAAGTAGCCAGAAAGAAAAGTCAGTTCACCTAAAATGAAATGACAATTAGTCTATGAAATGACTTCCCCAAAACAACAGAAGGGAAAATTATCTTCAATATGTTAAGAAAAAAATAAGCATACACTTAGAGTTGTATACTCAACAAAACACTTTTCAAGAATAATGCATTAAAGACGTTTTCAGACAAATATAAATTGAGAGAATTTGTCACCAGCCGACAGTCGACAGGGAAATTCTAAACAGTGTATCTTGCGAAGAGAGGAAGTAATTACAAAAGGAAGACCTGAGATGCAAGAAAAGAAATGATACCCAAAGAAAATGGTAAGGAGGTGGATAAATCACTGAGTGTTGAGTACTAATCTCTTGCAAGGATGTGGTGAAAAATAGCCCTGAAATATAGGCCACCAACACCATATGAGTATGCAGTCAAGTGGTTGGAGCTCCATTGTTCTCAGGGGCCTAGCGGTGGGCAGATATTGGGAAAGATATTGACCAATGCAGACTTTGATAAGTTAGGAATGCATGTTAACATGGCAGGAATAACCAATCCAAATACCGATATCGCATTTAGTCTCCCAACAAATAGAAAACATGAAATAAGAGAAAATATTCCATCAATCCAAAGGAAAGCAAGAAAAAGTTACAAAAGAAACAGAAAAGGTAGGAGAAAAGAAAGTACCAAATAAGAGGATAGAACTAATCCAAATTTATCTGTAACAGTAATGCAAAAATACTAAGTGTTCCAGGTGATACATTTTTTTAAAAAAGATTCAATATGTAGCAGCACCAAAAATATAAATTGCCTAGGAAAAAATTTGGCAAAATATGTATAAGAGCTTTATAGAGAGATGCATAAATTTTATTAAAATACATTAAATAGGGGCGGCTGGGTGGCTCAGTCGTTAAGCGTCTGCCTTTGGCTCAGGTCATGATCTCAGGGTCCTGGGATCTAGCCCCGCATTGGGCTCCCTGCTCAGCAGGAAGCCTGCTTCTCCCTCTCCCACTCCCCCTGCTTGTGTTCCCTCTCTCGCTGTGTCTCTCTCTGTCAAATAAATAAATAAAAATCTTAAAAAAAAAATACATTAAATAAGGGGACGCCTGGGTGGTCAGTTGGTTAAGCGTCTGCCTTTGGCTCAGGTCATGATCCCGGGGTCCTGGGATCGGGCTCCTTGCTCAGCAGGAAGTGAGTTACTCTCAAATAAATCAATAAAATTTTTAAAAAAGAAATATATTAAATAAAGCTTTGTATACAGATTTATGTGCTGTTCATGCAAACTTAATATATATGTGTGTATATATCTATATAAGTATTTTTATGTATATATCTAATGAGAGAAATCAGTAGATTGCACAGCAGCTAAAAGCAACAATTTTTGATTCCATACAACACTATAGGTGAATCTCAGGACAGAGGTTGAATGAAAGATACAATTAACATGTATGTGATACATTGGTTAGGCATACAAAAGTACATTGAAATATATAAAGGTGATTGCCCTCTGAGGGAACAGATAGAGATAGATGGGGGGATACACAGGAAACCTCAAAGGAAATGGTAACATTTTATACCTTAATCTGGGTAGGAGCATATAAGTGTTCAGTGTATCCTCCCCCTTCACACCCCACATGTATTTTATTAATATTCTTTTTTGCTTTTGAGTTGTTTTATTAAACAATAAAACAATCCCCAAAACACAGACACACACACTCTTACTCTGCCAAAGATCGGTCACCCCATTTCATCTAGACCTCGTCTGACACCCACGGTGCAGCATGACCAGGCTTTATCACCAAAGTCTGGATTAGTACGATGATTTGGGAAAACTGGTAAAAGTTATCACTGACCACCAACTTTTATAATCTACTGTTTCTGTTACATCTACTGTTGCTTATAAGAACATTTTGTCAAAATCCTATTTTCTAATGACTCTGGAAATGGTGTTCTTTGTTAAATAGCAGTCTCATACAGAGGCCTATTTCAGTAATGTGCATTTTATTCTTTGTTCTCCCATTATGATAACTTAAAATACATTTTAGTATCTGACAGGGTAGGGACATCCTCATCAGACTTAGGTTTTCTTGCCTATTAATACTTCCAGATGATCTTCAAAATCACAACAAGTGTAATCAGTATTGCATTTATTAAGATTGTGTTAAAGTTATAAAATAATTTAGAATTTATAAATAACATATTTATAATGTTTCCAACATAATCTAGAAATATCTCTCCATGTATTAAGATTTCCTATTATTCTGTAAAGTTTGTATATTTTCTTTTCTTTTTGCTATTTAGAACGGCATATTTTATTTTTATTTTTTATATGCTTTTTAAAAAATATTTTATTTATTTATTTGAGAGAGAGCGAGCACGAGTGGAGGGAGGGGCAGAGGGAGAAGCACGCTCTCCACTGAGCAGGGAGCCCGAAGTGGGCTTGATCCTGGGATTCCAGGATCATGACCTGAGCTAAAGGTGGATGCTTAACCAACTGAGCCACCCAGACACCCCTAGAATGGCATATTTTAACCTACTAATTGTTTTTGCAATATAAGAAATACTATTTGTTTTTATTTTATGTTTGATAATTTTACCGAATATTCTTTCTCAGGGTTTTTCATTCATTTTTTGGTTTTTGCCAAGTATATAATCATACGGTCTGAAATAAAGATGTAACAACACCTTTACAGTTGTAATATTTCATTTCATTTTTTTTTATATCTAATTGCCTTGGTGAGATATTGAGGAAAAAGTTAAATCATGATCATGAACATGCTAAGAGAAACATCTACTATTTCACCATTAAACATGGTGAGTGTTACCCGCTAGACTAAGGTAGGTGTGCTATGCCAGGGAAATATCCTAATCTTCCAATTTTTTTTAATATTTAAATCAGGAATAGATATTAAGTAGTATCAAATGCTTTCTCAAAAATCTATTGAAATTATTTCATGGATATTCTTATCAGACCTATTGATGAATGTATTAATATTTTTAATGTTAAACCATCTGTTCATTCCTAGGGAAACAGAATGGGTTGGGTGACTGATTCTTTAATTTGTAAATTTTAACATTTGTCACTCTTTTTAGGCAACTAAAAGATAAATTCAAATAATGTCCTTATTGGAGGCATATTTGCCAAATTTTGCTACCAGAATTTTGCTAGCATCATAAAATTAAAAAGATAGCTCTACCTTTTAATTTCATCGTGACAGATGAACATTATGAAAATTATTTTCTTTAATAGTTTAATATAATAATGTACTATCAATTGAAAAACAATATTGTGCCTGCTACTTTTTTGAGGTAGTTCTTTACTAATTAGAATTTTTTTCATTGTTGATGGTCTATTCAAATGTTCAACTTCTACTAAAACAAGAATACCTGTTTTATCAAGATTTTCAAATTTCTGGGGCGCCTGGGTGGCTCTGTGAGTTAAGCGTCTGCCTTCGGTTCAGGTCATGATCCCAGGGTCCTGGGATTAAACAATTAAACTCCCCCGCTCAGTGGGGAGTCTGCTTCTCCCTCTGCCTGGCACTCCCCCTGCTTGTGCTCTCTTGCTCGCTCTCTCTCTGAAATAAATTTAAAAAAAAATTTTCAATTCCTAAGTATTTCAAAAAAGTGGCTACAATCTACTCTAATTTTGTAAATATCTGTTTTTTCTCCTCTTCCTTGATTGTATTTGTCATATATATTTTTCCACGTTATTTCTGGCTTGTTTGTCTCTATTTTAAAAAAAATTAATCCTGGGCTTTTTTTTTTTTTTTTTAACAGTTAGCCAATGTAGAAACCAGTTCCTCTAAATTTTTCTACCCTGAAATTTTTTTTTTTTAGTGTCTGGACAGTTGACAGTTCAGGATGGTAAATTAGATGAGATGCTTTAACAGCTCAACTGGTATAACTTGTTGTTAAGCTCATTTTACAAGCAGCTATTAGCTGACCAATCTGGACTAGCTGTAACTCTAGGACAATTAATCCACTGCTGTTTATAAACAACATATTCATTACCTGTATAATGAGCTCAGAGATCAACATTTTGGGTTGCTGAAAAGAAAAGCAGTCGCTGGAAACACGAGTAGTAAAACAGGCACTGGGAATTCAGGTGTCATTTTAAAACGAGCAAAATGCTTCACCAAGTAAACCAAGTATACAACATGTCAGGTTCGAAATTATCATCCCACTACAAATTTCTCTGAAAGAGGCCACAGGTGGCGCCGAGCTAGCTGGAAACCACAGGGAGCCAACGCGTTACACATGCTAACCATGGACCAGGCATTCCGCGAAACACTATTTTCTTTTTTAAAGATTTTATTAATTTATTTGAGAGAGAGAGAATGAGAGACAGAGAGCATGAGAAGGAGGAGGGTCAGAGGGAGAAGCAGACTCCCTGCCGAGCAGGGAGCCCGATGCGGGACTCGATCCCGGGACTCCAGGATCATGACCTGAGCCGAAGGCAGTCGCTTAACCAACTGAGCCACCCAGGCGCCCGGAAACCAAAGATTATTGCCATAAAGGAGTTTATAGTAAAGGCAACATGTACAAAGAAAAATTCTTTGAAAAGAGCAAAATCTACATACATGCTAAAAGGGTTTTCATAGAAAATCATATTCATTAGCTGAATCAAAGAAAATGGAAAAGAGTTAAGAAGTAGGTTCCTGCACTCCACCCCTACCCCAGTAAAAGTTGCAGAGGGCTGGGCAGGGAAAGCATGCATGTTTTTTCTTTTCTTTATTTTCTTTCTTTATTTTTTTAAAGATTTTATTTATTTATTTGAGAGAGAGAGAATGAGAGACAGAGAGCATGAGAGGGAGGAGGGTCAGAGGGAGAAGCAGACTCCCTGCCAAACAGGGAGCCCGATGCGGGACTCGATCCCGGGACTCCAGGATCATGACCTGAGCCGAAGGCAGTCGCTTAACCAACTGAGCCACCCAGGCGCCCCCGCGAAACACTATTTAACTGCAACAGAATTGCTATGAGAAAGATGCTATTATTATAGATGAAGAAGTCGAGGCTTAATCAACTTACCCAAGGTTAGAAAATCCTAAATGACAGAATTAGGATTTAAACCCAAACTTATCTTTCAATAATATTCATGTGGTACCTACTATGTGCCAAGACTTGTGCTATGCATGGAGGACCTGGAGGGCAACGAATGGGACAGGCAAGGCTCCTTGGTTTCTTTTTACGAAATTACAGAGTTCATTCAGATTTCATCAATTTTTCCACTTATGTCCTTTTACTGATCCAGGATTCAATCCAGAATATCATAGTACATTTAGTCATCCCATCTCCTCCAATCTGTAAGTTTTTTGGTCTTTCCTCGTGTTTCGTGACCCTGAGATGGTTGAAGAATAGTGGTCAGATATTGTGAAGAATGTCCCTGAATTTATGTTGTCTGATGTTTTCTTCTGATTGGACTGAGGTTATATACTTTTAGGAAGACTACCACTGAAAAGATGTACCCTACTTATATATCAGGTGACACACGATGTCAACATTATTTGTCAAATTAGCCTGAATTACTTGGTGAAGGTGGTGTCTGACAGGTTTCTCCACGATATAGTTAGGATTTGTCCTTTCCCCAGTCTGCATTTAAAAGTGGGTTTCGGGGTGCCTGGGTGGCTCAGTTGGTTAAGCGACTGCCTTCGGCTCAGGTCATGATCCTGGAGTCCCGGGATCGAGTCCTGCATCGGGCTCCCTGCTCGGCAGGGAGTCTGCTTCTCCCTCTGACCCTCCCCCCTCTCATGCTCTCTCTCTCTCTCATTCTCTCTCTCAAATAAATAAATAAAATCTTTAAAAAAAAAAATAAAAAATAAAAGTGGGTTGCTAAATCCAGTGCACACTCAGGGGCAGAGGAAAAAAGCTCCATCTTGAATTTGTGGTCTTATTTTAAAACCACTACATTTATTAGTAAATTTGGAGAGAGACCCTCTGAGGCTACACACATGTACTGTTTCTACTTAGGGTTTTGGCCACTAATTTTAGCTTTCTTTGATGGGTGAGGCTCCTATTTCTATGAAGTTTTTTTCCTAGCAGAGGAAAACAGATAATAAGGAACAAGTAAGTATTTATATATATTTATCTACGCGCATATGATTATTTCAGAAAACATGAGAGCTCCGAATATCTACCTCAGACATATTCATTTAAGATGTAGGGAGCCACTGGGTGGCTCAGATGGTTAAGCGTCTGCCTTCGGCTCAGGTCATGATCCCAGGGTCCTGGGATCGAGTCCCGCATCAGGCTCCTTGCTCAGTGAGGAGCCTGATTCTCCCTCTCCCTCTGCTGCTCCCCCTGCTTGTGCTCTCTCTCTCTCTGACAAATAAATAAATAAAAATCTTTAAGAAAAAAAAAACCCAACAAAATAAAATGTAGGGCGTGAACAAGAATGCAAATTCTTGATTAAAGTAACCCTTCTGAAGAGTTTAAAGGAACAGAGCTACTGAGAACAGAAGTTTTGTTGCTTAAAAAAAGAAGCTGAACATATATTAAGGCAGCAATATTAGTTAAAATCATCTCCTAGAAACTGTTAACATCAGTATCAAAGAAAAAAGAAAATGATAACTAGGATGGCGCCCTAAAACTCTTTAAACCCAAGACTTGAAGTGGCTTAACCAAACTTAGAGTCTGTTCTGCTCACTTGGGGCCACTTTCCTCTCCTCCTCCCTGCTCCCTGTCACTGGGCCCCGTTCATCACTTCACAATAGTTCACCCAAGCGATGATGAGCACAAAGATGGTTCTGGCAGGCTTTCCTGGCAAGGTGAGGGTGGAAAAATAATTTAGCCATTGATGTCAAAGGAAGACAGGAGTTAGGAATGACTCTGGTAACAACTTAAGGAATTTAAGATTTTCATCTTAGCCTCATAATTTGGGGGTAAACTTCCTCAATCCACAATGAAGTCCTATTTCTCAGCAGTTATTAAAGTTCTTTTCCCTGTCAATCAACATCACTTTGGTTAAATGTAAGCCATGTGGATTTCATCAGGACCTCTATTTTAAACAGAATCTCAAGGAAACTTCTGTTTGTGTTTCGAACATAGACACTGTATGCTCTTATAAAGAGTGACCCTAAGATTGAGGCATGTTCTATGAGAAGGGAAATTTGTTTTATGATCTCTAGCCCTTCCGTTGTTCCAAGTAAAATGGTGCAACTGCAGTGATAAACCTTACACTTAATTAAAAGTGACTTCTGATTCTGATGTCCCTTTCACACCACAAAGATGGAGGTCACAACTGGCACTGTCTAGGAGAAGAGTGGGTTTGTTTTCCTCTCAAGGTAGCTTTCTTTCTAGTGAGAAGTTAATGAATTTTACTCTCTTTGGTTTTGAGATGCTTTTCTTAGTGGATGAAGTGCCAGGATGCCTTCCATCCGTTCTTCAACAGCACAAAAACCCCGGTGACCATCTCCTAAGGGGCACTAATTAGGTCTTCAATGAGTCCTCACATAATTCTGAGGTAACAAACACTTCCTAATGTAAAGGAATTCTTTGTCTGTCTAGAGAAATCAAGACTAACCAACAGTTTGTTAGCATAAATACACACATTTGTTTGCCCCCTCGCTAGTAAATAATAAGAAGAGAAAATATTGTGACACTGGCCTTGATATCCCTCTGGTGCACTTTTCTTTTTAATTTCCAAAAATATTTTTTTAAGTAAACTTTACGCCCAGCATTTTGGAGTCTCATGCTTTACCAACTGAGCCAGCCAGGCGCCCCTCTGGTGTACTCTTAATCCAATCCATGGAACTTGATTTCATAGAATGAGCGGTTTCTTTTTTTCTAGGCAATGTTATTTTTTTCTCTCAAATTCAGCTTATTTGCTTAATTTATTAAATGTGTATTACCCTTCCATCTTTCAGAAGTAAAATAAGCAATAAGAAGTCATACAATGAGAAGTCTAGCTCCTACCCCGTCCCATAATCACCTACTTCCCTCTTCCCACTCTCAAACCAACCTACCAGGAAGCTCTCTTAGGAATTTTCATATGTATCCTTTGTGAGTTTCCTTGTGTATATTCAATATGCATGTTTACATGCGTGTATGTGTACACAAGTGTATATGTATACACATGTACAACACATATATACATAAAACCTTTTTTAGACTGTGCACCTAGTTTGATGCCTTGCTTTTTTTTCACATAAGGATCTTGGAAGGCTTCCTTAAGAACATATGAGTGATACCAGTCATTTTTAAGTTGAGCAGTATCCCATTATATGCATATACTCTAATATGAGTACAGTCTCTTTTAGATGGACATTAGGTCACCAGGTCAATGTCCCTAACTTCATATTTTTCATGTATTTTATATAATTAATGCATGTATAATTTTGATAACTTTTGCAGAGTTGTTTCCATAAATATTTATCAGTTTACACCCCCACCAACAGGTGTGAGCATGCGGGTTTCCCCACAGCCTCACCAAAAACGTCGTGTCAATCCTCTATTGAATGGTTGGCCTGGGGCTTTTTCTTGATAATTTCTAGGAACTTTTGATATGATCTCTAGCTCTTCCGTTGTTTTTTAAGATTTTATTTATTTTAGTGGGGGAGGGGCAGAAGGAGCGAGGGAGGGGAAGCAGGCTCCCCACTCTGACTTGAGACTTGATCTCAGGACCCTGAGGTCATGACCTGAGCCAAAACCAAGAGTCAGATGTTTAACTGACCAAGCCACCCAGGCGCCCTAGCTCTTCCATTGTTAAAAGTGAAATGGTATAATTGTAGTGATAAAAACTTTACACTTTACATAGGGAGATCAGCTTTTTATTCTGTGATAAGAATTGTGTAGGGTTTTTTCCCATTTTTTATTTGTCTTCTTTCTTTGCATAAGGGGTTGTTTTTCACTTGCTTGGTTTTTATTTCTTTTTGCCATGCAGAAATCTTTTTTTTTTAATTTTGTATATGGTCTACTTAATTTATCAATCTTTCATTTATGGCTTCTAGATGCTAACATAGTTACAAAGACCTTCCCTGCTCCAAGATCACAAATGAATTCTGTTACATTTTTTTCTATTACATTTACGGTTTCAGTTTTACGCTTAAATTTCTTATCCATTTCAGAGATTATACTGATGTACATGACATGAGGTACAGGTTCAACTTTATTTTTTTCCAGATGGTAACTCACATGTCCCAACATCATTTAATGAAAAATTCATCATTTGTCATTAATTTGTGATGCAACTTAGACTTTTTTTTATCTATCCCATTGTTCTGTCTGCCTGTTCATGTGTCAGTACCAGAGTTTAATTATTAAAGTTTTTGTAATACATTACCTGGGAGTTATAATCCCTCCTTATTGTTGTTTTAAATTTTTCCTGGCCCTTCTTTTGTTTGTTTTCATTTGAGCATTAGAAGTTTCAAGTTTAAAAAAGGATCTATTGGCATACTTTGGGCAACATATTAAATATACAGGTTAATTCAGTGTGTGTTGACCTCTTTGTGGTAATCGAGGTTTCCTATCTAAGAACATGGTATGCCTTTGCATTTATTTTATCTTCTTTGTACCCTTCAGAAGTATTTTAAAGTTTTCTGCATCTGTGTTTTGCATATTTATTGTCATATTTATTCCTGTGGATTTTTTTTTCCAATTTGTTGCCATAGAAAATAGGATCTTCTATAGTAGCTTCTAAATTTATTGATCACCTATTGTTTGTCAGGTATAGTAATAAAGCACTGGAGTACAACACAGAACAAAACCAACAAGATCCCTGCCCTCATGAAGCCTGTAATAGTGGTAGAGTGATACATTAAATAAATAATCACACCATTAACCATACAATTATCATGGTGGGAAAGCCCATGAGGGGAAAGTGTTGTGACTGAGTATAAAAAGGAACATAATCTAGACTAGAAGTTCAGATAAGATTTCCCTGAAGACATGTTACTTTAAGGGCAAAGAGAGGAGGTCCAACCTGTATAATGAGTAAGTCTTGAATAACTTCCTGTGATCCATTTGTGCTCTGTTTGTGAATGCCTTTATATATTTGAGACCGAGTCCTTGAAATACTGAGATATTCAGAGACGAAAACTCCTGGTTGCATGGTCAGTATTCTTCGGTTTGCCAGTTTCTAGAAATTAGAGTCTCAAGGCAAAGCACCTCAACTCCTACTAGAGTTGCCAAATAAAACATGTACTTCCGCAAAAATAAGTAGTACCTAGCAATCATTCTCCTGGGCTGTTAGAGATATTTATAAAGAAAATCTCAATAATAGCTAACAACTATTTTGTTTGTTTGTTGGTGGAAGTACCGAGACTGGGGAGAAATATACCATAAGAAAAGTGAGAAGAAATTTCAGAACAAACAAATAAAAACACACCAAATTGATAAATCTGCTTTAAAAATGTTCTGTATTGAAATCTCACTATTGTGTCTAGGTTCATTAGCAAGACTGGGCTTGCTGGGGACAACACTGGAGGAAAGACATGAAGATGGTCTATTTCAAGGTATATCTATTAAGGACACGGTTTCTCCATGATGCCACTCTAAGTATCCTGGAAAATGAAGCTGAGGGTCAGGAGCTTGAAGGAAGTCAATGTTGCATTTATAAAAGAGACAACATGGAAGAAATGAGACAAAGATTCAGATAAGCATAGAAGATGAAGAGGTGAGCAGAAGGGAACTAGATACCAGCTGGGTCACGAAGGGGATCAGGAATCATGCCAGTCAACACAAGTCTGTGAGGTAGGAGGTTACTTATTTTCTGCTAAGCCCAGAGTGGGCCCTTTAGAGCTGTGCTGGGAAAAACAAAGTCAGACCAACCAGGCAAAGGCTAGACCCAGTTATGGAAAAGCCTGCATTAGAGAACATTTTAAATAAAATATAATTTTTATATTACCAAGTATATTCAATAGCATGGGTTTCTCTAAATGTATAAAACAATCTCTTCTCTGGGTTGAACATCTGACTCTGAATTTCAGCTCAAGTCATGATCTCAGGGTCATGAGATTGGCCCCACATCAGGCTCCATGCTCAGTGGGGGAGTCTGCTTGAGATTTTCTCTCTCCTTCTCCTTCTGCCCCTCTCTCTCACTCTCTCAAATAAATAAATAAATCTTTATAAAAAAAACACACACACACACACAATCTGTTCTCTTACACAACATAGCCTTATTGCCCTCCTAATTTACCTAACATTCTTCATAGGTGGGACAGAAATTAACTGTAGTCCCCACCTTGTCTAAATGATCAAGAGTATTTTATTGATGAACTGCAGTTAATGAGGTTCTCCATGCTGCCCGGCTGCCTCAATCTCCCTCTTTTATTCTGGCAGGCAGCTATATTCTGTTTTGCTAAATCTAAGCCTACTGTCCTCTTCTATAAACTCAGAGTGTTGGAATAGGGCTATCCTGGATTATACCTAAATCCTTTACAGAATGGAGATAGCTGATGCTCAGTTAAACCAGGAATCTTAGCAGTCTGCCAGATCAGTGTTTATGAGACTCTCATGCTGAATGGTTCCTCCCAGCTACTTGGAATTGAAATTCCTACAGCTGGAAATGACTTCCCGGATGTTATTCTTCCAGAATCCCTAAAGCCAGGTGCTTCTTTGATTCAGGGGGCTTGAGAAATAAATATTTGTGAAGTACCTTCCAGCAGCGGGAATCCCTGTCTACCTCCCTCCATCCAGGAGAGTTAGAGTAGGCAACCCAGCTGAGGCTGACCAGAAACACCGGGGCCAAGGGCTGGCGAAGAAGAGTTCTTTGCGTAGGTTTAGAGGTCATAGAGGTCTGGAGCATGCCACCGGAAAAGGATTCTGAAGCACACTCAAAATTTGTGGGAAGGTGTGCCACAATGGATAAGTAATGTCTGCCATGGACACTGAGGGGAAGTGGCGGAATGTGGGCTAGTTATGTGCCGTTATTAGTCACAATTGCTGCAGAGATTACCTTCTGAAAAATTCGTTATGAGCATCTGGACTCTCCTGGTTGTAAAAGAAGTAATCTAGTATTCACACCGAAACAGTAAAGAATAAGGAGCTACATCCTATGGAGAAGTCATCTGAGAAGAGGGCCTTGATCTTGAGGGGAGACACTTGTTTTGTGTGTAACTTGGCACAAACCTAGAGAGGAATGTTCGATTAAAAGGAGAAAAAATAGGGCACCTGGCTGGCTCAGTCAGTGGAGCACGCAACTCTTGATCTCAGCATTCTAATTTCAAGCCCTAGGTTGGGTGTAGAAATTACTTAAAAATAAAATCTTTTTTTAAAAAAAGGATTTATAATTTTTGGTGAAAAGAGAAAGAAAAGAAAACAAAGAGATGTGTGATGTTTTTTAGTTGCTAAAATGAGGGAAGCTTGCAGCACGCCAAAACGTTTAATCCTACAGGAGTTCATGATAATTTATGTGGAAAAATCCAGAGAGAAGAAAAGGAACTCCTCCCTAGTGTCATTCAGTGCCTCCCTCTCCCCTTTGCCACCATGTGAGGAACAGTACAAATGTTTACTGATCGGGTTTTCATTTCTGTGGTGTTTCCATTTCCTCCTGGTGCAGCTCCTTTTTAGCATAACCCATATTAATAAAAGAATGACTAAAAATTTTGAAATTTTTAAAAACAGGCAAACCTAAGCAAAGGCTTGTATTTCATCAATGAGGACAACAAGCTTTTAAACTGCGAAGTCAGCCTCCAGTTTATGAATGATCCTATTTAAGTGCCGAACCATCACTTTGACACCAAGTTGCTGCACAGGTCCAGTTGGTGTGGTCTGCACTCCAACAGCAACACCGGCCTACCAGACACTTGGTCCAGATGTTCTCACACACAGCATCGGTAGCAGGAAGCCGCTCCCTTGGCCGGTCGGGATGTCTGACAAATCACAGGATCTCTTTCCACGCATTGTGCCAAATAGCGCGCTCGGTTACTCAGAAAACATGTCTGCTTCAACACACTGTGTTACGAAAGAAAAACAAAGTTATTATCGAGTGTCTTTTTTCATTTTAAATTCTCATTTGTTCCTTCGCATTCTTTTAGCATTTCAACACGCCTTGGAGTGTGCAGCAGGAGAGGGAAGGAAGCAAGAGGAAGGAGGTAGAGATTTCCCCTGCAGGCTGGAATCCATTATTGCTGAGTCAGCTCCTTAATGCCAAAAGTGGGTCAAACTCAACACAGTATGGGGTATGGGACATGAGCGCTAGGACAGAGCGTGAAGACCTGGAAAGTGGTCATTCTAGACTCACCGCAGAGCAGAAGGGCTCTCCTCTGAGATCCAGAGAGCACACTTGAGACAGACAGGAGGAAACATCACAAGGTAAAAGAGAAGATAAACAAGAGATACAGTCACAAATCCTAAAACGTGTGTTCGTTTTACAGGGCTGTTCCAGGTGTGTTGAGTGATCCCAGGTGTTTGGGTTCTGCTAATTACTTTTAATATTTTTGCCTGTATCTGGCAATTTGAAAGCTTCCAAGTTTATGGGAAAAAACTGCTTAAATACTTTACATTTTTCTGAACTCTAGGTTTCTGTAGACTTTTAAATTAAATGTCTAATAGTGTCAAATGCTGCTTCTCTATCAAAAAGCATGGGGGAGCTATGCTAACATCTATTACCCTCTCCGCAGCCAAACCCCTATGTGTGTGCTCTGGTGTTTGATTCACCAACTACTGTCCAGACCTTCAAACCACATACAGAATCCTGAACTTGACCTCATAGAACAAAAAGCTTTTTGGCAGCTTCGAAGATTTACCAAAAATTTTATTCAACCACATGTTTCAGATTTCACTTGCAATTTTAGAGAGTACATCGCACAGCTCCGTTCCGGAGTAAGAAGGTACCTATCATAGCATCTGCCCATAAAAGCTGCCAACTATGCCTGTTGTAGTATTAATTACCATAATGCTGATTATTTTGTGAAAATGCTGGTATAGCTTGACCAGTAACCAATACATCAGCTTCTTAATTTGAGACTGGAGGTTTTTTTGTTTTTCATTTTATTTTTTGGTTTGGTTTTTTATTTTAAACAGTCTGTCATTCTCAAAGACCAGGCTCAAAAATGAGTATCAGCCTACATGGCAGGCAGATCCATTCAACGCTATCCAGCCTCAGCAATCTAAATTCATACCACATTGTATGTTCGTGGATCCCACTGAGCCAGGGTCAGCATTTGAAAATGGCACGGCAGTGATAAGTGACCACACCAGCCCTACCCATAGTGGCCCTCTCCCCTAACTAACTGTAACAGAATTGCTCAGGAATGAGACAGCTCCTGCGATAAAACCCAAAATAAATAGAATTAGAACAGTGACCATAACTGCATATATTGCAGAGACACCAGCTGAATTTGGGGAGAGCAAATGAGAGCCAAATAAAAATGGAGGTGGGATCGTCAGGATACCTAAGGGTTGTCCCCTTACAGTGGAAGGAAACTGGCACGTGAGCTGCCCTGCTGTGGAGCCCAAAGGACACAGGTGGAGGGTTCCCAGGTGTTGAAGCTGGCTTACATTCTCCAAAGATGGGTGAATGTGGCCACTAAAAAGGTGGTCTCCACCCTACTTAGTCACACCTTCGGGCTCAAGGACCTTGCTTTGAGACTTCTAAATGAAAACATAGATGGGAGCCTGTTCTCGCTTCATATTCGGCAACCTCCCAGAGCAGTCAACAGAGATTCCTACCCTGTGACAGGGCTCCACGCCACAGAGCTGATTGCTCCCCTGCCAACAGATTCCAGGTTTAGCTCACAATGAGAGCAGCAGAGTCTCCTCCAGTCACTCTAATGTGGCAATAAAGAGGAACAACCCAGACCAATTCTAGAGACACTTAAGGACCCCTTTGGGGGCTCCCAAAAATACTCTGGGGAAAACTCTTTAGGAGGACATTACATTATTCTCCTTTAATAAGATCTTTGGATTGCAAGTGATGGAAAAACAACTCAAATTGGTTTAAGCAAAAGATTTATTAACTTGCATAATGAGTAATCAAAGAGGATGGTGCTGACTTGGAGCATGGCTGGATTCGGCATTTGAACATTAGTCTCTCTCTGTCTCTGCATCTTTGTCTCTGTCTCTGTCTCTCTGGCTCTCTCTCTCTCCTCTCGGTTTTGCTTTTCATCAAGAAGCCTTACCATATCAGCAAAATATACAGAAGGCTTAGATCATCTTTGTAGCCATTGTTCCTAAAAAAAGAGTGCAAACTCCCAGTGTTCACGTCAGTTTTCCGAAGGACTCAACGATGCCTGGATTGTGTAACTTGCCCATCCCAGAATCAATTATTGTGGCCAAGGGTTTGAAGTAGTGATTCTCCAGCCTGATTCAGGTGCCTACTCCAAGGTTGCAAGTAGTTGATGCCTGTTGACTGACAATGCCTGAAATGGGAAGGGCTCATCCTCAAAAGGAAGGAGCAAAAAGAGAGGACCAAAAAGTTATAAATAACCTCCGTACTGTATAAGAAGACTGGGGCTCAGAGCTAAACAATTATGAGATTAACTACTAAAATAACATCAATAACACATCTGAGTCCATTTGATATTTATTTTATTGCCATATTTGAGCCATTTTTACTATTTCATTGCTAATGGTCAGCCTAGTTCAGTCCTCTAAACAACATCTGCTTGGATTTCTTGCTTTTGTCCCTAGATCCAAGTACCTTTTTTTTTTCCCTAAAATTTATGGATTTACCAAAGCACACCTGGACTGAATATATATGTCTGTTTTCTTTTTCTGATTATGAGTAATGAAACAGTAAGCAGATCTCTTTGCTGACCCTTAACATGAAAAGCAGCTTCTGCCTTAGGGCCTTTGCATCAACCACTATCTCTTCTGCAATCACCCTTCCCTCAAATATCCACATGGTTAACTCCCTCATCTTCTTCAAGTCTTTGCTCATCCTGACCATTCTGTATAAAATTATAAGCTACCATCTTCACCCCCACCCACCCTCATGCTTTTGCTCTACTCTTCTGTTTTTGTGTATGTAGCTCTTATTATTTTATAAAACATTATTTAAATAACATTTATTATTTTTCTTTTATATTTTTTTGATCCTTATTCATACGCAAACTCTAAAGAACAGGGATCTCTCTTTGTTGTATCCCAAGTACCCAGAATGGTACATCCCCAAAGTAGATGCCCAGTAAATATCCAGTAAATGAATCTATTTCCCCAAAGCACCAAAGGCATAAGCAAACGTTAAAGTTTGGGGGATTTTAGTGCAATACAAATAAGAATGTCTAATTAAATATTATGTGTATGTTCTAAGAATTCATTAAGCAATTCTTGGCTACAAGGAATTTCTCTCCTTAAGCCCCAGTTTATTGCCCTCATCATGGACTTCTTTTTGCTAAGCCTTCTTTTCTCTCTCCTTCCTCTTCTCCACTTGACGACAACCCCTGGAAAGCTACAGATTTTCCTCTTTATTAAGCAGAACAATTCAGTTCTTTCTTTTCTCACTTACTCGAATATGACATGCTCAAGAGACCTCATCTTTGTCAGTCAGAAGAGCCTATCGAGAAACATGATGGAGTTTCCCAAGAAAAGAATCCCCTAGCTCTGAGATGGCACTGCTCCTCCCCAAACTATGGACTGAATAGTGAGGTTTTTGCTCTAAATAAAACTTCCTTCTGCTACTTAAGCCAATATATTAGAAAATGTCAATTTCAAAATATTAACTCAATACAGAAGACTTAATGGTGATTTTTGCTTTCTTCTTTTTGCTTATCTTATTTTCTACTTTTTTCAAAATAAATATGTAGTACTTGTGTAGTAAGGAAACCATTAAAAAATTATTCTTCTCTGTAATATGAGTATGTACATCTACTAAGAAAGCAAGCAGCTCTCAAGACATCTTGGTCACAGATAAAGTAAGTAGAATGTATGTATGCTGAGCATAGGCAAGAAAGGATGGAAGGAGCAAATAACCACCCGAGATTAATGAGGCAAACACCACTTCTAGTCAAGAGGGAACAGAGACGTCCTTCTTTAAACAATTAAAAAACTGAACAAAACACATGAATTAATGGTTTTCAGATACTGGACAATAGGCAGCACATGACAGTGATTGTTGGGGAAAGGAAAACAAATGTGGTGAGCCCTACACTGGGTGGTAATAACAGGAGACTGGAAGGGAGTCTATGGAGAGAGTTTCCAGGCCACAGAGCAGGGTGGGAAGATTCAGCTTCCCTGAGTTGAAGATACAGACTTGAGAATTCAGGGAGACCATGGCAACTGGAATTCAGAGGGTAGAGCACTAGAGAGGAATTAGCTTCTTAGGGAGGAGTGAGTTTTGGGGAAAGGAGAGAGCTTCACAGAAGGAGAGAGCCAGAGAATTTCACAGAGTCTCCCTGGGTTTTCAGCTGAATTCTAGTCAACACATGAGCCAAAGGCAGAGACGCTTAACCGACAGCCGCCCGGGCGTCCCTCAACTTAGAATTCTATGTACAGCAAATATCTTTCAAAAGTAAAGTTAAAATGAAGATTTTTTTCAGACATATGAGAGCTTATAGAATTCATCAGAAGACCTTAAAAATACACACACACACACACCACACACAAATGGAAGAGGAAACCGAGAGCATGTGGAACCCTTGGGTCTACACAGAAGAATGAAGAACATTGGTGGTAGTAAATATGACAGAAAAAAAATTATGAGATAGCAAATATTTACGACAGTTTCAAATCCTTTCATCAGCCATTGATGACCTTATTCTGCCAGAGACACAAGGATAAAAGCTGTGACTGCCCAGCAATTATCAGTGAGCTTCACCTCTGGCCTTGCGTACTTTCTCCTGCATCTTTGTGATAAAGCAAGCGTACACCGGTTCCAGGCACCTTCTGTCATGGAGCCCCCTTGCTCTCTCTCGGCTCTGGTGCTTGGAACCACTCAGTCAGCAGGGAAGGCTGATGTGGCAAAAAGACAGGATTTGGGTAATGAGATCCTTCCACCCTCCCTGGATTGTATCCTAAGTGTGTTAACCCACTCCATTTTTCCCCCTTGTCTCTTGCTATAGGTTTTAAGTTGACTCAATATACCATGTGATTGGGTGCCTGGGTGGCTCAGTCGTTAAGCGTCTGCCTTCGGCTCGGGTCATGATCCCAGGGTTCTGGGATCGAGCCCCGCATCAGGCTCCCTGCTCAGCAGGAAGCCTGCTTCTCCCTCTCCCACTCTCCCTGCTTGTGTTCCCTCTCTCGCTGTGTCTCTCTCTGTCAAATAAATAAATAAAATCTTTAAAATATATACATATATACCATGTGATTCACACGTCTTAATTTGGTTGGTGACTCCTTCTGTGTCTGGTCAGTGAGCTTCTGTGCCATCACAGTATTTCCCACTGGAGCATGCTAAGAGGTTTATGTGAAGGGGAACATGGCCAAAGCAGAGTTTTCCCTCTGAACTAATTCCTTTTGCCTGTGACCCACTGAGCATTAAAATCTTTTTTTGCCAAGGTAGTCAGGTTTTCCCAAGATATTCTATGTGCTTTTTGAGACAAACTCTTCACTAGGAAAACATTTTCTGTGATGAACTGCTTTTTCATGGGCTATTGGCTTAGCTCATTGGCCTTAAAAACAGAATTCTGGGTTCAAATCTCACCCTGTTCTCTTGCTTCAATTTCTAGAGTTCTCCAAAACTCATTATTTCGACATCTATTAGAATTCTAGATTTCTCAGATATGGAAATCTATGGAGTGGGGAATTAAAATTCCCCTTTCTTGTCAAGTTGTTGTAATGATGAAATGATGTAACATCTTTCGAGTGCCTGGTATGAAGCTTAACACATAATAAGTAACCAACAAAGGCTCATTCTGTTTTTCCTCTTTCCCTTCTCCCGGCCTTTGCAGCGTTTCTGCCGAGCAGCTATCCCCACCCTTTCATTTCAGCTCCAGAAAAGGGGTGCGGCAACCCCTGCCCGCATGCCATCTGCATCACCTTCTGGTTCCAGCAGGCTCCCTCCTCTGCTCTGAGATGCTTCTATTGGCAGGCTCCACCCTCTGGGGCCTCTGCCCTGGCAGGAAGCTGCCTTTGTGGTCCACACACTTGTTTACCAGAGCGTTGAGAAAGGCCACGGCCCACCCTAGCTGTTCTTCCTGGCTTCATTCTCATTCTCTTCTCCCTCTGCTACTGAACTAGTTCCATCTTCCCTAAGGCAGGAATCAAAGGTCTGCCCACAGGCCCAGGCCAGAGGAGCAACCCTAGGAAAAGACATAATCGTTCAAGACCCTGAAGTCAGTCATTTCACCATCACTGTGAGATGATTTTCTCACAGACTCTCTACAACTTCAGGTGCCTTGGCCAGTCCCATTCAATTTCCAAGCCGAGAAACTTCCTGCCTTGTTTCTACTGAAGTGAAAACTGCGGGAGATGGTGTAATCCTATCCAGGGAGGAGAAATGGCTTAGAGAAGATAAGGGCCATCTTGTGAGTCAGGGAACCCAAACTCAAAATCAGGAAGGTCTCCCTCATTTCCCTAGCTGGGCTTGTCACCCCTAGTATGTCCCTTCTCTTCCCTTGGGATCTAGTCCCACTCTTGCTCCACTAGATAGATAACTGCCTCTCATTTTTGAAACTGTTTCCCTAGTTCGGTGAGGGTAAGAACTTGAATTGATATTTATGTTGCAGTCCTTCATTTCTGTCCTTGTGCGCACATACTCGCTGTTTGTGTTTTATGGGATATTCATCCTTTCTGCGGCAAGCAGACTTACAGTATGTGACTGTCAAAATGCTAGATAAATAAACTGGAGACGGAAGAGGAGGAGAAGAAACACGAAATACATATGGAGGGGAACAATTTCCTTTGGGAATAAGAAAAACATATTATCAAGTTCTTTGGGCATTCTTGTAAGTGTCCGGGCCCCCTTTGGAAATGTAACCCCTCAAAGGCAGTAATCACACACACAACTAAAAGGTCAGCCATTTCCTTATTGTTTATTTTCATTCACTGAATGGACTAGTCACCTGAGCTTCTCAACTCAAAGCAAAAGGTACCAAATCCTCCAGACATGGCCCATCCATGTTTGTGTATTAGAATATTTCTTGAATACGCACACATACGTGCATGCG
The DNA here is from genome assembly GCF_054177405.1 of Leptonychotes weddellii. Taxonomy (NCBI): domain Eukaryota; kingdom Metazoa; phylum Chordata; class Mammalia; order Carnivora; family Phocidae; genus Leptonychotes; species Leptonychotes weddellii. Next base: position 62,605,460 of record NC_138376.1, on the reverse strand, counting down.
TGCTCACGCACACACATTTTTCTACATGGAAAATGACAGGTCCTCCAAACTATCTAGTTTCTGATTAAAGATTTGAATAAAACTGGAAGCATAAACAACATAACCTCAACTCTCTAAATGCCTTCCTGACTATATTAATTTATATTGAAGCCAGAAAAATAGAAGAATACATTACCAAAAAAGTCTGTAAAACCTGGGCTCCCTATCTGTAACTTGTGGGGAATGACACGGTCTTGCTTAATTTAACCCAAGTCTGTCCTTCCAGAGTAACTGTGCAATATCTTCGCCAATTTGTTCTCAGATTAAGAAACCTATAAACTGAATTTTTCACTTTTCTTGTCTTTTTCGTTCTTTTCAAAGTTTTTCTTTTCTTTTTCAAAAACTGTATTTGCAAGCCACACTTCAGGATGGACTAAGCTGCCTCTAGAGTAGGAGTTGGATGAGCAAGGAATGTACTCAGATCTAATGAGGTCGGGAGAAGATCTGCAACTTAGTATACTGATGATATAGTAATGTGGGTGATGCTCCTGGGCCTATTTAGGCCCCGCACAGTTCTTAAACACCTACCGTGCTCTCTCTGTCCTTCCTAGTCCTTCCTTTCCTAGGTGGAGAGGAAGCAGGACCTTGGTCCCCTGCTTTGTTTGATGAAAATAAAGATGAGGCAAAGCAGGGACCTCTCACAATTGTCTTTACCCACTTTAATGGAGACATGGGATCTTGGGATTTGAACACCATACTGCATAAGTTGCCCGTGGGATCAGTTCATTGTTTTGGCAACGAAATCACTTGAACTCCCACCACCCATATCATAGAACCAACTCCAGACCTTTCTGGCAAGAGTGACAGTGTTATCAATCAAATCCCATTAGCACTGGTATCTATATGTATTTTTTTAGTAGGCAGTTTTAGTAGGAAGTTTTCAAACTGTTACAAAGTGGTACTCATGACTTCTTTAGGTGAGGACACAACATTGTTGGAAAGGTGGGATCAGAGGGTCAAACTCGTTTTGTGACTGCATCCTTTGTTTGATAGCCATGCTAGAAGAATCTAGTTGCTTTTTATTTCTTTTCCCTGGGGCAAATGCAAGGAAAGAATAAAGGTCAATAAAGGTATGCTTGAGAATCACAAGAATTCATTGCTCTAGTTTGTATTATAAGAAGAAAAAAAAATACCAAGAGTGAGAGAACATCTTACACTTGTAAAGCCAAGACAAGACTGAGAGTCTTCCTTAATCTCTGAATAGAGTCTGTTTTCCCATTTTTTGCATCCAGAGCAGCTTTGGCTCAGCTTCCAACAACTGCAGGAAATAGAGAGAGAGGAGGATAGCTCTGACAACTATGACAAAGGACAACAAAGTATTTTATGAGAAAACTGTTATAAGACAAGTGAAAAACTACAATAAGCCTACAAAAAAGTAATCGTTTAAATCAGATAATTCAAATATTGAAACGTGTTTTCCTTTTTTCTTCAAAGAAAATTCATTTTTAATAATTCCCTCGATATTTGAATAGAATTCTTAAAGCTAAAAGAGGCTTAGTGGCAGAACCTGGAAACATGTGAAACAAGAGCATTCTGGCTGCTTGGAGGTATTTAATGGAAAGATGAACAATATAAGTCTTTATTCAAAGTACTGATTTTTTATTCAGTATGGTCCTATATTACTTTTCAACACAAATGAAAGTACTATTATTCTTTTTTTTTCTTTGAGGTAACTCACAATTTTTAACACTTTCTGCTTGTGTGCAGGCATATTTCATTTTAGAGCTTAATTTATAGGAGAGTTTTAGAGGTTTTTAAATGTTACACTTTTTTTTTTTAAAGATTTTATTTATTTATTTGACAGAGAGAGACACAGCGAGACAGGGAACACAAGCAGGGGGAGTGGGAGAGGGAGAAGCAGGTTTCCTGCTGAGCAGGGAGCCTGATGTGGGGTTCAATCCCAGGACCCTGGGACCATGACCTGAGCCGAAGACAGACATTTAATGACTGAGCTACCCAGGCGCCCCTAAATGTTACGCTTTTTAAAAGTATCCATTCTTCCAAACAATATTGATGAGAAAAGTAATTTTCCTAAAATACAGTTAATCTCAGACTTCTTTTGAGGTCTTGGAAGAAAAGCATAGCTCTGTGAAAGGCTTGATACATTTTATTATTTCTAGCCACATTTTGGGTCTTATACAGCCGGTAGCATCCATTTTCCATTTCATTTCAAGAGTTTTGATTTGGAATCCAAGACCCATTTCCTGAGGAAAGGGTACCCTCTTGAGTGACTTTTCCTCGCTGTACCAAACATCTCTTCCCATGACTTTCATCCCACACTTTCCTGGGAGACTTCTCTCTATGGGGAACCACGTCCTGGTAATTCCGATTACTCAAACAGTATCTTAAATGGCCTTCTCTTTAAGAAAATGTAAGCTTCTTCAAATTGAAAAGAAATCCAAGTTCAAGGTTTCAAATTCTGTTGTGATATTTTAGTTTAAAAGATAAAACATTTTCCTTTTCTTTTAATGAGAAAAAGAAGTTATTGACAAAGCACGTAACTAGAAGCAAGACAGTTATAGTCATTGAAAAATAATAAACTACACATCTATAGCCAACAGAAATATCAGCTACACTTGGGGGGTAGATTTTCATTTTTTAACTTAATTCTGATTTCCAAATTGTTTTTAACATACTCATATTATTTTTATAATAAAAAACGCCCATAAAGCTTTCAAATAAACATTAACTAAATGAATTAACTGTTAAGCTTCCTCAACTTTTTGCTATAATCTTTTGTTCATAATTCAGATGCAGTAAAACATACCAGTTTGTATTAATGAGTGTGTAATTCCCTAAAAGTCTTTCAGGTATTTTATTCTTCAACTTAGCTAAGACTTTTTTTTTCCCATTTTTTCCATTTCTTTTATTGTGGTCTGTCATGTTTGTTTGTTTTGGGTTTTTATCTATTTGTGCCCATTACAGAGTAAACTCTCTTAGGGGCAAGAACATGATCTTTTTGGTATCTAGTACAGTATTGGTACCTACGTCATTTTAAGGAACTTCCAAAGTTTTAAGTCACAGGATAACACTGTGGAAATAGGCAGTATAGTATAGTGGTTAAAGGTTTAGACACAGGGACCCAGCCTGCCTGGTTTCAAATCCCAGCTCCACCCTTATGAGCTGTGTAACCTTTGGGCAGGTAACTTAAATTCTCTTTTAAAGTAGAGATAGTAACAGCACCTGCCTCACATGGTAGTTGCAAGAATTAAATAAGCTAAAACACCAAAAATGCTTACAAGAAATCAAGCACATAGTAAGTATGACATAAATACCTTCTGTATTATTATTAATTTTAACATTTATCCTACACTTGAAGCCTTCTAACTAACTCTAGCTTTTAGATTTTTTTAGTTAATTTACTTTTAGAAAAACACAACTTCCTGTTTCTAAGGAGGGAAAAAGTCTTTTAAAAGTTATAAAAAGACTCAAAGCCTTCTTGGACATCAAATAGCTCTTACAAAACAACATTTTGATGAGTTAAGTGTAAAGGAATCAAAAACATACGGATTAAATTTCCTTTATAATACACATGGGCTTACAATGAAGAGAAAAGTGCTTAGCAAAACACACTTTGGGTTTGCCAAACCCAAAACATTGAAAAACACTTCAAGACGTTCTGCAGACCCACAACAGAACCACTCATCTGGATCCTGAGCTTCAAACTGGTCCACAGCTTGTCATCTTTTGATCCCTCTCCTCAAAGGATAATCTTCCCTGGATTTATGAAGAAGTATATCGCACCTTGAAGCAGTACATAAGCAGTTTATAAATTAGAAGGCACAAATAGATTATCATCTGCATATGATTTTCATTTTAACATTTTATTGAAGATCCACAATTATGCATGTGAATGCTATGTGTTGCATATTTTAAAACTAAGATGTAAACAAACATAATAAGTTGGTCGTGTATTTTTCTGTTTGCAACATAGCCATGAGTAAGAGGCAACTTGGACATTTGAAAGTATTATTCAGTACTGAATAATATTCTAAAAATTGTTTTCTGTATAAAAATATGTTTTTCTAAGATGATGTTCAGTCTTTTTTTTTTTTTTAAGGATTTTATTTATTTGACAGAGAGAGACAGCGAGAGAGGGAACACAAGCAGGGGGAGTGGGAGAGGGAGAAGCAGTCTTCCCACCGAGCAGGGAGCCTGAAATGGGGCTTGATCCCAGCACCCTGGGATCATGACCTGAGCCGAAAGCAGCTGCTTAACCGACTGAGCCACCCAGGCACCCTGATGATGTTCAGTATTGACGCTCTTCTGTCTGCATGTTATCAAGGCTGGAAAATATGTAATTGCCTGACATGGAAAATCCTTCCCCCATGTATTAAGCCTATGAAATATCTATAGCTGTAACTTAAGAAAACAAAAAAAGTTTCAGGTTTTAGATTTCATATGAAATAAATAATTTTCAACACTAAACCCTTTACAGACTTTCCTAGAGGAGCAAAGAAAACAGCTGCAAAACTAAACGATACCCCAGCAAAGCAGACAGGAATCAAAAACCAATGTTAATATTAGTGACCTGGCCACATCTAAAGAAGCAGTTTTTTTAATAACACAGGCAGATAAAATGACATATTATTTTTTTCCTGCTAAGTCCTGCTACATTTGAGTATTTCCTATAGTAACCTGGATCCAATATCATAGGACTTAATGCATCAGTTAGTAAGTTTCTCTATAAATAGAATATTAGGATAAAATACAAAAGAATTTAATGTTTCTGAATATACCTTAAATTGAGATTGGAGGGTAGCAAAACTAACTTAGAATGCTTTTCTCTTTTTGGAAATGTATTAGTTTTAAACTCTTTCTGTGTTTTTCTTAATGACTTAACTAAAAAGATACCAGCCTTAGAAGTATTTTTCCCTGTTTAAGAGCAATGTGGGTGGCCCCTTCTTTTCGGGACTGTCAGATTCTCTTTGAGTAGGAAGTTTGCCACTAAAAGAACAATAATAAGAACAAAATGTTAATCTGATATGCACATATATTATCTCATTTTTAGAACAGCCTAAAAATTTTTTTTTTTAAGATTTTATTTATTTGACAGAGAGAGATACAGCGAGAGGAGGTACACAAGCAGGGGGAGCAGGAGAGGGAGAGCAGGCTTCCCGCAGAGCAAGGAGCCCGATGCGGGGCTCGATCCCAGGACCCTGGGACCATGGCCTGAGCCGAAGGCAGACGCTTAACGACTGAGCCACCCAGGCGCCCCTAGAACAGACTAAAAATTTGATGAATATAGACAGTAGCTTTCATTTCATTAGTTTTGCAATAATGTCACGGAAGAACTCAGTACAAGACCTGTTATAATCCCCACCAATCCCCTACCCACTGCTCCGATTTGCTTAAGAACCTTCTTTTTGATGAATTCATGGTCAGATTTTCTGCAGAGGGTTATCTTGGCTCACAAGAGACTGGGAGGCCCTTGATCAGTAATGGAAAGTGTTTCAGTTACAAAATAAAAATAAGCACTCTGAAAGTAAAATTTTATAATGACCCATTGCACTTTATTTACATTTTGATTTCTTATGATCAAAGGGAAAACCTATCTCTGGTATTTGCTGTAGTAAAATTTGTCAAAATTTTCAAACATTTCAGTCTTCAGATAGGAATACCAGTCAAAATTAGTGAAAACACTACATTATAGATTATTTTCAAGAAAATGCATTTGAATGAATTTATATTTTTTAAAGTGATTCAAAATAAACTTATAAAGTTGCCTATACTTCAGCAATCGGGTTGTCTGTGTTTATTATTCATCTGTAAATGAGAATGTCTGGAATAATGAATAACAAATAATACATAATAATTAATAATGCAACTGTTTTTCAATAGTATCAACATTTCCCAGAAATCTTGATTATGACAGTAATCGCTTAAAAAAGAGTTAATTAAGGAAAAAATTCAGCCCAGCCACTATGTAAACCATCAAAAGCATCAAATAAGGGGCACCTGGGTGGCTCAGCAGTTGAGCGTCTGCCTTCGGCTCCGGTCATGATCTCAGGGTCCCGGGATCAAGCCCGGCATCAGGCTCCCTGCTCAGCAGGAGGCCTGCTTCTCCCTCTCCCTCTCCCCCTGCTTGTGTTCCCTCTCTTGCTGTGTCTCTCTCTCTGTCAAATAAGTAAATAAAATCTTAAAAAAAAAAGCATCAAATAAATGAAAATCAAATGGATGAAACTTTAATACAATTAACATACATTATACAAAGGAAATGACCACAGGTGCTCATGACTTGACCTATTTCATATTTCTGGAACCGAGTCGACTTTTAAAATCAACAGCTGTAAGAATATCTGTAGTCTCTGACTACTTATTGTCACTCAGGTTGGTAAGTATAATAGCTGTTTGATCACGTTTAGATATTCAAAAAGCATAATAGCCCTCATCAAAATAAAATCTATAGGTTTACCATGTTTGTTGACAAAGATTCTAATTAACCTCCTTTTTCTCGTAGAAGCTGATGAAAAGGACTCTAGGTTCCCTTATTCATCAAACATATACTGAAGATCCCGTAGGTGCTAGCCACTGAGGAAGTAGTCTAAGAGAAATAAGATGTCACAGTTTAACCATAGACATATTATTTATTTATATACATATTTTAAAATTCAGACTTAAAGACTGAAAAATTACAGAGTTGGAGACCTGAGAGATCATTCTAACCCAATCCTCTTGTTTTAAGTTCCACAGCAGTCAGAAGATTTGCCCAAGTTCAGTGCCATTTAGTATGTTTAAAAGTTAGAACAGAATGATACATGATTTATGTTCTTTTGATACATATGTAAAGTATAGTGCATTAGTTTATGTAGCCAACATTTATAATTTTATTGCCTCATAATTGTCTATGCCATTCTTTGGCTCAAAATAGGTTTGTTTGCTCTTCCCTTTAGGCAAAATCTCTAAACAATCCCGTTTGGAATTGTGCTAATTAAATCAAGGCTATGTGCTAATTCTTGTTTGAACCAGTTAATTTGGTTATGTGCCATGGTTGTAAGTCTGACCAAGCATCTCATAAATACATTTGAGGTAATTTAGGCAAGCTATTGCAGCTAAATCAAACAAAACCCATTAGCTTTGCTAGAAAAACTGCTCAGCCTAAATATCATATTGAAAATGAATCTGTAGGCAGAGCGAGCCTTGCTGATAACTAGGCGAAATCACTCACTGGCCATTCAAGAATCATTCCATTTTTTTCTCTCGTTCTAATTATCTCCATATCACTTGGCCTTGCAGCAGCAGCTAAAGTGACATCCATTGTCTGCTCATGTTCAGCTGAGTGTCACCATTTTGAAAAAGACAGTAGTTTTAGTGACTAAAAGACCCTGTTAGCTGACCTCCCCCTTCTTCTACAGAAAGTCAATTTTCCTCAGGTAGTCATTACTCAGGGAGGATGATCCTATAAGCAACTGAAAGACAACTCTGTGTTACTTTAGACCAGTCATGGCTTTCCCATTCCCCTGGCCAGTGATCAGCGTGTCTGTGGCTATGTAAAAGGAAGTCAGTAGACCATGCCGAGGAAAGGTTTCTGCAGCTAGATGGTTAGCTGACCCCCAAAGGTAATTTTCCCCTTCCACTGTGTGTTTCTGGGAAACAGCTGCCCATTCAGGTATTTAATTTCTTAATCCCCTTTTCATACATATGATCATATGGTCAGTTCTAGCCAATGGAATGGGATCAGAAGGCCAACATAATCAACATATGCCACATGCCTTCATCACTCTCCCCTCCTTATTCTGCTCCAAACTTGGATGTCATGTATGAAGATGGCAGATCATGTAACTCCATTTTAAAGAGAGTTATCCAGAAATATCTGCATTGGGTTTTGCATGAGTGAGAAATTTTATTGTGTGAAGATATTTCTCTAAAACCTGTTTCTTATTCAAGGGCCAGAGAAAAGGCACAGCACAGAAGAAAGAATGAAGGTATCTAGTCTTAAATCTAGACAGCCAAGCACTGTTAATATTTTATTCTGGGTATTTTTTCACCCTGGGCTTTGGTTTCTTCATCATTAAAATGACAGGGCTAGGACCAATGGCCTATTGCTACATTATAGGCAAGAATATAAGCCCAGTACCAAGAGTTCTGGGGAGGACTATTTCAAGGCACAATGAGGGTGTGTTTTGGGGGGTCAGGGCTATGTGTATGCTAATTGCAAGCTGTCACATGGGGAGCCTGAGCCCATTTGGCATGGGACAGCTCTACCCATATTGAAGCTGGCAAAAGGAGCATGCATGCCTCTTACATAAACCCCAAAGAACCCCTGCAGAATGAATAGCTATGGCAAACACAGCCTTGCAAATGGCTTCTTAGTTATACTGGTTTCACCATCCATATCACCTACCCACTATTGAAAACTAAACAACAATACCAAAGACAAGCTAGGCCTGTAGCAGGGCTGCCTTGAGATAGGAGTTGTGGAACACTGGCTTGAAAGGCTATGCTTACTCTCCCTGTAAGAAGCCAGTGGGGAAGAGGAGTGCTTGATGGACCAGTGTAAGCAATCTTGGGTTTCTAAGGATTATCTGAGCTGGAGAAGCCCACAAAGAAGACTGGATTTCCTGCTAGTCTGGGTAGGTGGGGGCTTAAGAGTCGTTAAAATTTCCACCTAAAAATAAGTTTGATCTTATTTTATAAGCCAAGTTAGTAAAGTAAGACATGCCAAGTATATTATCGTGATCATTCTTTGAAATTTATAATACTGGGCATTTTTTTCCTAGAACAAAAAGTTATTTGGGTACAAAATATCTTCTTTTTAAATCAGGTGTGGTTATATAGATTAAATAAAATTGGATGCATTATATACCTATTATAAAAAGACTTGGTTAGTGATAAAGAATAAATTAAATAGGGACACTGGCAAATAATAACCACCATCCATAGTAATATTAAACACTTTTAGAATTTTAATGACCATCTTAAAAAACTAACTGTCCCGAGGTACTCTCAGATAAAATGAAATTAAGGTATATCTAGCTTACCTAAGGTTATTGTTTCATCAGTTCTATAGCTATATTCATATAATATTCTTTCTAATATACATACACATATAAATATTGGTCAACTTTCAAGACATTTAATTTTAGGGGCATCTGGGTGGCTCAGTCAGTTAAGCACCTGCCTTCGGCTCAGGTCATGATCCCAGGATCCTGGAATCTAGCCCCAGGTCCAGCTCCCTGCTCAGTGGGGAGTCTGCTTCTTCTCTCCCTTTTCCTCTCCCCGCCCCACCTCATACTCTCTCTCTGTCTCTCTCTCAAATAAATAAAATCTTTAAAAAAAAAAAAAGAGAGACACTTAATTTTAAATTACCTCAAGTAGCTTTTACTAACCATATCCTGGAACATAAAGATTAATAGTGATCTAGGCAAGAGTAGTTTCATGGAATGGAGTAAAAGCCTGGTTGGAGTGTGTTGAAGAATAAATGAATTCATGGAAGAATGCGGGGACGCCTGGGTGGCTCATTCAGTTAAGCATCTGCCTTCGGCCCAGGTCATGATCCCAGGAGCTAAAGACTTCAGTTAATGAACATATGAGAATGCTTCAAAATACAATTAGGGTAGTACGATCGACTACATAAAGGATTAGATAAAATTAATTTTATTACCTGAGATCTACTCCTAAGTACTTTAAATATTTCCTCTAAAATGTGCTATACATTCATTACTTTGGAAGACTTTGTTTTCAGATATTTTACTAAACCTCTGCCCAACCTTTGTAAACCCCTCTTGAGACACTTTCAATATCCTCATGATCCTATCTTTTACTCCATCCACTGCTACACCAACTGGTTCCACACAGGTTTTGACCAGCTTCACAAGACGCTGTAATCGAACAACGTGTTGCATTGTCAACAAGAGTCAACAACTCTCTTCCTGCCCGCGGTTTCTCTGAGCCTGGCTTAGGATGCCCGGGAGAATCCACTCTGCATTGAAACATGCACAACTCAGAAGTGGGGGGACTTGCACTGGGGGACCACCCTGCTCAATAGGGGATGGGGCAGATGTATAAATACTTTGTTCTTATATCATCCAGGTAGACAGTCTTGAGATGCATTTCGTTAGGCTCTGTGAAAGGGCTCAGCCTCAATCAGTTGCCTGTAATCCTGTGATGCAGCTATCTCCACATATACTCTTTTACTGGCTTTCCCTCTTGCACTTTACTTCCCCCGGTCCTGCACCCTTACTCCCGGGGATCACTTTCAAATAAACTACCTGCATAGCCATACACTGCTGAAGTTTTCTCCTTCAGAACACCATTTTTATTAACTGGAACATATTTCTATTTCTTTTACATTTTTTTAGTTTCATCTCATTTTCCGCTGTAGTAATAATCAAATCGTGCTGGGATATAGGAGGATGCTGGGAAATTGGTGCCAGGGTTGGCAACAGAGGTTTTGGATCTTCTCAAACAACCAGATCAAAACACAGAGAGTGATTAGAGAGCAAAACCAAAATCTCACGAACAATAATTCCAAAGAAACCCAGACAAGGTATCTCCACAAACCCCAAAATACATGCAGGTGGAGGCAAACCACCAGGAGGCACAAAACACGAGTGTCATCCCCACCTTTGTGGGAGAGCCCAGAGGGATAAAACAGAGAGGCTGGCAAACCTGAGAAAATAAGCAAGGGCTATTTACTGGGAAGCAAAGTGGGTGGACTTGAGGAGAGAAGCTGCAGGTGGGCAGGATTTTGCCCACTCCATTAGTATTGAGTGCAATCTACTCCAAACTCGCGAACTTTTAAGACCTAGCATGCAGATCCTTTTTTGGACTGGGCTTCACAGTGAGCAGAAAGTGCTAAGAGTGGAACAAAAATTGAGCAGGAGAGGGACAATGGAGACAAAGGAAAGAAAAAATTTAGATACCGTGGCAAGAGAGCGAAAGAGCCACAAAACCTCAGAAAGCAAGCCACTGTATTTTTTCATACTACATGAAAACAATGAAAGAGGGTACCCTTTAAAGTTAGAAAATCGATCTGAACCAAGCCTCCTTCTGAAGTTTTGGAAAACTGAATTCACATTAAAAAAAAAAAAAAAAGCAACAGAAAACCATGAAGGTCAAATCCCATAGTAAGTTACTATCAGAAAAAAAGAGAATAAGAAGTAGAATCACAGTCCCATAAATAATTATAGCATTCCATAAACGTGCTCGAAAAACAGATCAATATTATAATGTAGCATTTCCAAATGAGCAAAAAGATATTAAGAAAATGATGATCCAAGACATGAAAAACCAACATAAATCAGATGAAGAAAAATTCAGAAATGAGGTGTCAGATTTAAAGAAAAAATTGAAAATAAAAGAAAAATACCATTTTAGAAATGAAGCCTAAAGCAGTAGGATCACAAAAGTAAAAAAACAGAACAAAGAAATGCCTTAAGAGATATAAGTGAAAAGCATGAAACTTTTGAAAATTGGAAGTAAATGAAGAGGGAGTGGGGAAGAATAGGTAGAGAGTTTCAATTTAGGAAGATGCAAACATCCTAGAGGTGGACAGTGGTGACGGTTGCCCAACACTGTGAATGCATTTAAAGCCATTGAATTGTACACCTAAAAATGGTTCGATGGTGTATTTTATGTTATGTATATTTTACCTCAATTTTAAAAAGTAAATGAAGAAAGAGATTAAGAGGTGAAAGGGAAAAAGAGAAATTGACAAATACTGTTGATAGTCACAAAGTTTCTGCAAAAGAAAATAACAAAATAAGAAATAAATATAAATAGTATAATTCAAGAAAACTTTCCTGAAATTAAAGCAAAATGAAACAACATATTAGAACACATGTACTTGAGAATGTTGACACAGAATAACCAATATGTACACAATATTTAGTAAAACTAATGGACTTTTGAAAATAGGAAAAAATATCTTTTGCATCTATGCAAAATAGCACATGGCTTATATGGGAAAAAATAGGCTATCATTAGAATTTTGACAACAGCACATTATAACAGAAAAAAAAATGAGGGCGCCTGGGTGGCTCAGTCAGTTAAGCGTCTGCCTTCAGTTCAGGTCATGATCCCAGTGTCCTGGGATCTAGTCTCTCATCAGGTTTCCTGCTCAGCGGGCAGTCTGTATCTCCCTCTCTTTCTACCCCTCCCCCCTGCTTGTGCTCTCTCTCTTTCAATCTCTCTCTCAAATAAATAAATAAAATCTTTAAAAAAAAAAATGAAGTAACCCATTGAAGACACTCAAGGTAAGAGAATATAATATTCCCATAGATCTTTCCTTTGGAATGTATGACAGAATGAACTGTAGACATCTAAAATGACTAGGACCTTGACATAGGACCAGGTAGGGGGCTTGTGTATGAGCATTAAGTGCACTGTTATCTAATGAGAAAGATATCCTAGATTGTAAAGAGCATATAATCTGATTATACAGATACATTTACCTAAAAAAAAAAAAAATAGGGGAAGAATAGAAAGTGCATATAGAAATAAATCTAACTGCTTTCCATAATCATAATGGTGATCTTAATATAAATCTTGTTATTCTGAGACTGTCCCATGTGTAACATGGCATAAAGAAAGTAATTCTGGGAACTTCTAATTCTATCATCCTCTAAATCTTTGAGAAACAACATTTTCAGTGTAGACAGAAGAAAATACAGATGTAATACAGAAAAGGTAAAGTACAAACCCTGTAGCCCTGTATTTGAATTGGAAATATTAGAATGAATTCTCTGAAAAAGCCTAGAAAGGATGACAAACCAATGAGTGATTCTAGAGCCAAGACTTTGGTCTTTATATATCATTTCCTATTAAAAGACACTGAGGCTTCTTGGAGAAATGGCAGATTCCAGGTCAGAAACAAGAAATATGTAAGATGACCTGAAATATCTTGACATACCAGAGAGCAAGAAAAGATCATTCTAGAATATCAGAAGACTGGGGTGCCTGGGTGGCTCAGTTGGTTAAACATCTGCCTTTGGCTCAGGTCATGATCCCAGGGTCCTGGGATTGAGTCCCACGCCAGGCTCCCTGCTCAGTGGGGAGCCTGCTTCTCCCTCTCCTTCTGCTGCTCCCCCTGCTTGTGTGCGCTCTCTCTGTCAAATAAATAAGAAAAATCTTAAAAAAAAAAAAAGAGTTTAGAATATCAGAAGATTTCAGAGCCAACGTGAAAGACATTCCCATTGACTAAATACAGGACAATGAATATCAAGAAGGATAAAAATAATAATCAGTTAAAACCCATCAAATAGGGCGCCTGGGTGGCTCAGTTGGTTAAGTGACTGCCTTCGGCTCAGGTCATGATCCTGGAGTCCTTGGATCGAGTCCCGCATCGGGCTCCCTGCTCGGCAGGGAGTCTGCTTCTCCCTCTGATCCTCCCCCCTCTCATGTGCTCTCATTCTCTCTCTCTCAAATAAACAAATAAAATCTTAAAAAAAAAAAACCATCAAATATATTTATATTTTGTAAGAGTATTTAAAGTAAACTAATTGGTCATCTCCTGAGAATAACAGATAACTGCTTCATTATCTTAAAAATTGGGTAAATAAAACAATCAAACATTTATATCGCCACTCCTTTATGAACTATACTATTGGGTAATCAAATAGTAGATGAAGGAAGCATTTTCTTATAAAAGTATGCCAACCAATAAATGAAAAAGCAGTAGTAGAATTAAATATTACCTTTTTTGCAACCCCCCAAAATTAATATATCTAAGCTTTGAACATCATCTTCTACAAAGATTTAAAAAGAGCAAATATCAGACATTATGTGCTTCCTGATGAAATATTGCCATAGGAATAACATTGCCAAAGGAATTGAACCTCAGTCTCATTGAGCATTTAGATCCAGTTGCCAGTCTTTAAGAATGCAAAAGGACAGAGGAACATGTTGAACTACACCATAAGTATGCATTCAGTAAAATTCAGATTGTTGACTCTGGACGGGTCAAATGCTCTGGGTTCTTCACAGATACATCATAAGAAATGGAAGGGAGTGGCTGAGAAACCTACAGATTAAAAGAGGCATAGAAGATGTATCAAGTTTTTTAAATGGGCAAGACTGTACTATAGTGTCTAAAGATGCTCACTTGGGTGATAAAGCCAAAAGAAAATGCAAGGACGTCTTTACCATACACATCAGGATCGTTGTTACTTTGGAGACAGGGAGGAGTTGAGTGGGATAGGTCCATGAAAGTCATTGTGGAGAGGCTGCTGTATTAGTCAGGGTTGGCTGGAGAAACAGAACCAGTAGGATCTAAGGATTATGGGTATAGATATAAGTGGTATAGATACACATGTACCTATATATACACAGGCTCATATGACTATGGAGGCTGAGAAGTCTCACAATCTGCCACTTGCAAGCTGGAACACCCAGGAAAGCTGGTGGTATAATTCAGTCCAGAGGAGCAAATGGTGTAAATCCTTCTATGGGTTGGTAAAGATGAGATGTCTCAGCTCAATCAGTGAGGTAGGAGAAAAGGGCAAATACCTCCTTCCTCCCTTTTTGTTTTATTCAGACCTCCAGTGGACTGGATGATGCTCATCCACATTAGAGAGGGCAACTTTACTGAGTCCATAGATTCAAATGTAACTCATCTGGAAACATCCTCACAGACACACCTGGAAGCAATGTTTAATCTGGGCACCCTGTGGCTGGTCAAGTTAACGCATAGAATTAACCATCACAGCTGGTAATATTCTATTTCTTAAAATGAGTGGAGATTTCAAGCTGTTTTCCTTATAATAATTTCCTAAGCTATACATTTCTGTGTGTGTGCTTTTCTGTACCTGTGTTTTATTTTACAATAAAAGGTAATAAATAAAATACAAGCATATCCTATATCAATTATAATTTATATATCTACATGAAAGGTACATTTTTAGGTAGGAATATTTTTTAAATTAATCATGCTTAATGTTCCAACCTAGAGCCCAGGGATCTTAATATAAGAGAGAAAATATTATAAATATTATAACCTCTTTAAAAACATAGGCAGTGTCTAAAACATCTTTTATGTTATCCCATGAACCAGCACAATGGTCAGAATAGCTACCCTTTACTGAGAGTTCATCATATGGTAGGCACTATACTAATTGCTTTACATGAATTATCTCATTTAATCCTCCTGCTACCTTAAATGTAGTGATTGTAATTATCTTAAAGAATATTCTAGAGGAGCGCCTGGGTGCTCAGTCGTTAAGTGTCTGCCTTCGGCTCAGGTCATGATCCCAGAGTCCTGGAATCAAGCCTCGCATCGGGCTCCCTGCTCAGCCAGGAGCCTGCTTCTCCCTCTCCTACTCCCCCTGCTTGTGTTCCCTCTCTAGCTGTCTCTCTCTGTGTCAAGAAAAAAATCTTAAAAAAAAAAAAAAGAATATTCTAGATAAGGAGATTGAAGCTTACAGAGGTTAAGTCCCATACATGAGGTACCCCAACTCTACATGAAACAGTTGGAATTTGAACCCTCGTAGTCTGACTACAGAGCAAGTTCTATCTCTAAAGCAGATGTTCAACAAATACTTATGTCACTGAAAAATTTTTTATTGAAGTATAATTAACATATGCTGTTATATTAGTTTCAGTTTTACAATATACTGATTCAACAATTCTACAAATTACTCAGTGTTCATCACAATGAGCATACTCTTTTTTTAGGATTTTTAAAATTAATTAATTTATTTATTTATTTATTTATTTTAGAGAAGCGCACGCGTGCACGCACATGAGTGGGAGGGGCAGTGGGAGAGAATCTCAAGCAGACTCCACGCTGAGCACTGAGCCCCATGCAGGGCTTGATCTCACAACCCTGAGATCATGACTTGAGCTGAAATCAAGAGTTGGACACTTAGCTGACTGAGCCACCCAGGTGCCCCATGATAAGCATATGCTTCATCCAACTTATCTCTTTCACCTTCCCCCCAACATCCTCCCCTCTGGCAAATAACAATTTGTTCACTTGTTCCATTTTTTGAGTTCCACGTATGAGTGAAATCATATGATATTTGTCATTCTCTGATTGACTTATTTCACTTAACATTATGCCCTCAATGTCCAGCCATGTTATTTGCAAATGGCAAGATTTCGTTTTTTTAATGGCTGAGTAATATTCCATTTATATATGCATACCACATCTTTGTTATCTGAAACTGGACTACTTTCTGACACCATACACAAAAATAAACTCAAAATGGATTAAAGACCTAAGTGTGAGACCTGAAACTATAAAACTCCTAGAAGAAAACATAGGCAGCAATTTCTTTGACATCAGCTGTAGAAACATTTTTCTAGATATGTCTCCTCAGGCAAGAAAAACAAAAACAAAATTAAACTCTTGGGACTACACCAAAATAAAAAGCTTTTGCACAGCAAAGGAAACCATCAGTAAAACAAAAGGGCGATATATTGAATGGGATAAGATAATTGCAAGTGACATATCAGGTAAAGGGTTAATATCCAAAATATTAAAGAAATTACACAACTCAATGTCAAAAAGAAAAAAAAACTGATTAATTGAAAAATTTTTTAAAAAATGAAATGCACTAAAAAATAAGAATAAAAAAATGAAATACACTTTGCCTTCCTACTTTCTGTTCATTGCATCATTATGGCTATTTTTAAAAGTCAATTGTATTTATGTTTGAGTTGAATATATTATACCAAATAATAATATCATGTAAATAACAATTAATGTAAATAATACATTATATCAAATTAATGAAAACCAATATCAAGAACATTTGATAATTTTCACAAGTATATAATCCCATGTAAAGTGAGCACTTGGGCCTGGTAGTTTAAAAACAAAAGGAGGGGCGCCTGGGTGGCTCAGTCGGTTAAGCGACTGCCTTCGGCTCAGGTCATGATCCTGGAGTCCCGGGATCGAGTCCCGCATCGGGCTCCCTGCTCGGCAGGGAGTCTGCTTCTCCCTCTGACCCTCCTCCCTCTCATGCTCTCTCTATCTTATTCTCTCTGTCTCAAATAAATAAATAAAATCTTCAAAAAAAAAAATTAAAAACAAAAGGAGAAAGGAAACCAATCCTCAGATTTACAGTCCTTAGGAAAATCACTTAATCTCCCAAAGCCTGCGTCCTCATTAGCTCCCTTCAATTTCCCAATGACTTTCTTAATCAATACTAAATAAACAAAGTGAAATGGACCCAAAGGGTCCTTAGAAGAATCAGTGATCATGTTGGTCTTATTTTCCACTTTTTAAAGTGCTTAAAATGTGAAAAATAAAATATTGTTCTGTTTTGTCTCCATTGTATATATTGCTTTAGTATCATGAGTCTTTGATACAAGTGATTTTCATAGTTTGAATTGTCTAATTAGACAAATATAGGGAGTCAATATAATATAGCAAAAACAATGCGATTATTTTTATCAAATTACTAAA
>NC_138376.1:62493346-62587571 GCF_054177405.1 Leptonychotes weddellii | reverse complement strand
TTTTTTTTTTTTTAGATTTTATTTATTTATTTGAGAGAGAGAATGAGATAGAGAGAGAGCATGAGAGGGGGGAGGGTCAGAGGGAGAAGCAGACTCCCTGCTGAGCAGGGAGCCCGATGCGGGACTTGATCCTGGGACTCCAGGATCATGACCTGAGCCGAAGGCAGTCGCTTAACCAACTGAGCCACCCAGGCGCCCCAGAACCTCACTATTTTAAGAACACTTTTACATTACACAATTAAGCTTTGGAACCTACATAAGTATCAAATGGTCTTCACTTCACAATGAGGTGGTTCTGGTTATGTTATATGTTTGCTATTGCAAATGTTATTACTAACCTCATTAGAAACAAATTGCTTTCTGTGGCTATCATTGTTATTGGGTTATACCCAGCATTGTTCTGTGTGTATTTTTTACTGTTATTTCCAGATTCTGGATCGGTTTAAACATTCACTTACCTGATAATACTAATTTACCGCTCTGTGACACCTTCTTCTTTGCTCTTCCTTTTTTTCTACTTGCTCTCCTTTCCTTCTGTCATTCATCGGACAAATAATTATTGCCTGTCTACAGTACACCAAACCCTATGCTAGACAAATACGATGTGATCTTGCCTTCATGTTGCTTAACCTACAAGGGGATATAAACAAATAGATAAATATCACCGAATGTGATATTTGCAAAATAGAGATACACTCTGGATGGTTTGGGGGCATAAAGAAGAAACCTTGAGTTCTTTGGTAGGGGAGGGAGGTGGAGAGTGACACACTTCTTTGAGCATCCCCACCATCAACAATGAGGGGAACTGTTCCAAAGCCGGTGGATAGAATCACAATTTCTCCCCTAGGATTGTCTGCAGCCAGACCCATTTCCTTCCATAGCTCCAACTCATTGCTCTCCTGAGCTGGTCTCCCCGATTTAAAGCACCACTTAAAAAATGTTGCCCTTAAAGGACTAAGATCAGGAAACTGACAGCTCACAAAGCAGTCTGCTGGCAGCAGGGCTCAAAAGAACAGCCCCTAAGAGCAGAGGCTCCATTCGTTAGCCCAAACACGAGTTGTTATAATCCCTTTCTGCCTTCTGTGCTTATATAATACAGGCCTTCTTCGATTACAAGACACTTTGAAGATCTCACCTTCTCCCATTACTTGTCTTCTATGTAAAATGCCCACAGATGTGAGTCTGTTAGAATGTGTGAGAACTGCAGTTGATAATTTATAAACCAATACTTCCTAAGGTTTGAAATTCGTTAGGATTTCAGGGGCATTGAAAGAGGGCATGTTGCTGCAGGAGCACCCCCTACCGACCACAAGGAGAAATGTTGTAAAGCTGGACATGGAAAACCGACAGGCCTGGAAATAATATTCAACCCTTCCCATCGAATCACAACGATTTATTGAGTAGTATTCTGTGATGCAAAAGGACCAGGATTATACACGGAGGTGGCCAAAGCAAGAACCTTATTTTTTAAAAATTTTAAAAACGAATACATTTAATCATTTGACCTCTTCTAGAACAACAATCACAAAAGGAACATGTGATTTGGTTGATTTCAGGCATTGTGGAGGCGTTTCATTCTTTTGTTTCTCTCCTAAATGTAGTCAAATCAGACTAGTTACCAACTGAGCAAGAAAAAACACAAAGGAACACCTAAGTAGACCATGTTCTTATGCGGGGAGATTCAAGAGTATGAAATTGCCAAATGGTCCAGATACATCTATAAATTCAACACAGTCTTAACCAGAACCTAAATAGGCTTCCTTACTAGATATGGTAAGTTGATTTTAAAGTTCATCTCTAAAAGAACAGACAACAGGGTTTTTTTATTCGATAGACAAAACATCAGGACACAATAGAAAGTTACAGTAACTAAAACATTATGATACTGGCAAAGTCAATGCTTCAGAAACAGATCTAGGCATTTGGGGGAATTAGAATTTGATAAAAGGATCTTGCAAATGAACTGGAAGAGGATTCAACGAGTGATGTTGAGACAATTGGATATAATGCCTATAATTAGACCTGCATAAGAATACATTACAGCTGGGTTAACAAACAAAGCAAAAGAAATACAAGCAATAGAAGAAAATGTAGGATGACATTTTTATAATACTAAGGGAACATAGGCTTTCCTAAATCAAACATAAGTGATCCATAGTTTCTAGCTCCAAGAAACATGCATTATTTTGCACCTTACACAATATTTAATGTATACATAGTTTATTTTCCCCCGGCTCAGTTCTGATCTCTCTATCTTTCTCTTAACACATATTTTGTTATTGTTATTGGGTGGGAGTATTTTGTTTTTCGTTTTGTTTTGGTTTGTTTTTTTGAGATAAGAAAAGTAAGGCACATGGAAATGAATTTGGCTGGCTAAGAAGTGTGGAGCCATGGACATAGTTTCAGGAATTCAGAGGCATTACTTATCCTTTCAAACACTTGAACTTCCTCAAACTAGTTCAAAACTCACAGGCGGTAGCTGGAGTATCTCGGTATCCGGCCCTTGTTTTGAATACTCTATTTTCCCCAAAAAAACTTCTATCTCAGTCCAGAAAAACAACCCCCAAAAAAACAAGGAGTAGAGACTACAACCTCTTCATTTCTAGAGAAAGAACAGGTGAGAGGTCAAGAGCTCCAGCTGCCAGAAAACTCACTTTTAAAGCTAATGTGAAAAGACACATTAATGACCATACTAATCTGTGGAAGAAGGGCCACTTAAAACGCCACTGTCTGAACTGGGTAAGGAATCCGCTGAAGAAGCCACTACCCACAATTTAACATTCCAGTAATCGCTCGGTAAAAAGACCCTTGAGCCACTGTGTGAAGGAAATGGTCTAGACAGCCCAGCACCAGGAATGTGCCATTGTGTGTGTAGAAGATTGAGTTTACACTCTATTCCTGATTCACAAAGGGGGCGAGTGTGCCAGTGGGCTGTGGGCCAGGATGTGGGTGGTTAAATAAGGGTTCTTGGAGGGAGCAATGTTCTTTTGGGATCTGCATCAGCACACCAGCTGATCAACAAATGCAAAAGTTTTTAACGAAGTTAGACAAAGAGAAAAATTGGACATTCTCTTTCCAATGGGTAAAGGGAGGACATCCACCAAATTTCAACATTTTTTTATGGGCTGTCAAATTTCCAGGTTAATTCTGAGTCAGTATCAATGTTTCTCCACAAGATTCATATACAGAGGACTTGTCTATGCCAATTACATGTGGGAATTCTGTGACTGTACCTACATGACTATATTTTCGAAACTAGCTACATGATTTGGTTGCACTTGCATAACTATGACTACATTCCACTTACATTCAGGTGAGCGGATAGAAAATGGAGGCAGGAAAAAGTCCAGATATTTCTAGTGGATTTGCAGGACATTAGAGAAAAAGAGCTTCCTGCCAAAAACAGTTTTTTGTCTTAATTCATGACAAAAGAATCTTAAATCCCACCTCCTTCGTGAAGAATTTCATTGCTAATGAAAAAGAGTAATTTCTCCCAGACCCCAAGTTGTTCGAATTCATTTCTCATGATTATCTATTTACTTAACTAACACTTAAAGGGATATATTATTTGCCTATGATTAATATAAATGCTTTTATATTCAAGGTGTTTAATCTCATAATATCTGTTATATTTTTCATGTTGCGTCCTGGGTTCTAAAGGAGAAAATAATGGCAAAAAGACATTTACGTAAACATTTCCCCACAATTTACCTTTTCCCAGCTTTGACAGAAATCATGCTACTGTCACGTGATTCACTTATGCAAAGTTCTTTTCTCTCTCAAAACTAATACAGGCTTTTTCTCTTTTTTTAAGATTTTATTTATTTATTTGACAGAGAGAGAGAGAGCGAGAGCAGGAACACAAGCAGGGGGAGTGGGAGAGGGAGAAGCAGGTTTCCCACCGAGCAGGGAGCCGGATGCAGGGCTCCATCCCAGCAGAACCCCGGGATCATGACCTGAGCTGAAGGCAGATGCGTAAAGCCTGAGCCACCCAGGTGCCCCATCAACACAGGGTTTTTAAAAAGACCTTTATTCCAGTGAGATGCACGGTCAGACAGCTAACCTACAGAAATACAAGATAAGAAATTATTTTAAGCCACTATGCTTGTGGTGGTTTGTTACAGTCAGTAACAAACGAATACAAGGATCCTACCGAACGCCTCGGTCCCAGAGCTAAACACGCAGGCCGGGCCCGGGAATCGGAGAAGCTGAAGGAAGAAGACGCAGGGGGAGGAAGATCATGTGCAGCCCCAGCTGCTGCCTGGTGTCCAGGTGAGTCAGCAGATCAGCAATCCCGTGTGTGCACCCCAGAGCAGCTCTCCCTTCCCTTCCATGGCCACATCTCTCAAGCATCTTCCCTGGGGCCTATGTCATGCAAGGAAGATGATCTAGAGCCATTTAGCTCAGCCTAGTCAAGCTGACATTTTAATTAAAAGACATTTTGTACGTTTTCCACGCCATCGACTTCACCTCTGATTTTTCTCCTTCCTTCCCCTTGAGAAAATTAATATCGAACTGACCAATTTTGAGATTTTAATCTGAAAATGTTTACGTGTACTCAGAATGTTTTCTTTAGAAATAGCAAAGGAGCAAACTAAAATATTCCTTATGAGTATTTTGCATAAATATGGTGTTTTACATACACACTTACGTGTTTCATGACTTACAAGAGGTGAGCTTTGCCTAAATTACGTTCCTAATTGAGATCCATGCAGTGTTACAATGAGCATTTTATGAAAATGCATGCAAATTGTCACTACCGTAAAAAAATTGTATTCAAAGATGCAATGCAACCGTACTGTGATGTGGGAAAATGAGTAAAGCCTTAAAAAGGCAGAAGGTATATTTATGTCCTAGCCCCCTCTCCACTCTGAGTTGAGTGGACTTATAAAAAAATCACCTTATTTCTCTGAAATTTCATTAACTCATCTGTTAAAAACAGGAATAATCTCTTTAGCTACCTTCAATTCCAGGAAACTTATAGCTGTGAATTATCTTTGATTTTCTGAAGTCCAAAGAAATGTAATGGGAAGAATGGTTACCGCGAGGTGGTTGTTCTGAACAGATTTCTTAACTGCTTCCCATAATCAGACTCTATCTATGAACACTCGGAGTGGGACTGGATGGACAGGAGCCACCAAGACCTGTTTTTTTAAGAACTTAACTGAGGGACGCCTGGGTGGCTCAGTGGGTTAAGCATCTGCCTTCGGCTCAGGTCATGATCCCAGGGTCCTGGGATGGAGCCCTGCATTGGGCTCCCCTCACTTGTGCTCACTCTCACTCTCACTGTTGCTATCCCTGTTTCTATCTCAAATAAATAAACAAAATCTTAAAAAAAAAAAAAAAGGAAATTAACTGAGAAGAACAGTAAAATGCCTGGACATGCTAAGGCTGTCATCTATTTAGGGCAATTCTAAGCCTTTGAAACAAGTAGAAAGAAAACTGACCTTACCTGAGAAATACCTTACACTGAAAAATAGTATGGCTGTGTGACAGGAACCACAACATGTAGCAGATCAAGAGAGTGAACCCTTTGAATCTCTCCTGTTTCAGAGGGAGCCTTAGTGACCTCAATCAGGATTGTGCTTTTCTGATCCACAACTCTAAAAAAGCAAATTTTGACTGTAAAATGTATTACGAATTTAACTTATTTGCCATATGTGTTATCTGAAAGAGAGGAAAAAAAAAAAAAAAACCCTGCTGTGAAAACATTAAAAAAAAAAAAAAGTTTGACCACATTAAAAGAGTAAGGCACAAAAGGACAAAAGGATAATGATTTTTTCCCCTCTAAACTCCTGGCCTGAACATAAGTCCTCCAAAAGTCCCCCTTACCAGATGGCTAACCTAGCAAGGGAAGACAGCCAACTTGATTTCAAATGTGAGAGTGATTTTTTATTTAAATGAAAGATAGAAACTGTCTCGATTTTATTATATCTAAGAAGGGAGCTCAAGTGTTCGGCATGTGGGTCTGGTTTGAGTCAAAGTTTGTCTTTTTTGAATAGAAATCATATGTAATCCCAGGCAATGGCCCGAGCCATTTGCTAATACTAATTGTTGTTGGTTGAAAGTGGAGGAGGAGATTGTTAAAGTCTTCCCTGGCAGAAACCTGATCTGTGGAAATGTACTTCACAGGGACTGTGATGAGGTTTGCTGCTGGCAAGAGAGTATGACAGTGTGGCCACATGAATCTCCATCTTTCCTTTGGCAACCGAACCAAGACTCCCATGAAACAACTCTGGGAGTTAGCGGATGGCCCGAAATGCAGATCTGGCATTCTTTTCCTCCCCACCCCCTTCTCAGCCCATGATTTGACAACAAAAACTGCAGCGGGTGGATGTGCCATTTCTAAGAACATATATTTTCAAAAAAATTATTATTTAATGATGTGGCTATTTTGAACTACGGTTAATATAAGTACATTTAAGATGTAACATCGGCAAGTTAGAAAACCACCAAGTAAGGCCAGATGTGTAAACTGACTTGATGTTTAAATTTAAAACACCAGCACCCAACTGAAACGTCTGTTATTAGATGCGTCAAGTCACAGAGAATTCATACACAAATCATGCTTTACCTGTTATTCCCAGAACCTAGAAGTAATTTCCTTTCAAAGTTATTGTTAACGAATCTACAATCATCAAGGTAAGTGGATTTTGTGAAAACATTGACTTACAAGGTGAACTTTTGATTTTATGGGAGTCATGACAATATTTGAGAATCCGGTTATGTTCTAGAAACTATAACACAAATTGTCTTATGTTTTAAATTGTTGTGAGACATGTAAAATTGTTGCTAAGGTACTGTTGCGTTCTTTCCTGATTTAGCTTTTGTTCCCTAATACCTAGAGACCCCCTCCCCATCAGTATCGTAGGAAAGCTGTAGAACTCTGTCATTTCGGTTTTACTGGACATTACCACGCCTCCTTCCAGGTCATGGAGAAAGAACTGAGCAAAGTTCATGAAGGGGAACCATCACATAATATCAAGTAGATTTTCTAAATGTTCCTCAGAGGAAAAAAGAGGGACACATGTCCCCACTACTCATGCATTTATTAGCATTTATTTAATGAGTATAAATACCTGAGTATGGTCCTTTCCCATTTGTTAGAGTTCATAATACTCTAGCTTTCAACCGAACATTTACTATCCCCTTTTACAAACAAGGAAACGCGGTCCCGAGGATCCTGGGCAGAGCTGGGGCTCAATAGCAAAGCCCTATCCAGACATTTACTCATTTCCTAACAAGAAAAGAAAGTGAAATTACAGATCCTACCTCGGGAAAGGTGCTGAGTAGTCCACCCCACTACATAAATGTAAAATGAAAAAAATAAGAATCAGTTTGGTTTATCATTTACCGGCTATCAGTTAAAGCTGTCTTAGTATCTTTGCAGTATTACAGAATTCAACCCTATGAGAATGCCGCCACTGGCCTATAAAATAAAATCTTGTCTGGCTGCCTGGCAAGAGCTCTTTAGTTCTAAACATTTAAGAGAAAAACATGGTTTTTTTTTTCAAATTAGTGTTCTTTTTTTCTTTTTATTTGTTTATTTGAGCGCGCGCGCGAGAGAGATGGCGAGAGAGAGCATAAGTGGGGGGTGGGCTGAGGGAGAGGCAGACTCCCTGCTGAGTGGGGCTCGATGCCAGGACCCTGGGATCATGACCTAAGCCAAAGGCAGATGCTTAGCTGACTGAGCCACCCAGTCACCCCTCAAGTTAGGGTTCTTTTGTATAGTATAATTTAAACAAATTATATTACATAAATTTCTTATGTTTTGTTTTGTTTTTAAATCCTTAGGAGAGGCCGGAGTATATAGGCAAAAGTAATGGCGTGCTATCCACAAGAATGGAAGCCAGTTTCCTAGGTTCTAATCCCTTCTATGATAAAATTGTCCTCTAGTTAATCCTTCCAAATTTATGTTCCAGTTTCTCCAGCTACAAAACATGAATATTATCAAATACTCACTATGACCTTCCCCTCTTCCTTCCTTGCTGCACATTTGAACCAATGCTCCACACCCAGTCTATGGATCTTCACCACCCCCCATCCTCCAGCCCTGCCAGGCCTGGCCTCTCTCCCAGAGCCTTGACACACTTGAAGGTGGGACCCATGTCCTAGCCCCCAGGACCAAGCACAGTGTCTGGCATGTGCTTTCAATGAATTGAGTTGATTAACTGGAACTTGCTGTTTTCATATAAGAAGCAATCATTTCTAATAGACCAATGCTTCCTTCCCAAACTGTGCTGTGAACTGGAATCACTTGGGGAGCTTTAGAAAATGCTGGTGCCTGGTTCCCACTTCCTGAGATTAATTGGTCTGGGGTGTGACCTGAGCATCAGGATGCTTTAAAGTTTCCCAGGTGGTTCTAATGAGAAGCCAAGAGTGAGAATCACTCTAGTAGCCAGATGCCTCACCGACTGAGAAATGCTCCAAGTGATCCCATGTTTACAGGGTAACTGTAATGTCTTAGGTTATACCATACAGATAGCTATTATTCCCTGCTCTTTGGGACTAAGCAAAGTGACTGCTCTTCAGTTATTGGCTTCTAAACCAGTATTTAAATCAGATCCAACAAGGAGTGCTCCCAAACTTTTAATGAGATGCATTTAGATTAAATTTTAAGTTGGTTTTTGAGCAACTTTTCTACCAGAAAAATACCAATTTATGAGCCCAGACAAAAGGGCCAAAAGGAACATAATTTGCAACTCTCACTTACCGCCTCTGATATATAGAGGCCTTCCATGCCAATAATCTTGAAAAATGTTTGAACACTCTGCAAAACACACACACACTCACACATATGCACACGTGCATATACATACACACGCACATGCATACACACACACACACACACACACACACAGATTGTGCTAACTTTATTTAATAGAATAGTACCACACAGAATTTGGGATGCTATTTTTACAAGTAAATTGTCATGATTCCTGAATCAATGGGTATTTCTCTGGGCTCACTGGGCTTGTGCACCAGAGTAGAATTAGCTCCTAGTCAGCTATCGGATAACAGCTGTGCCCTTTGGCATGACTTACAAGGTCCTTTGTGCCTACATCTTCATTCTCTACCAACCCCTCTCTCTCCCCTTTTCTGCCCACTCTCTGCTCTCAGCGCTTCTTACTCCATGATGCCATCATCCCACGAACAGGCAGCCAGGGCTGTGTTAATCCCACTGTGACTTATCTATAATGATCCCCCATGACTTATCTATATTTTCTCCATCATGAGACAGTCATAAGCATCACGTGGGGTGACCCTGTGTCTGAGGTATCTTTATCTCTAACACCTGGAACACAGGAGCAGCCTGGAGATCCTTTGGCCTGTTAAAGTAATTAGACTCCAAATCTTTGCTCTTCCTAGGGCCTTTTCCAAGACCAGTCAGAGAAGGTTTGGAGGTAGATAACTGTCTTAATCGACCACAGCTATTATGGGTGTGACTTGAATGTCCAGATCTTGAGTCAGTATGTTAAATAATTCAGAGAAAGGAAGAACATGAAAAGTGACTATTTGTGTCTTCACATGGAGCTATTAAAATAGCTGACCTTAATTTATATTATTAAGTTTGGCATTATTTTAAACACTTTCTTGGTAGATGAATTTTAAGCGATCATTATCTTTATGTTTTAGTTTACTTTGAAAACTATTTAATATTGCTCTGTTTCATCTCTTTTATTTCTGCCAAAGAAGGAAAACTAGCATACATGTCAACGTTTACCCCCACAGTGCTCAGGCCATTGTCTTACTGCCAGTCCTCTAGTATTCATTCAGCTTGACTCATTTGTTTATCTTGAATTGCAGTCCTGTGGTTTTGTTTGTTTGCTTTACTTATAATTAGTCACTTGCAAACAATTGGTACCAACAAGTAGCTACTTAGCACCCTGACCCCCATTCGTGGCAGAGACTGCTAGCTGACCACTAAACCTATTCCCCACCCCTGCAAGCAGCAAGCTTACACTTTCCAATCCTTTGCAGTTCGATAAGGTCACGTGACGCTAGCTAGCCAAGGCTGTATGAGTAGAAGTGATGGGAGCCCCTTCCAGGCCTGACCCATAAAAATCTCCAATGCACGTCCTCTGGTGACACGTTTGTTTCCCTCTCCACCAGCAGCACTAAACTTCTGCAGCGTTAAACGACTGCGATTCGGGGGCATATCAATGACACAGCTTCTAACAGAGCTCCGCACAGTACTGATGCAGAAATGGATATTGCAGCTGGCGCTGGTGCCTGGGACAATCAGCATTTTTGAGCATCCGCTATGTATTGGGTACTGTGCTATGTGCTCCTTCCTACATTGTCCCATTTTAATCATCATAAAACCCCATGGGGTAGGCATCACTATCCCCACTCTCCATTAGGGGAAACTATACACTCACATGAGGTTACTAGCTGGTAAGTGGCAAGTTCTAGCTACAGACAGGCTCTTCTGACTAGAAAGCCAGTGATGGCCATGCTCACCCCGGGGCCCTCTTGTGCTGGCAGACATCCATCCTACATCCCTGTCTTAGGGTCTCCCTTGGAGGGGGTGCCTCTGGGTAAGGCAGTGTGGGAACCTGTCTGTGGAAGCCAAGTCATTTCATGGAGACCAGAGTGGGTGGAGGATGTGTTCCTGGCCTCCTCATTTAAAACTTGGAACATATTTTTCCATGGAAAAAAATACTACTCAGAGAGAATCCATTTTTGTAATGTATGCAAAAGCACTTTGTGAGCTATCAAGAAGTATGTAATAGGCCTAAAAGGAGTTACTATTCTGCAGCACATTTGCACTATAATTCCGACACTTTGGGATTAAATAGCCTTTTGTGAAGTAGAATTTAACCACTAACTGTTATACTGATTGTCTCAGAGGAAAAATACATTCCAATGGCCAAACAACTGACTTACAACAGACATTTGGAACCCAACCCATTCATAAACGGAGAACTGTCTGGATTAACATGAAGAGGACACATCATCACCATCTTCATCAAGTATTATTTATTAAGAGCAGTGCATGGGGAGAAGGCTTCAGCGTAAAGGAAAAAAAGAAGGGAAGTGTTAATCTAATTTTTTTTTAATGGCTGCAATTCCACGTTCCGGTTGTGAATGAACTCAAGCTGTTCCAAAACATCCCTCTCATCTTTTTTTTTTACTTCCATCCCCTTAGGTTGGCACTTATCTTTTACTCTCCTTTATTTTTATTTTTCTCTGGCCATTCCATTTTTTGTCTATCTTCCACATCTATTCAACATTTATTCTTGCGCTAAACTGACTCTTTTTTTCAGACTTTATTTATTTAGTTAGTTATTTTGTTATTTATTTATTTGAGAGAGAGAGAGTGCGTGTGCATGAGAGAGAGAGAGAGTATGAGCAGGGGGGAGGGGCAAAGGGGCAGAGGGAGGGGGAAAGGAGACTCCCCTCTGAGCAGGGAGCCTGACATGGGGCTCAATCCCAGGACCCTGGGAACATGACCTGAGCCGAAGGCAGACGCTTAATCTACTGAGCCACCCAGGTGCCCCTAAACAAACTTTTTTCAAGGGCTAACTGTATTCTCAGACTCTGTGGTAAAGTCTAGAAATACCAAGATGAGCAAAATACAGTTCTCAGCATGCTCCCCCACCAGGCACGGAGGGGAGCCTATAAAGGAATCAAATTCTGCCCTGAGAAATACAGGGACACAGAGGGAGTAGAGAAGGTGCCGTCTAGGCAGAAGTTAGAGGAGCAATTGCAGTTCTTTTTTTTGTTCATCTCACAGCTGCATGCCCTCTGCCTTCCTTTCTCCATCCACACCAGTGTAAACCTTCATTGCTTCTCTTCTGAACTATTCTAGGATTGTCCTAACCAGTCTCCTGGCCTCTGTCTCTCCCCACTGCAATCCAAGGAATATATTGCTACCAGATTTATGTTCCTTTGGGACAACTCCAATTATATAGTGCCCCCTAATTATCTCGCTGATACTTCTTGCCCTCAAAATTTTATGGTAATTCCTCGAATTGCATTTGGAGGCCTTCCATGGCCTCATCCCTACACAGAGTTGCTTTATTAGTCAAATCGAACTGCATGTTATTCCCCAAATTGCTTCCTTCCTCATTCTGTCTTCCTTCATCTGCAGTGCTCCTCAAACCACTAGACTGAAATTCTACACATCCTTCAATACTCCACTCAAAGGCCATTTGCAGAGCTTTCCTCACACCCCTCAGCTATGGATCATTGCTTGCTTGGAGAAAGGAACAAGTGTTTGCTGAGCATCTTTCCTATATCAGGCCCAGGGCTGGGCAATTTTCATGTACATCCTATTTAGTGTTCATAACATCTCCATGAAACCTGTTGGTTTCTCCACTTTCAGATAAGGAAACCAAGGCTCTGAGCGGTAAAGCGTGCTCTAGGTAAGGAAGTGGCAGAGCCAGAATTTGAACCCGTATACGTGAGGACTTTGAAGCTCGTGTCTGTCTCTTTCCCTCAAGCCTCATTGTCTCCGCTGTCATTTCTCTTAGAGCAAGAGATTTGAAAAGTGGTATGTGCATTCATCAATATCTCTGTAATATTGTGGATACTTTTAGTTCAGAAACTTGGTCTGAAACATCTTTGGCACCAGAGTGCCTACCGCCATGCCTGGAATAGTGGAATAGTAGACACTTAAATAATGTGACATTGATATGAGCTCAGTGCTACACTGGCATGACATGGAGGGGATTCGCTCCACAAGCCATATGCAACTCAACTCTTCAGTAGGCAACCATAGGATCATATGTCCGTAGACACATTAATACAAAGAATCAGATATGGGGTTCTCACCGGTGTAATTCTCTAAAGAGATTCTGAACAGAACAAAAACTATAGAGATGTTGGCCCTTGGCATTTGCATCTGGCAAAGCTTGAGGATAGGATGGTGAGTGTCAGCAAATACTGAAAATGCTTTGTTTATTCGCTTAGATATTCAAAGGGAGCCATTTGCCAAGTCTGTGGACCCAAGGACAAGACTGAGACACAAACAAGTGTTTCTTCTCAGCCAATAATAGCTTCTAATACCATCTGGAAACCTACACCAGTTAAGAAAGAAACAAATATGCCTTTTTTGTTTTCCTTCTAAGACCTCAAAGCTTGTAAATCTTGGATGTGTTGGGGAAGGAAAAAAGAGAGTTCCAAAATGGGGGCCCTCTAGAAAACTCGAGCCCCCTAGCAACCAAGACCTCAGATTGTCGAGGCAATCAGAGACCATGGTTATGCTGATCTCAGTGGCTCGGGAACAAAATAGAGGTCGCTGCTATCTCCGTTCACACTGAAAGAGCTTCATTGTGACCCAACTTAGAGTTCAGTCCAACCCTGTAAATTACTACGATATTTTTATTGATACCATGAAAATGTACCCTCGTTTCTCTATTGTCACAAAAGCATGTTGTTGAAACACTTAAAATATCTTGGCACACTTTAAAAGTGCTTTTTTCACAAAAGAGACATGAAATTAATGGTGCATTTCAGTCAACACATCCTTCACAGTGCTTTCTTTCCCCTTCCTCAAAGCCACAGAATAAAACAAAGTGAGTCCAATGTCCTCTGAACATTTCTCTGATGGGAATAACATCTGGGGAGTCCAGGATGGCAATCAATGTTGCAATCTCCTCTCATACCCTAACGTACACATGAACGGCATTAGCTAGTTTTATCATCAGATTTCAATTTTCGGTGAAGTTTTAATTATCAACCCTTATAATGTCATTTCTGGGAGGGAGTTTTGTAGTTTACATCCCATTTTCTTTCTTCCCAAATCTTTCTCTCGGCGGGCTCCAGCCTACTCTGTTTCCTGCCCCCATTCAGAAAGCTTCAGATCCAATGTGATTGCTCACCACTCCATCAGCATCATTTTTTTGAACCCTATATTATTCTAACCACACCACAGTTTCCAGCCATCAGGCACATAATCTTAGTTGCACATTAGCCTGGAAATGGGCTTTTCCCCCCTTCGGTTATCTTATCCATAACATGTGCAACTATTACCTCATTCATCCTTGTGCTGGTTCCAGAGATTAACCCCAAAACTGTCATGATAAATGCACAATTTAAAAAATAGTCAGTTTCCTCAAACTTTTTGTCAGTCTTGTTTTAAATTTCACCCCCTTTTGTGACATGGCTACTAGAACTTACCATCTTTTATACTCTCTCATTTCCAAACACTGGAGCCAAGTATGATGTCATATGGTCTAATAGCTTAGCACTTATCTAAAGGAAAAAGCACATTCAGAGCTTTCTCCAATGTTTTTATTTGTTATAATAACACACATAGCCCAAGTTAGAAAACATATTTTTAAAGGAAACCAATGAGACAAGCTTTAACCTTTAACCATGAAAAAGATTCCTGACAATTTCAAAGGAAAGACCAATCCTATTCCTTAGACAGACTAGGCTTTGACCGGCAGACGGTGTTTCATCAGCATGCAATATGAGCAAGATCACTCCATTAGTCAAGCTGCGATTTTGTCATAAGCATTGTATAGGTATTATGGAAAATGTTAAGAAGTGAGAGATGGTGTTCATGTCCAAAGGAACTTAATATCTAATCTTTTTTATTTTTATTTTTTTAAATTTTTTAAAATATTTTTATTTATTTATTGAGCACGAGAGAGAATGATAGAGAGCATGAGAGGGAGGAGGGTCAGAGGGAGAAGCAGGCTCCCTGCTGAGCAGGGAGCCCGATGCGGGACTCGATCCCAGGACTCCAGGATCATGACCTGAGCCGAAGGCAGTCGCTTAACCAACTGAGCGCCACCCAGGCGCCCAATATCTAATCTTTTTTAAAAAGGAAAATAAAACAACAACCAAGAGTCTCCCATTTTCTAATTAGCATCCGTGGCATCATACTGAAATGGCATAAATTAAGATGATGTCATGGGAAGCAGAAAGCCACGGCATGGACCTAGGAACTTGAGATGGGACAAGTCTCTTAATTCTCCTCATTCATTAGAGATAATCTGTTCAATCTCCAAGTGCTTGAGGAAGATCAAACAAATAATTCGTGCCAAAGCGCTTTGAAACTATAAAGTATTATACAAATATATGGTGTCATCTCTGTCGATTTTCGGTCCCCATTCTTAATTTTTAAGACTATCAGATTTGGCCCCCTGTATGCCATTTGCACTCGGCACATCCTTCTCTCCCAGCACTGAGCACACTGTAGTAGGATCCTATCTATGTGACTGTCTCTCCTGCAAGCTCGCAAACTCCCTCCATTCATCTTTACAGCTCTGGTGCCAAGGGGAACCTTGGTGCATGTCTGTTGAGTGATTTACTTGCTAAGTGAATACTTATATAAGGCCCCCAATTTTTATTAATTCATTCCTCATTTTCCATCTTTTCATTACAGCCTAAAGCTCTTGTCTTTGCCTCACATTATACTGTCTACACAGAATATTCATTTTTTCTGCCTCCCCACACTGCCTCTACTCTTACTTTTCTGTGGAAGCACAGGAGGGAGTATAACCCAAAAACCTGGGAATGAAGAACAAACATTTTCTAGGAGTGAGACTCCAAGAGGAATCCAAAGTTGCAGAGCACAGATGCCTAACGTAGAGAGAAAGGAACAGCTCTGGGAGGCAGACGTCGCTGTAGCTGATGATGGGTGTTGACATGGCCAAAGAAAGGATATTTAGTCAGAAGGAGAGGTTATCACCAATGGATACATGGAAAAAAGAACCAGAACGATCCATACCGACGGAATGACTGCGGGGCCACTGGAGGGAGAGGAATGCTACCTTCCGAAGTTACCCTTCAGTAGAGGCAGCATCACCCTTGGGGAAGGCAGTGAGAAGCACACAAGTCTTAGATCCAAAATCACCTCAGGCTAAATCTTGACTCAATCACTCACCAGCTGTGTGAATTTAGGAAGTCACTTATCTGCTTTGATTTTTGTATTTTCATATGTAAGATAGTTTTAGCCTATATAAATGTAAACCTATGTAAATTAGCACAATGCCTGGCACATAATGAGAGCTCAATGTTAGTGGCTATTATTATTATTATTATTATTAGAGATCTTCCTTGACTAAGGACAGAGTTACATCACAATAAACCAATTGTAAATTGAAAATATTTTAAGGCAGCCAAAAATGCATTTAGTACACCTAACCTACCGAACATCACAGTTTAGACTCGCCTCCCCCTTAAGCGTGCACAGAATCTTTTTTTTTTTTTTTAAGATTTTATTCATTTATTTGACAGGGAGAGACACAGCGAGAGAGGGAACACAAGCAGGGGGAGTGGGAGAGAGAGAAGCAGGCCTCCCACGGAGCAGGGAGCCCGATGTGGGGCTCGATCCCAGGACCCTGGGATCATGACCTGAGCCGAAGGCAGAGGCTTAACGACTGAGCCACCCAGGTGCCCCGCGTGCACAGAATCTTACAGCAGCCTACAGTTGGGCAAAATCGTCTAACACAAATCATAAGTATGTTTTATAATAATAAGTTGTTTTATAATAAAGTGTTGACTATCTCACGTAATTTACTGAACGTTGGTACTGAAAGCGAAAAACAGTGTTTGGATGGGGACAGAATGTCGGTAAGTGTGTGGATTGTTTGCCCTTGTGATCCTGTGGCTCAGTGGGAAAAGCAGCTCACTACCACTGCTCAGAATCACAGGAGAGGGGCGTGCCACATATTGCCAGGTCAGGAAGAGATCCAAGTGCAAAATTCGAAGTATGGCTCCTACTGCATACGTATCACTTCCACACCATCGTGAAGTCAAAACGTTGTAAGCCAAACCCCTGTAAATTGGGGACAATCTGTATTAGCTATTGGAGGTTGATGACACAGTTACTGAAATCATTCAATTAACACTCCTTCCTTTGTTTTTATGCTTACCAAGCCACTTTCTAATTATGATTTTGCTTCCCCTAAAGACTCATCTAATGGGAAAGAATGTGTTG
This sequence comes from Leptonychotes weddellii, assembly GCF_054177405.1. Taxonomy (NCBI): domain Eukaryota; kingdom Metazoa; phylum Chordata; class Mammalia; order Carnivora; family Phocidae; genus Leptonychotes; species Leptonychotes weddellii. The sequence continues at coordinate 62,570,671 of NC_138376.1, read as the reverse complement.
ATTAGTGAACAGAAGTGGTTAGTATACTATTTTTCACCATAAATTAAGAAGTGGGAATTCTTGTTTTTATACATCAGTCTTTGGGGAATGTGATTGCTGAATTCTCAGTATAAAATTACCTATACTTATTTTAACATCACATGTTTTAGCTTTAGACTACTACTGAGAACCAACTCCTAGGATATAGAAACCCTATCAGGGACCTCCTACAATACCATTTGGCCTGTCCCGGGTAATGACCCCTCTCTTTTTACTTGTTTACTTCTCTGAACTACAATGCAGGGGATGAAAGGGAAAAAAAAATTATTTTTCTTTTATTCTTTTGTTTTTTTCAGTTAGATCTTCAGATGTCTCACTGATAACATGAGAATAACAAATAAAAGTTTGGGGGTGGATTAGATAAGGCAATAAGTATGAAAGTACTTCGCAAATTGCAAAGTAGAGATAGGTGTTATTTATTTATTAAATGCATTTAAAATATTTATTAAGTGCCTATTATATGCCAGCAGCTGTTCTAGGCATTGAGTGGTAACTGAAACAGAGCCTTTGCCCTCACTCTGATGGGAAGAGACAGATAATAAACAAATAAGTAGATCATTGTAGTATGATGGTGAAAGTCCTATGAAGAAAAGTGAAGCAAGTTAAGAGAAGTATGGAGTGAAGGAGGGGGAAGGCTGACCAACGAGATCATTTGATCAGAGATCTGGAAGGAGTGACAGAGGGAGCCAAGCAGATAAAGTAGATAGATAAAGGAGCGAAAAGGGAAAGACAATGCAAGGGCCCTGGGGCAGGTGGAGGCTGGGGGTGGGGAAGCATGTTTATTAAGGAAGGATCTTTCTAGGACAAGACTGAAGCAAGAATCATCTATATTCAAGAGGAAAAATATATCATCCTGAGCATTTTACGGCAGTGGGGCCCTGTAGAAGAGAGCAGGAAAAGTACTGGCATGGTAGTAAGGAGATGCAGGGACTGGGGACATGATTGATGGTACCATGCACTGAATCTGGGGAAGCAGCCATAGTTGGAGAAAAGATGCACACAGGGCGAAGCAACAAGATTTTACTTCAATCTCTCTTTCCCTTTCCTCACATCAATGTCACTCCTGTCCCAGAGACCACTGGACACTCATCTCAGCGAGGGAAAAATTGAAATGTCACCAGTTTTGCAAGTGGTCTCAAGTAGCAGGGAAGGAGGGGAAAAGGGCACAAGAGAAAGGAAATGCCAACTCATCGCCACAGAGAGAAAAGAGAATTTTTGGCTAATGGGCTGCGGGATAGCTGCTCCCAAGTGGATGTTCATCTTTAAAGCAAGTAAGTTACAGACTGCCTGAATGATGATTTTTGAGAGATTTCTTTCTACAGTTTTTTTGAGGAGAGGGGAATTTCTTACAAATGAATCCTTAGTTCTGTCTAGGTATATTTTTTTAATCTCTATCCTGAAGAGTACAAACAAAATTTTCTTATTCCAATACAGAAAATCACTCATAGACTTTGATTTCATTTTGTGACCTTCAGTAGCTATTTATAAATGATTTATGAATCATTCAAAATATATTTTCTAGAAATGTCAATGAATATGTGTCATTTCCAACTAAGAAACAGCTGAAGGGTTCTATGCATGCGATATACTCATTTTATGTATTATTTGCAGAATTTTATGTTAAACTTTGCACATCAAAAAGTAGACGTCTCCATATTGAGACACAAAACCCTAGACATGCAAAAAGAATGATAACAGTATCCATAAGGAAACATTTTCAAAAAGGAAATTGTATATATGTGTACTTCTTTTAAAGATTTATTTATTTAAAGAGAAAGAGAGCATGAGCAGAGGGAGGGGCAGAGGGAGAGGGAGAATCTCAAGCAGGCTCTGTGCTGAGCAAGGAGCCTGACGCGGGCCTCGAACTCACAACCCTGAGATCCTGACCTGAGTAGAAACCAAGGATTGGTCACTTAACTGACTGCACCACCCAGGCACTCTTATATGTATTATTGTTGTGTTGTTGATTTTTGTCACCTTTGATTCTGATTGAGAGAAAGAAGTAACGCTAGTGGGATTTTCATGGATCTGCCTTCCCTTGTGTGTGGGTCATAGTCTCTGGTGAATGCCATGGCCCTTTCTTCCACAATTAACAGATACAAAATTTTGTTTTCAGTTTCATCAGTTAATGGACCTACTGAAGTTTATGTATGTCCTACAGACCCAGGGTTAAGAACTTCTGCTTTAAAATATTTCAGAATCTGGCCATGGTGGGCTCATGATCTCGAGTGCGAGGGAGCCAGAATCACATGGCTTAGCTTATTTGCATTTGCCAGATTTAATTTATAGATGACATCACACTAATCTCTACCTTGTAAAAGAGGGAAGTCTAGGCACTCAGTCCATGAGCTGATTCCTCCTAAGAAAGACAGTTGGGAGCACAAACCTTGTGGTGCCCACAAACTCAGAAAATTATGCAAATTAGCAGGAGCCATAGTGACAATGTGCACATTTGTATTCACAACAGAATATGAAGAGTAGCTCTAATGTGTAGTTTATTGTATTCAGTCACTTTAATCCCCCAAATTGATAGGAAGCCCCATAATATAAAAATACTACACAGGCAATTATTGAAATTGTATTTCTATATGACTTGAATATGAAGAGCCTGGGCCATGCTGCTTTTTCTCTTCAATGCACTGCTGTAGGAACAGTGTGATGCTTTCTACCCTGGGCCCTACTTGTAGTCTCGTCTCTTACAGGCAGCTGAGTCTAAAGAGATATAGACAGAACTAGAAAGAAGGATATTTCTGAGAGTATAGGTTTTTACTTCCTGCCAAGCATTCTATTCTCATACACCCTTGTGACCCTATGAAATGGGAACCATAAAAGTATTTTCTGGCTTGGAGGTTAATCTATAGCTCACTTTCTCCAATGTGTTCCACCAAAGACCAGATGGGATACTAAAATGAACTACGTTCCAACTACAAAGCACCCTTGTAGCCCGAGGCAGGGGAAGGCATTACAAATATGTGTGTCATGTGGAAGTCCCAGCGGGATTTCCACAAAGAGCCCGTCTAAAGGCGCATGTCCACTCTGGGAAGCAAACTGCTCTGAAATTCTCAATTCATTCTGAGCACTGACCCTGCAGCAGGGTATGGGGGCCAATTGGAACCATGTGTATGGGCTATAGCTCTGGGCAGACTGCAGCTCTTGCCACACTGCCTTATGGTTGTGGCCCCAGAGCCTTCCCAGCTACACACTCGTAGACGAGCTTGCTAAAGGCGTTGACTTAGCCTTCCAGAAAAAGCATACCTCTTGTCATGGAGAAACACAAGCTTTGACATCACTCAGTCCTGCGTTGAATCCTGGCTTTAGCTCTCTAGAGCTGCGTGATCTGGGGGAGGTGACTGAATTGCTGAGCTTCTTGTACCCTCACGTGTATGCAAAAAGAATAATCATGCCTATCTTGCAGGATATCACAGATATTGAGTAAGAGAATAGAGTAGTCTAGAGAAGCAAGCTAGACCCTGCTTAAGAGCTCTACCCCATTGCAGCTTCACTCTCCTCAACTGCGAAGTGAAATAACAAGATATGTACCTAGTAGGGTTCCTGGTAAGGATTCAGTGAGTTCATGTACTTAAAGGGCTTTAGCCAGAGTTTGACACATATTATGCACTCCATAAATGCTCATATTACTGGAGAATGTGCGTATAATACTTAGAAGAATGCTGTGGTTAAGTAGGAGCTCAAAAATGGCAATATTGTCATCCTTTTATCTTTCCCCCTAAACACAGTATGAAGGGAAACTAATGTTTATTTCTCTTGTCCTACAGACAAATTCAGTATGTTTAGTGCCCTCTCTTTTAAAACCATCTCTTTTAAAATACCCTAAAGCTTCATATACCATCTCCTGATGGTCTCTACCAAACTCGGTCTGTGTCAACTCCCCAAAGTTTCTGAGAGTATTAAGCATAGGCTAAGTTGAATGGATTCAGTGAAAGCCAAAGAAAAATGCACAAGGAGAGAATGTTATTCTAGGATTAAAGATGTGTGACAGAAGAATTTGGTAATCTCTACCAAAAAATACTCTGGTACTTCCTGTAAATCTCAGCAAAAAGAAAAAAAAACCTTTTTCGAGTGGTCAAATGAAAGATTTGTATAGTACTTACTCAAAACAGCAATTTTCATTCTGCAGCCAGGATACTTTAAAGAGGAGAAAGACCAATTGTATTGCACTGCCATGAAAATGATTCCAGGTGCAACGAGCGCTCAAGATTTATATAACTCAGCTCTTAATTTATTTCCTTTAATCCACACAATATTTCCCAGCTTCTCAATTGTCAGCCACATGTTTCTCAATAAAGACCATGGTGGCACCAAACTTCTAAGTTAGATGTTATGATTGTGTTTCCTGACTGCCCAATATAAAAAGTAGTTAGTGATTTTAATAATCATTTCTCCTGTGATATTTCCAGAAAAATTCTGTGTTTAATGCCAAACCTTGGTCTTCTGCATGGGACCGGTCAACGTGAGTGTAGTTTAGAAAGCCGGATTTTCAAACTCCTATGTTAATTTCAGTCCCCATGTTTTAGACCACAGTATGGGGCAGCACTAGAATTGATAGACAGCTATCTCATGGGTGTGATGCATAGAGCATGGGGAGCAAGTAGTTAATTAAAATTGATATCCATTGCAGTCTCAATATAGAAGCCCTCTTTGAAAAAAATTGCAATCTAGACATATTATCCAGTAAACAATGTGCTCTTATTGTCTAATAAGGCCACATGGTTCAAGGAAGGAAGGAAAGCAGTATAAGTAAGAATTGTAAGAAGGAAAAACAATATAAATCTGTGTAGATAACCACAAAAGTTTTATAATATAACAAGTTTCAGTGAGCAAAAGTTCAAACTCAGTTAGTAAAAATCAACTGCTTACAGAAATGAGCTTTTAAGTATCAGAAGTTCTATTTTTACACTTGCCTGCTTGCACTTCTTTACATGCAAGAACAATTTCTTGCAGCCAATTAAGTAGAGATGAGTATGCGAACAGATAGAAAAATTTCTAGTATGTTTGTTTTAAAATATATCCATAAAAATAAATTATGTAAACTTGAAAGTTCAACCAGAGTGACACTTTCCTTTAAGGGGTCTGAGTAAGAATTTATTAAGCTGGAAAAGTAATTTGTGAAAGTTTTATATGAAAAACAAAGACATAAATTCCTTCTTTTAATATTAAGCATTAACTTATAGCATCCTCCCTTAAAATAGCAAAATCTATTCTACACCATCGGTTACCATTGAAAATTCCAGAAGAAGCCATTGTTACCTTCTCCGTGGTATTTTAGAGTCTTTGGAAATGCAAGCAGCAGTCATTTCTCATTGTGTGACTTGTGATGATAATTTATTTTTTAGGATGGAACATCCAAATGAGCAACTTTTCACACGCTGTGTATATGGTGTTCATGTCAACATTAGGCAGAACAAACACGGCTTATGAGCAGAGGTTAAATGATAGATAAATCATTTCATGAGTAACAAACGTAAAACTCTCGACTCTTCCTGTATATTAGCGCTTTGGTGCTGTCTTCATCTTCACTACAGGCTGCATTCTTCTTTTTCTTTTTAATATGATTCCCAGTGTTTTGATGTCATATGTTTTGTCTTACTCAACCATTTGGAGTACAGGTGTGCCACTGTGTTTTTGATGGAGTGTTGCTATTCCAGAAAGCTCCATCCAAAACACAACCCCACACATGTAACCCAAACCCAAAGATGAGTCAGCCATTGAGCCTTTGCTCCAGTACTCGAGAGAACTCCTCACAGAGTTGGACAGAATATAGAATTAGTAACACACACAATAGTTAAGGAATAATCCTGAGCTTTAAAAAACTTCTATGAATTTTCAAGGGAAAAATTTTTTTTAAGTTCTGTGTGCCTTCTACTAGAATTGCAGTCTGAAGTTTTTAGATTGCTAAAGTCTTTCCTTAGAGAGCAAACCCCAGTATGCATGCCTTATACCTCCTCAAAAACGGGAACATTCCACAATACTGGTTAAATGATTTTCTGAATCAGAACGAGAAGCTTGAGAGAATTTCTTGCGGTGAAATTATTCCCTGAAAGTGCTGGCTGAGACCGAGACGCCATGGATCCTGACCAAATTCTTATTTCTTTGAAAAAGTTTCAGCTTCTTATCACATTAAGGAAATGGGCATTTTCAAAAAGCTTGCAATGACAAAGAGAACAGCCTGGTCTTTAGGCTTAATCTGGGTATTATTTTCAAGACACATTTTGGAGAGACTCTTTGAGAGCGCTGCCGGAGGCTTGTCTCTGCCAGTGTTTATTTCTTGTACTGATGCAGTTCAGAGGTGATTAGTGGAAAAGATGCTGAAAGAAAGGGAATAAACGAGAGGACAGGTGTCATATTCTTTGTGCTCTCTCTCAGAGCTTGCACAGACAATTCCATGGTGACAAATTTGGCACTATGTGGGTGGCTGCCTGACTTCAAATGCTCAGCTGCTCTGGCTCCCAGGGCACTGACAGACTGTCTCCTCCACTTCAGAACCCCCAGATGATGAGTCTCTGACCCTTTAAACAAAAAGCCTGAGCACCATATGGTGATTTTTTAAAAGCACTATCTAAAGATACAAGAACTTTATGAAGAGCATTCCTACATCACTGTACTGCATGGAGTCGGTTCATTCTACAGTTTCTGTTCTTAGAAACCACCTTCCAGTCTGTATCCTATAATAGAAGTGTAGCCACAGACTCATAGCATTTTAAGGCTGGGGGGAGCTTATAGACCATCTAGCCTAAACTTCTGGAGCATTAAAAAAAAAAAAAAAAAAAAAAAAGAGCATGTGGGAAAACACTTTGCAAACTGAAAAATTCTCCCTAAATGTATTTTATTTTGCAGATGAGAAAACCAATGGCCAGGGGCGCCTGGGTGGCTCAATCGTTAAGAGTCTGCCTACGGCTCAGGTCATGATCCCAGGGTCCTGGGATCGAGCCCTGCATTGGGCTCCCTGTTCCACGGGAGGCCTGCTTCTCCCTCTCCCACTCCCCCTGCTTGTGTTCCTTCTCTCGCTGTGTCTCTCTCTGTCAAATAAATAAAATCTTTAAAAAAAAAAAACAATGGCTAGAAGTAATGTCTTATCTACTATTCCTTAGGCTGAGAGAGAACTGTGTAATCGATTTTAACACTGTCATGCAAACTTTTAATTACAAAGTTCATCTAAAGTTTAAAATGAGATCATGGGTCCTATGACTTCTTTTTTGAATGCATATTCTAAATGAGGATTTCGGGATTTTTTAGCGTAAATTGTCTGTCTCACGTGCCACATGTGAAACTTCAAACAGAGAAGTTGTCAACGGCATCCGGAACTCTTCCGTACAGGTGAGCCCACAATCTGGCCTCATGAAAGTGCAAACCAAGAACCAGTATTATATATTTCACAGGATAGATAGACACACTTGGTTGAGGTGTTTTCTTCAGGCAAAAATGAGTGTATGATATAAAAAGGTGTATAATATTTTAATAGCCGAAGTCTCCCAATACCTTAGTGTAGGAGTGTCTGCAAAGGAAAAAGCAGAAAGGTGTAGGTGGCTGTCTCAAGAGGGGTCATCAGATTTCCAAGTCTGACTCCAAGGATCCCTAAACTAACAGAGCCACAGTGACTGAGAAGCAAATTCCAGTTCCCACTCCCACATGGCATCGCACAGTGGGGACACTAGAAAGAGACAGAACTAGCTCAGACCAAACAGTTTGTCCTAGGCCAGACGCTCAATGCCACGGGGGCAGGGAAGCCAAGAGCATCTTAACCTTGATGCTTAGGGACTATCAGTGGTGCTCTCTGATTTGAAGGAATAGGGGTGAAATAATAGTTTGTTTACTTCTGGATGACCCATAGTACCCACAACCATCATGGAATCTGGGACCAGACACTAAAGACATGTGCATCCACAGGGAACAACTTCACCGAGCCCTGGCTTAAGAGATGGAATCTGGTGGAGTCATGGTCCCTGCTGTGATCTCAGCTGAGCCCACCATCCCTGTTTCCTCATCCTCTTCTAAACCTGAATGTCTCCCAGCTCTCTGCACTGGCTGTAGGAATCCCTGGCCCAAACGTGCTCCACTTCCTTCACTAAAACCCTCTCCCACGCCTGCCACGGTTCCTCTCAGCTGTTCACACCATATTAAAGAAGAATCAGGGTATTGCTGAAGAGAGAGCTGAGAAATTCAGAGCGAAAATAGGAAGGAAGTGTAGCAGGGTTGACTTTACTCATAGCTAAGAAACAAATTAAATGCCTTATTATTAATTCAACCTTTTTTTTAGCTTCTCCATTTTTAACATGGACATCAGCAATATAGGGGGAAATGGGCAAGAACCTGGAGCCAGGTTAACTGATTTTCCAGTTATCAAATGAATATGGCATGGAAGGCAATTCCTCCATCTTGAACAGTGAGATTGAAGAACAGAGCACTTCAGTGACTTCCCAAGACTGAAAGATGCCAGATGTCCACTCTCTTGTATTTCAGTACCCAGCCCCCTTTTATTTGTTTTCTTTTACAAAGTGGTGATGCTAGGGACGGGCATGCATAACATTGCTTATTCAGTAGTCCTGTCAAAGCTACTGATGACAACTGTCAGCACATCGACCACCCCCACCTCCCTGCTTAGACTCTGCCTCCTGTACACCAGGCTAAAATCTGGCAGACCCAGGAATCCAGGAGTAGAACTTGAACAGACTTTCTTTCTCAACTCCACCTCAGGAGTAGAACTTGAACAGACTTTCTTTCTCAACTCCACCTAAGGGGAGAATTTCAATCCAGCACATATACTCCCGTGATCCACGTCCATTTTAATAATGGAGGGAAAGGACTGCATTAAATCCCTCCGATATCAAATTAGAAAATTAGAAACAAATAGCTACTTTTATAACTTAAATTTGCCTGATTTACCTTCCAAGCTAATAAGAGGGTTGAAAAATGGTTCACATCGAGCACAAACACTAGCAGAGAGCAAACCTCTCTCTCAGTGTGGTGCTTAGGATAAACATACATTCACATACTGTTTATTATACTTCAAAAATTAAAAAAAAAGTTTAGTGCAGGGAAAATTTTTCTAGCTGTATTTAGAGAGTGACCTGAGATGTGGGAAAGTTGTCTAGTGCTTATGTTATTTTTTTCACCCACTTTTGAATTCTTTGAGGCTACATTTCCCCTGAGTTGAGCAGAGATTGCCACCCACCTTGGCTCTTCCTGCCTCTGGCCTGACAGAACCTCTTTGTTGTTTTATCTAATCAGATTCAGAGGCCCTGCTATGGTTGGCTCGCTTGGATTTTTCAAGGAGGTTATATTTCTTATTTCCCAGGCTTCAGAAGAACTAAAAATAACTGGGTGAAAATCTAAAAGGCAAAGCTGCTCTGTCTGCCAGCATTATAAGGAGATAGGATCAGCCTGAACCAAGAGAGAGCATCTCTGTCCTGTGATGATTACAGCAGACTTATATCTTGTACCATTTTGGTAGCTAGAGCCTCTGGCTTGTTTTACGTCTATAGCTAATCAACTTATTTTTCCTTATTTGTCCATTAAAATATCCATATGAACACCTATGTTTTCATGACCATCTTACAAATCAAACTGCTTGGCCTTCACCTTTGTGCATCTAATATTTAAAAACAAAACAAAACCAAAAAGCAACTGGTCGAGTAAATTTAAAGTGGCACCAATAGAAAATGTTCTATCCAAATGGCCGCTACCACCATTAGTAGACTTAGAGCCATTTTTTACATTTCAGTCTCATGCTAATTTTTATTTTTATTTTTTTATTCTCATGCTAATTTTTTTACTACTCAATGTCGGATCTCCTCCAGAAGACTGAAGAGTACAGGGCCCTAAGGCTCATTACGAAGGATTTGCGCATCAAGATAGCTAGTCCTTTCTTCTTGAGGCTTTGCCGGCAGCAACATCCATCTCCAGGTTTTCAAAAGCCGGATTATGCCCATGAAACATGGGTGAGGGAACATCTGTCATACATGAAAGATAAAATATATCTGGCTTTGCCTTTTCATGTTTTATTTTTTAGAGCCATAAAAAATTAAGACACTAAGGGAAAAAGTTCAAAAAAGGAGTTTGTACCATTAACTCTGCTAGGACGTCAGAGGAGATATAGGATTTCAGTTCTGAACTTACAAATATGCGAAACTGGAGATTGTGAAAATAAATATTTAGCCGTTTTCCTAGTTGTCTTTTTGTAAAGGTTAACAGTTTCATACTGAATTAAAAGCAAACAAACAGTGGTAAATTAAGAACTTTGTTCAAACTGCTTTCTTTGTCATGTTCGCAGTGATAACCCCTCCTTATAAAGCTGAGCCATAAAAAAGGATAGACCTTCTAAGATAACACTCAAAAATGACATTATTATTGGAAAGCATTTACATGCAACATAGAAATTTTAAAGAGTAATTCATCTTAAATATAATGTATGAATATATATAACATAAATAGCTGAGCTCAATCATCAGGTTTACCAGACAAATTGTCTCATGTATCTGAGCCAAGTTCCAGTTAATAAGTCAGAATAATAAAATTGATTTAAGTGTAAGACCATCAGCATATGGGAACAGGAAGGGTATCATTCCCAGTGTCTTTTGACTTTTTCATACTGAATCCAAAAATGGTTGGCAGAGATTCTAGGTTTTCTGTGTGGTTTTTGCAAATCCTTTTAAGATTCTGACCACTCTGAAGCCCTGTCAGGGCAAGGATCATCTTTTCCTTAGTCACAGATCTTCTCCAGAGCTATCAGTCACTGGTGCTCATGAAATATTTGTTGAATAAATGAATGAAGGAATGAATGTATGAACAACCTGGATAAAATGGTCTCATATCCAGTGATAGATTTTAATGAGAAATATACAAAACATACAAAACTTTTATCATAGATGATAACATTGTACTATCCCTCTCTAAAACATTGTTCCAGTATAAAGCTTTGCAAACAATGAAATAGAAAATTTAAGCTGTTATCTGAAAACCTGAAGCCTTCTGTTACTAAATAGTTATTCCATGCAAGGCTTTGTTTAAGAGGAAGAAAGGATGAATGGATTAGCAAGGGGCAGGAAATCTCTTTGAGGAACTTTCTGTGTCTGATATAAAGTGGGACGAAGAGAAGAGCATATGGTACAAAAAGGCCACCAACAACAGACAAAATACTATTTTACAAAAATGAAAATGGTCAACATCTGCATGATTTTGCCTGGCTGATAGCCCTGATGCTTATTTTCATTCCAAAAACTTGTTTTGCTGAAAAATGCTTGTTGTTGTTTGTTGCTCCAACAACCATGCTTGTTCCAAAAATGTGTTCGGAGGCAGAAGGCACAAATGCTTTTGCACAATATTTCTATAGGTTCACCCTTGTTCACAGATTGTTAGTTGGGAGTATCTTGAAAATATTTATGCAGTTCAAGTCATCTGGCAATGGGATCTTGTACACACAAAGTTCTCCATAATAAAGAGAAGATACAGCTCCCCATACTCATTAAATGATTTCACATATTCGACATCTTGTCTAAGTACATATCTCTTCTGTAATACGTATGTACACCCATACAAGAGAGGTCAGTTTTTGTTTGTTTTTTTTTTAATTTCATTTATTTATTTGGCAGAGAGAGACACAGCGAGAGAGGGAACACAAGCAGGGGGAGTGGGAGAGGGAGAAGCAGGCTTCCCGCGGAGCAGGGAGCCCGATGCGGGGCTCGATTCCAGGACCCTGGGATCATTACCTGAGCCCAAGGCAGACTGAGCCACCCAGGCGCCCCAGGAGAGGTCAGTTTTGAATGAAAAAGACAAAGAGCACAAAGTGGAAGCCCACTTCGAAGGACATATACTAAGTACACCCATTTTAATTATCTAGGTAAATAAAGCAGACCCATTTTCTCAATTATTTGCTAAGCACCTACCAATGTCAAGTACTTACCAACACTCCCTTGTAACTTAACAATGGGGGGGGGAAGATACAGAGAGATAAGTATGGTGACAAAGCCATTGTTCTTTCCAAAACAGTCCATTGATTTTTAAGCTGTGTTCCATGTGTAGCAGGATTTTGATGGTGTAGGTCTCTTCCACACACATACTCATACATATGCATACACACACAACCACACCGTTACAAACATACCTGTTTGACATCATTTATTTGTCTTTGTCTTTTTTTTTTTTCGGGGTGAGGTTCAGTGAAAGAAGGTATAGATAGAAGGGATGGTATAGTATCTGTTCCCATCTGGACTAGTAGATAGGGTTTATTCAAAAGGCAAGGACTAGAGGCAGATGGAAATGTTCAAATGTGCTTTAGGCTGCCGAGAAAAGCATGTCGGAGTGTGAGAGAAAAGGCCCTCATGCTCACCTGTGCTGGGCATGGAGCACTGTCCTGACACCCAGGTTAGGGAATTGTGCGTGTGCCCTGAGACGTTACCTTGGTGTCGACATCGGGTCTTCGTGGTGGCCGTGTGTAGCTACTCCATGTGGCGTCACAAGCAGCTACCAGAGACAAACCGGAGCCATGGCCGCAGAAGAGAAGCAAGGCAAACCCATCAGTAAGCGCAGGTAAGGACTGGGGGATACTTCGGAGGGAGGCTGTGAGTCTCCTGTTACAGGTCTGCATATGCATATAGACAGATGTATATTCTATCTGGAGCCTTAGTGTTCTGAGGAGGTGGCTCAAGGCTGTCTTGGGATGCCTAGCCTCTGTGCCTGTTTCAACCAGAGCCTCTCTAGTTTCAGATGTTTTATAAATTGGGTTTCTGTGTCATAGGGCCTTTGAAAAAATATTCTGCTGCTTTTAAAATGTAAATTACAAAACGAAATCATAATGTACCTCTTTTTGCTAACTAAAATTGAGGTTGAATACCTTTCACAAGTTATGCAACAAATAGCTGGTCATTGGATGAAAGGAGCTGTAAAGTAGCTTTGAGAGTGGTCTCTGCTGATATTCTTGAGGATATTTTCTTTAGCCAGCTATTTACCTATCTATAGCTCTCAAAGGTGCTTCATCTACTCTGATCACCTGAATACTCTGATCACGCCATTCATACTTTTCCATCCCTCACTTTTCTGCTCCAGTTCAGTTCTGTATATGCACCTGCCTACAGGATAATTGTACTTTAAATTTAAAGATTCAATGTATCCAAAACCTCTTTGGCTTACCTAACCAACGGCCCCATCAGCCTTTTATCTATCCATTCACCCAAGCTAGAAGACTTAAAGCCATCAACAACTTCGGCCTCTACCCCACAGCATAAGTCACCCAAACCAATACATTTAGCTTCTGGAAAATCTCTCAAATCCTCTTCTCTCTTAATCACTGCCTTTTCCTTTTAAAGCCTTCATTATCTCTTGCCTGACCATCACAATAGTCTTCTACCTGGACTCCTGTCTTCGTTCTTTTCTTTACCAATCTCAACATCAACAACAGAATTATTTTTTAAAATACACATATGATCATATCATTCCCTTATTTTAGGTCTTAGATATGAAAAAAATATAGTTAGCATAGCATGAGATCCTTCACAGTCTGCCCTAATTTTCTCAACTCATACACGAACACTATTGATCTAATAAATAGGGTCATTAGTTGCAAGAATCATGGCTGATTTTTTTGCAAAAAGAATTTATGACAGGATATATTGAGAAGCTCATAGAAATCTTGGGAAGATTGAAGAACCAGACTCAGAAAAGGCAGGAAGAAAAGGAGACTAAGGAGAAAAACGACAGCCAAAAACAGACTACAGAAGCAAGAGAGTTGAGACTGTTAAGTACGGCCACTACAAAACAATGGTCCTGGGCTTTCTCCCACCACTGCCACTCTCTGGGGACACTGCTTCTGGACACTGGGTGTGCCATGGCCCCACAGCCACTGTCCCTGGAAGTTTCAGCCCCAATGATGCCGTTAACACCAGAAGGATTCTCCACTTGATGTGTTTTTCTGCCCCCCTTCCTTGCTCCATCTGAGGGGCTAGAGCCTGTTAGATTGCCATTTCTTGCCAAGAAAGGGGGAGGTGGTGAGGAGTGCAGAAACAAGAGTCAGACTTTTCAGTTGCATAGGGAGAGGTTGGCCATCAAAAGTGAAGTTAGCTGTGGGGCGCCTGGGTGGCTCAGTTGGTTAAGTGTCCGACTCTTGATGTCGGCTCAGGTCATGATCTCAAGATTGTGAGATCCAGCCCCACGTTGGGCTCCGTGCTGGGCATGCAGCTTAAGATTCTCTCTCTCTCTCTCCCTCTGCCCCTACCCCCCACCCTGCTGCTCCAGTACATGGACTCGTTCTCTTTCTCTCTCTCTCTCTAAAAAAAAAAGTGATATTAGATGCTGGACAACAAAAATGGACAGAGGTAGAATCTCTGCTTCAGTTACTTGAGCTATGCAACATTCTCCAAAATAATGTCTTGCCTCTTTTAAAATGCTGTTCTCAGTATTTGAAAGATGGTTCCCTGTTTCCTAATAAGAGAGCACTTATCTACCCCTGGTCTAACGTCACCTCCTCAGTGAAGCATTGGCTGGTGCCTCTAGGCAAAGCTGATACTTCTTCTGTTTATGGTCTACCACACTTGATTGCAGCACTTCACACAGGGTGTTGTAATTATTACGCACTTCACGAGTCAATTTCCCAGGCCAACAGGGCGTTCCTCTTGGCAGGGACTATGTCTCCTATCTCAGTTCCTTTCAGATCCAGGCATCGTGCACAGGACAAAATAGGTCCTCAGCAAAGTTTGCTGAATAATTTATGTGCTCCCCTAAGCAGAATGTTTGGGGTTCATGGGTGACCCCTAGAAGACCCTGGCCTCCACGGTCAATAGCAGAGGCACCATCTCCCTCTTGCCCAGTGACAGGAACTGACAGTTTCTAGAACTTTACCATACAGTCGCAAGCTGGGAGACACTCCTGGCATGAACACTGGCCATCAGTCTCCTTATCCACACCTCTCAATTCCACTCTCAGTTCTAAGATTTATTATGGTGCGGACTTCGCTAAACTGCTAAGGCTGCCTCTGTGCCAAAGCTTATGTGCAGTTGTTTTATTGCCATTTTAGTTATAAGCTGGGTAAGACAGCAATTGTGTGAAAAGTTTTCCATTATTTCATAGATGAGAGTTAGAGCAATTTCAAAAGTATTCAAATCCTGTTGGGTAATACTCATTCACACTAAAATTTATCTTGTCTTCCCTGTGCTATGAAGATAGTAAAGAGTCCATTGTCTCTCCCTAGATTTCAGATTGGAAATGAGATAAAATTCTTCAAACTCTTTAATATCACACAACACATCATCATAACAAAATAAAATTTGATAATTTTCCCCATGTAATATAGTTATTAAATTATTAAAGACAATAGATCTCATGCTAAGCATTCCATTTTTTGATCAACAACATAATAGAAGATAACATTCTTTATACTATTAGTCTTAACTGAGAAGTAACAAAGTACTTTGTGAATAATGTTCATTTGTTTTAGGGATGAGATTTTTTACTTGGTATCCACTTAGATGCTGGCATAAAAGCATTAAGATTCTTCAACAAGCACCACTATCCGTTATCAGCTGTATGCCTCTTTGAGGTGCAGAGAACTACTGTTCCCTAGCCATATAAGAGATTGTGGTCAAAAAACATGGCCATTATTCCACCAACGTGCACCAAACTTGCTCAAAGGAAATCAAATTGAAATAGCTAACTGGAAAGAGAAATGATCGAATAGGTAAAATGGAAAAATTGTGTGAGGAATAAATATACATACATTCAGGGGGAAATGTAATTATTGTCTTGTAAAAGTCACTGATAGACTGTTTTTACACATACGTAAACTTATTTTTTCATTGTGCAGCTTACAACTTTCATCAGTGTGCCTGGGAAGTTTTGGCAGTCCGGCAGTCCTTTATTTTGATAGAATTTTTTAACGAAGCTTTTTGAGAACCTCTCTATTCCATTTAGTCTTGCTTGCATTCTGTCATATGTTCCACCAGTGAAGGCAGGAGCAGTATTTTGATTAAGCTATTAAAGTGTATTTTTGTCCTTTCCTTACTTCTGTCTCTAAATTGCCTTCTCCTCTTTACCTTGGGCCCCTGCATTTGGTCTAGTACATGAAGAAATCAAATAATACGTGAGTTTCCAGGCTTACAAAGAAATATCTAGATTCACCATAACCTAGATAAGGAAACAACAATGGAAGGAAGAAGTTTTGTTACAAGTCTAAACCAGCATACCTACCATTCCTATTTTAATATTTATTTATTTTATTATTAAAGCATTACTACTTTGGACCCCTTCTACAACATGAAATCTTTATTACAAATGTACAGCTTCCTTATTCTTCATTTAAGCTATACATGACCTTAAACACTTGATTGTTCAGGATTCTGTGGATTTTTTAAAATAGAAAACTCTCACATTAGGAACTGCCCATGGAATAAGGATAAACATGTGAAATGCAACCATGTTAATAATCGCTTTTCTGAAAATTAGAGCCTTTATTCCCTTTTATGATTATAAATGTATTTTTAAGTAGACTTTAACAGAGAACTTTAATTTTATCTCTGGGTGCCTGGGTGGTTCAGTCAGTTAAACATCTGCCTTTGACTCAGGTCACGATCCCAGGGTCCTGGGATGGAGCCCGGTCGCGTCAGCCTCACTGCTCAATGGGGAGCCTGCTTCTCCCTCTCCCTTTGCGCCCCACCCCCTGCTCGTGTTCTCTCTCTCTTTCTCAAATAAATAAATAAAATCTTTAAAAAAAACTTTAATTTTAACTCTGATAATTTATTTCTTCTCCAAAAAAATCCCAATCAAAAATTTTAAAAATGCGAATAAAGGTAGTGCATACTTGCATGTTTCCTGCATTACTTTGAACTTTCCCTTTTTTCAATCTTCAAAAAAGACTACACTCCCCATGCAGATAATTAGAAAAATATAATAAAATATAAAGAAAATTCATCAAATATACAGCCCAGCCCAGATAATTTTCATGTGTGGCCTATGTGATTTTTTTCTATGAGATTATATGTATATGCATTTAACAAAATTCAAATTACAAATTCTAAATTTGATATTTGAAAGTCTATCATATACTAAGATTTCAATCTTTAAAGGCCAAAGAACTTTTCAAAATTTAGAAAGAAATAAAAAAGAAAATAGCTTTTTGTTCTTGAAGAGTTGCCAGAGCTAAAAATGTAAAACAAACTCAGATTAGCAGTATATTCTTGTTGTGCTCTCCAGATCTTACAAGACTGTTGATCTGAGCCAAAAGTATACGGTTCTCTTCTGAAGTTCAAATGTTACCTTCTCGGTAGCCTGTCCCTAATTGGTTTTCATTGCTTTTCCTGCCAGCCCGGCCAGCCTGCCTTCCGCCAGCATGATTCACGGGGCTGTGGCTCTGCCTCAGAGGGCTGGGACGTCTCAGGCCTTCCAACTTAATCTCTTTGATGGTAGACATCTCTGGTCATTTGTCTGCTATGTTCCTGGTGTCAAAACAAACCCACGAGATGTTTTGCTTCAAACCAAGTATATTCGTGAGGGTGACATTTCCAAGCTCTGTAAAGGGTCCACCTCCACAATTAAAACCATAGCTGAGACTCTCATGAGAGGCCTTCCCCCGAATCAGCCTATGGCCTCTTCTTAGATGTACACACAAAAAACTATGTTTTAAAAACCCAGGGTTAACGATAATAGTGTTAATATGTAACTACTGCTTTATTTCTTGCAGTGTCTATGTTACCCATTTTTAAATAAAAAAAAAAAATCAATTTCTATTAAAACTAAATCAAATTTATCTCCTTTCAAAGAGTATCAAGAACTCAGAAACAACCTTGACATATGGAGGTCATAATCTCATGGATTTTATTCTCTTTTTTAAGAAAAACAAAGCATTAACACCTCTCTTCCTAGGGGGGGAAATGGAAGAGGGAGCATAAATCCTGCAACTTTACCTATGTATTCCAAATAGCTCTCAGAGTAGGTGAACAGCCTAAATGTGTTTATTGTTGTAAGAGGGAAATGAAACTGCAGAAGAGAGTTACTTTAAGCTACATCAACTTAGGACAAAAAGGTGGTACAAATAGCAAAGCTTCTTCAGGCTTCCCAAAGACATTAGGGCAGGTAACTTATCCAGAAGGTAACCACCAGTGCTCATCCTCATTCTAACTTTAAGGATCTATTCTTGAGCAGTAGGCAATTAGTTGAGATTTTTTATTTGTTCTGAGTCCTTCAGAATTAAGACACAAAATAAAAGAATTTTCCAGTTGATGCAATATTCGTCCAGATTAAACGAAGCAACTTACTCATCCATTTACTAGACCCCAGGAGGGTAGAGCACCTGTAGATTGACACTGAGCAACCACTGAGCTGATAGAGGACATTCTACAGTTCCCACATCTCACTGTATAGCCCTAGACATTTGGTTATTGTTGCTATCGTGGAGATTATATAAAGTAATAACAGATCACCATGTTTATATTGTGACTGTAATTACTTCTGCCTAAAAATACTGTATCTGCCTATGCACAGGCCAAAGGACAATCTCTCTACCTAATACACAGGGATGGCCTAGAAGGTGCGGGGGGGGGGGGCAGGCAGCGAGAGCAATAGCCCCATGAATGTGATAACCATTCAGGACGTATTAAAACTTAGAAAAGTTTTAGGTTACAACTTAAACCATCAGATAATAAAATGGGACCAAGAAATAAAGCCAATAGTTTCAACAACTATGGAACACCTACTTGTGCAAAACATCGGTATAATACAAAACTTAATAATGCAACACCCAACCTCAAAGAGTCTATGATCTGGTAGGAGAAAGAAGAAAGAGTAGACATTCAATCAATCAATCAAATTTTTAAAAACGTTAAAATGAACCTTTTCTATTTGAGATATAAGCAAAAAAGAACTTTATTCCAACTTGAAGTGTCAGAATGTCACTGAAGGCTTGGCTGGGAGCATGAAATAAATCTGAATTGGATGTCCTTTTGCTCTTTATGTGATTTTTCCAAAGTCAGGTAGATCATTTAATAAGGCAGTAGTGATATAGAACTAACTCTACTCTCGTTATCCTTGATTATTGAATATGGAATAATGCAGGTGATGGATTATTCAGAATTTTTCTTCATTTGGCTTTCACCATAGAACCAGTTCATTGCTCATTAAAACCTGCTGCAGAGGCCAAACAAGGCAGGAGATGGAGATGAAATTCATTTTGGAACTTGTTAGAAGCATTGGTGAAAGATTTGGTGGAATTGTAGAAACAGTCTCTTCATATTTTCTTTTTCTTTCAAAGAAACCTTGTTTTCCATCCATGAGATTTATATGGTGACTAGAAAATGGTATGTGGGTTTTGACTTTCAGACTAAAGGAGTTCTTCACAAAAGAACTTTAAGCAAAGAAATCAAAATTTTCTCCCATTTCATATCAACTATTAGTTTATATTTTTCCTTTTAAGATTGATTACATATCCAAAAACAAACAAAAATAAGGTAAGATATTTCTCAACTAACAGAACACACCAGTATTTACACAAGTAGCAGAATCTATTTTCCTGTTAAAACTGAGGGACCCTAAATTTACTAATGAATCCAGCAAGTGTGAACAATAAAAAGTCTAAAAGTAATTTTTGGAAAACCCAAAGAATGACTTTAGAATAGTTATTATTATCAAAAAAGAGCATGGATTAAAAAAATAAAATCTGTGAAGATTGCTGAAACTCCAGATTCTAATCAGCCTCCCCCAACCACCACACATCATGGTCATTGTTTGTAGAGAGGGATTTCACATAGGAGTAGGCTGCACATATTAGCAGCATCAAGGCTTCCAGAACCTGACAGCCACTGGAAGATTAGAGAGTAAACCCAGGAAGATACAACTGACTCAAAAAAAAGAGGACAGAAGTGAGGGGAGGGACAATCGTATGGACATTAGTGAAGACTAAGGCTTAGTGTTGACACAAAGAGTCCATGAAAATAGATACCTGTCTTAGTCACTTTACTATTTTGAAAGGCTCTTTGATAGCTGTGATGTGCCTAGCACTCCAGGAGACAAACGAAAAATGTCTTTATAGACACTCGAACAAATAGTAATGGTGATGATGATAAGTATCAAATCATTGTTTACTGTATATACACTAGGACATGCTTCACAAATAATACAATAGCTAACATGTATTGAGCATTGTGATATACAAGTCCCCATTCAGAATTTTTATATGCTGTAACTCACTTATGCCCCCCATTAAATAACCCACAGACCCAACATTTTACTTTCTTTCTCTATGAAAATGACAACTCTGGATACTTCATAAAGGGGAAATCACACAATATTTGTCTTTTTATGACTCACCCATTTCATGTGCCACAAAATTTTTGAAAACATGTAACATTTTGCTAATGCAAACATATTAACAATCATTTTATAAGGAGGTTTTATTATTATTTTTACCAAAAAAGGGCAATGGCAACTGATGACTTGTGTGTTTTTATAACCTGAACAAAGGTTATTTTCACTTACTGATTTTTTGCATTTCTAAATAATTTACCTAGATCAAGAAAAATTTAAAATCAGCACATGCTACCAATGATAAACAAAAAACAGATCAATAGTAGATATTTAAAATTTATTGTCAATAAGCTATCTGAGACATTTTGCATTGCCAGCTTCTCAGATCCAAGCTTTCTGACGCTTTACTATTGATTTATGAAGTATATGCTATGTTCACTAAGAAATGTATTCCCAGATCATTCTAAATTTTAATTTTATTTATTTTCTCTTTTTAATAAGTGGAATACTTTTGTCAATGATAGGCCCCACAAACCCATCTGAAATTAAATATTCTATATTTCTAAGACAAATAATCATCAATACTTTGCATTTAAAATTTTATTCTTAAACATTTTTAAAAACTGAAAGTATCAAAGTCAAAGAATAGCCTGATGTTCTTGTAACCCATCAGATCATTTTATTCTTAAAAACTATTTTTCTTCCCTTACAAACTATACTGGAATTAAAACAAAAAACTTAATGAAACAATAATATGAAATCATAATGAAATAGAAAATGATGTTTAGATTGTAATATTTCTTTTTAAAAAACATTCTGATGATGTTACAGTTCAAATTTCAAACTTTAGTTTATTTTCAACAGTTCCGATTTTCTGTTCAACACTGTCCTTTCATGACCTCTGATGGCGAAAGCGTAAACTGACATTACAAATACCAACCGAAATAATGTCACAAAATCCATTTACCTTATTATTGAAGATCCTTTTCCTTTTCATATTTATTTACCTTGAGAATGTACATTCAACAATGTAGAAAAAGTGTTGGACAATTTCATCCTATTTTAAAGCATAAAAAAGCCCTCTTACAGTCTGTAAATCTCTAATATATGTGCACTTTATATAGCAGAATGAATATTTCAATGATACAGCAACTTACTACTGTGACTACTAGCTCTCAAATATAAGTGAATAAAGTTTGGATAAGTTGAAGCAATTATGGTAACTTATAAAATTATCACTCTTCCTAAATCTCTGTGCATACGAATAATGAAGCATAATTGCATATTAAGACCTGAATTATTTGGATGTGTTTATCTTAAATTAGCTAATAAGATTAATGTCTTGGCCTGAGTTCCTCCTGAAAAGGCTTTCCCAGAGGTAATTTATCCGGGAATAGACCCCAAAAGCAGGAATAATGAACAAGGGAGTAAAAACAGGAAGAAGGAAAAGATGAAATAGGGATGCATTATGAAAATGACTATGGCTAGGTGGCTTAGTTGGTTAAGTGTCTTACTCTTGATTTCAGCTTAGGCCCATGATCTCAGGATTGTGAGATCAAGCCCCACATTGGGTTCCATGCTGGGCATGGAGCCTGCTTAAGAGTCTCTCCCTACCTTTCCCTTTCTAAAAAAATGGGGGGAGGGACTATGGCTATGGCCAACCTGTGCTGAATTCCATCGACCTTCTAAGAAACTTTAATGAAATCTATGAAATAAAATGAGAAAGATTTTTCTATGAGCTTCCATTCCCCATAGGTGGAGGTGGCCCCGTGGACACTGACTACCGCATAACCACTTGTAGTTTGCACACGTATGGCATTTCGGTGGATATTCCACACTTCTATGTCAGAAGAGTTCCAGCAAAGGAAGCAAGAGGCTCACACCCTTGGCCAGAGACGAGACACTCTCCAGTTGCACCTGCAGGAAACTGGTCAAAATCTATAAGAACTGGTCATAGAAACAGTGACTTCAGTAAAATGTAGGGCTGAGAGGATTTTAAGTGATGGAAAAAGTGGTAACTGATGCAGTAGAACCTTTGCACTACTCAGATCCACCCTTTCTCTCCGTTAATTCCAGCCCATCACCAAATCTCTTTCAAGGTGTTTGCCAGCTACCATTTCTGCAAGAGGGTCTGTAGAACTAGTGACAGTCCCTGCTACCAAAGGTGGTTCCAAAGTCTTGTTGATAATCATCATCTCTCTCCTCCACTACTTGATTTTAAATTTCTCTTATCTTTGGCCAGCATCTCAGCTGATCTAAAGTTCCTTGCCTGCTAGAGTGACCCAGACCTTCTCATTCTAGGTTTGGTTTACTTTGCCCTAATCAGGGCATAGTTGCTGTAACTGTCCATTCACCATTATTACCTGGCACAAAAACACTGGGAGATGCATCAGTGAAGCCTTTGCATATTTCTCCCTGCCTCCATTAAATAAGAGTGACCCAGGCTCTCTATACTAATAAGGGTAGATTAATCCCGTAGATATGTTGACATTAATTCACTTTTGCTTGATGATACAGAAATGAGGAGCCTAGTCACTGGAATGAAGACCCCCAAATGACCAAGTAATAGTCAAGTTCTGTGGAAATCCTTTACTTTTTCTTCTGTAAAAGTGTTCTCCTTTTTGGAAACCAGGACCTCTTATCCACAAGGGATAAACTTTGAAAATGGGTCACTAGGACTAATGTTGAAAGAGATCAATTGTACTTCCATCCCTCGGTTCCTGAAAGAACACAGCACCATAGGTCAGCCATTGATACAGCACCTATATCTTATCCTTTCTCCAGTCTAGAACTTTAGCTGAGCCTTCAACATGCTATCCCACCATTGCATTAAGTCATCTGCCTTTGGGTGATGAGATATGCAGTAAGGCATCCATTGTTTCAATACTTTTGTCAAAAATTAATCCCTTGAACAAAAGTAACGTATGGGGGGTGGGGCACCTGGGTGGCTCAGTCATTAAGCATCTGCCTTCGGCTCAGGTCAGGATCCCAGGGTCCTGGGATCGAGCCCCACATTGCACTCCCTGCTCAGCTGGAAGCCTGCTTCTCTCCCTCTCCCACTCCTCCTGCTTGTGTTCCCTTCTCGCTGTGTCTCTCTCTGTCAAATAAATAAAATCTTTTTTAAAAAAAAAAAAGTAACGTATGGGGAATGCCATGCCAATGAATAAGGCATTCTGTAAGCCCTGAGTTGGTGGAGGCTTTACTGGCAGAGAATGCAAATTCATTACCCTGCTAGGTTTAAATTCCAGCAAGGATGAATTGTTGCCATTTCCCCAGGTGGAAGGGATCCAATAAAGTTACTCTGATATTAAATGACTGGCTGGTGTCCTTGAAGGATGATATCATATCAAAGACTCAGTATTAGTCTCTATTGCTGACAAGTTGGGCATTTAGAAAGTGGCAGTAGCTAGATCAGTATTAGGAGAGGGAGCCCATTCTGTTGTGTCCATAAATAGCCTTCTTCCCAACCATGGGGTAATGTCTGTTCATGGACAAATTGTTCAAACAGGGAGGTGTCTAAAGATTAAGAGAGAGTGTAGCTCATATCCACAGGGCAAACTAACCTATTTGGTTGCTGCTTTCCACTCAGAGAATGCTCTTTGGTGGGCATTAGCATGAGACACAATGATCTGCATGCTATGTACCCACTCTTCCCATAGATCTATCTACATGCCTCTCTATCCAGATTTCCTTGTCTCTGTTTGTTTTGTTTTTTAAGATTTTATTTATTTATTTGAGAGAGAGACAGAGATAGAGAGAGCATGAGCAGGGGAGAGGGGCAGAGGGAGAGGGAGAAGCAGGCTCCCCCCTGAGTAGGGAGCCTGATGCAGGGCTCAATCCCAGGGCCCTGGGATCATGACCTGAACTGAAGGCAGACCCTTAGCCGACTGACCCACCCAGGCACCCCACAATGCCTCTTTCTTAATGATAGGTTCTGATATGTATCAATTTGTTCTTTATCTTCATCTTTTTGGTCTCAGCATGTCCCAAACAGTAGGTTTGGGACCAATATGGCAGTACCATAAAGTTTTGTGAGGATTATCTTCTACTCTCTGGTTTGGATGTGCCTAGGTAAGATAACCTGGAATAATTTTCACTTCCTGCTCACAAATACAATTAGTATGATGCCATCAATATAATAAACCATCATGATATTCTGTGAAATGTAAAGACAAATTTCCTCCAGATTACATTCTGATAGAGTACAGGAGAGTTAGTTCAGGCAGGGGGGAAAAAGTGCATGTGAACTATTGTCCTACCCAGGTGCATGCCAACTGCTTTCATGCTTTTTCTGAAGAGAATGTAAAAGACCATATTTGCCAGATAAGTAATGGCATACCAAGTGCTGTGAACTGTGTTGATCTCTTCCAGTTAAGCAAATATATCTGGCATGACAGCTGAAATTGGGGTTGGTACTTGCTTAAGTTTACCGTAGTCCACTGTCATCCAAGATCTATTTTTTATAGGAGTCAAAAAGATTGAAGAGGGAAATGCAGGGTTTACTACTCCTGCATCCTTTACGTCTTTAAGTGGTGGTGCTAATCCCTGCCATTCCTCCCAGGAAGAGGTATGGTTTTTTATTTGCTCACTTGGATGGGGGTGGGATATTTTCAGAGGCTTCCACTTGATTCTTTGTACCATAATGGCTCCACAGATCAGGGAACCAACACAAGAGTTTGAGTTTTTCCAGTTATAAAGTATACTTGGGTATTTTACATATCTCAGTTATTCATTTGGGGAGTGGGGATACAATCACAGAAAAGGCCACAGATCCATTGTACCCTTGTGAAACATACTTGGGCTAGAACCCTAATTTTTATCTGGCCTCCATATGTCCCCACTCTAACTGGAAGACCATTATGGGGTTTAAGTTTCCCTGACACCTGTGTCAGTTCATACCCCTTATCCAGCAATCCTTGAAAAGCTGAGAATCCTTCTTTCAAAGTTTGTGTAAAAAGTGGATCGTGCCCCCTGTCCATTTCAACCCTCTCCAAATACAGAGACAACTACGAATTAGTTAAGAGATCTCAGTTTTAAACCATACTGACTAGTTTTAATATCTAAAAAATTACTAAAAAGTTATGCAGTCTAAAATTTGTCTAAGGTGATAAGGGATAGTGGTATTTAACACAGCACTGTTTAAAAAAGTGATAATTAAAAATAAAATAACTTCATGTTTATACTCCAACAAGTTGAGATGTCTCAGAAAACTGGTTATAGTCCAACCTCTTGGGTGATTTTCTCGAACTATCTTCAATGGTTCCAGAGCAGGTGTTTTATTGGGTAGGCATGGTCCAAGGGCACTGGGGAAAAGCTATTGAAAGTATTTGCAAAAGGCTTTTGGAAGGATGATAGAATGGAAGCTGGATAAGAAAGGAGGTGAAAACAAGTCTTGAATTCTGGTTCAGCCTCTATGATTTCGAGCAAGTCACTTAACCTCTCTGCTTCAATTTTCTCATCTATAAAATGAGGACAACTTCATAGAGACCTTGTGCATTTTTTTACATGGATTCCTTCGTATTGAATACTGCCTCTCTTCTCTTCATCAACCCTTGCTACCTTCTACTTATCCTTTAGGTGGTTTAGGTTTCAATTTAGACTTCATTTCCTCTAGGAAGCCTTCTCTAACCTCCTAGGAGGGTGAGAAGACCTCTAACATCTTCTAAGCACACCCAATTTCTATCATAGCTGTTGTCATACAGAATTGCAATTGTCTGATCATTTGTCTATCAGTTCCATTAGACCAAAGACTTTATTAGGGCAGGGATTATGATCATTTTGTTCATTTGGCACATATTAGAAACTAAAATATAAGCTAAATTGAATTGACTTGAAGAGTGTAAGGATTAAGAGGAAGAATGCTCGTGAAGCCCTATTAACCTATGTGTTCAATAAATAGTAGCTTTAAAAAAAAAACCTCCATTATTGAGGGCATGTACTGCATGGAGCACTAGGTGTTATACGAAAACAATGAATCGTGGATCACCACATCAAAAACTAATGATGTATCGTATGGTGACTAACATAACATAATAAAATAAAAATTTTTTTTAAAACCCTCCATTATTATCCAAATCTTTATCTGAGGGCACAGCTCCTGGCATGTATACACTTGTATCACAATAAACACTTGCTGAATGAAAAGTTTAGGCTAGTGATAATTAAGTCCTTAACCTGTGTCTGCCAGTGGCAATCCTTTCAACTGTTGTTCATTTTACTTTCACTATCGTAAATGCTGTCCTCTGAAACTGAAACGTGTGTGTTTTTGAAGAAGAAAGAACAAAAATAAAATTAAAAATCCAAGAAAATAATTGTAAGATGCCACTAGAGAGTGGGAGTAAGGGAGGTGTAGAGGGAAACCACACATACGCTCTGAGAGGAGTAACAGGTTGGGGGTGTGAATGTGTATTTTCAATTTTTTGCCCACTAGATGGTGGAACAGAGCCTCTATCTTCATAACAGAATTCTTTCTCACCGATCTGAGTTTCTCTCACAACGCCTACTCAGGGGTTTGCACGTGGAGGAAGCCAATAAAATAATTTTTTCCAAAATTACCGCTTGGAAAGCGGAGCCAAAACCACAAGGGCGGGGAAAGTTAGGAAGAGAAAAGACAAGACGTGAGGAAATACAAGGACTAAGGAAGCTAAACTACATTTCCCAGGAAGCCACGGGCTGGGCCTACAACACCCAGCATGCCTGTGTTCCGGCTCTCGAGACCCACTCGCTCAATCCACTTTTCCAAGGAGGGCAGAGGAAGCTGTGGAGTCTCTCCTGGTGCAGCAGCGACGGCTCTTACCCTCCAAATTATTCTGAGCCGCAGCAATCGTCACCTTCTTGTACAGGAAAAAAGACACTAACCACGGTCCCGTTGCAGGGGGGGAAGGCCCCCCCCCCCTCCACAAGCCACGTGACCAGTCCGGGTCAGGTGACTTGGGAGCCAGGCGGCTGGAGTATGTTACCCTGGTAACTGTTGGGCTCCCGCAGACCTTCGGGATAGCGCGGAATTCAGAGGCGGAGGTAGGTGAGGCTTCCTACTCGGTTGACCCTGACCGAAACTGTCCTCAGACCCGCTCCTCAGGGCTTTAGTTTCCCGGGTCACTCCCTGCGCCTCCCACACTCCGTTTAAGTGCGTCTTTGTCCTTCCGCCACTCTGGAACCCGCGCTTCCTGGAGCCCGGACCCCGCCAAGCCGAGCCCTTTTGATGGGATCCGTCTCCGACCAAGATCTTGGGGGCTAAGACCTTAACTGCACACACCCTGAACTGATCAGAAATGCTGAAGAGGCGGGGAGGTGTTACTCTGCAGGTTGGGAAATATGTCCGGGCGCAGTCTCCACACACACAGCCCCCCTCCACCGCCTCCGGAAAGTGAAGCTGCGGTTTGAGCAGCCTCAAGTAGGTATAGTCCAGAAGCTGGAACAGATCTGAAGTTGTTTGGGTTCATTAGAGGGATGGGGAGAGCTTTGCGTTACAAGTCACTTATGAATAGTTTTGTTGGCTTTCCCTGGCTCCAAAAGAAACATAATTCGTTCTGATTTGTATACTCCATTAACTGTATTTTAGGTATATTTTTAATCTTAGTGAATTGCAGTTTGTCTGTATCCGGAAACAGTATATTTTGCAAACTATTAATATGGACTGATAACCAACCGAATGATAGGGCTGCACAAACTCTGTCCCGTGCTTTGCAAAAAAAGAAATGGCCTTTTGGACTACAATTTTTGAAAGATTCCTTGAAAGGACCTGATTTGTTTCAGGGATATTAAATAACATACACCCCGTAGGTTTAGGAAATATCGTGGAGGCCACCCTTCAACAATTGGATGTTAATAATGAAAATGTAATTCTGGACCCTAAGTACAGTGCAGACTGTGAAAGCTGGTTTTCCAAAGCAGTTTTATTCATGAATTCGGAATCTTTTGTCAAGGTTATTGGTCAGTCATTGTGCATATATACTAAATCATAAGAGAAATGCCTGAGGTTTAAGTCTGGATGCTCTTATGACGTGATATGAATTTCCTCAAAGCATATTTATTTCTTGTCATTTAGTGTTTCCAATGTTATAAATACTTTGGGATGTTTACTTTGGGAAGTGAAAATTCTTGATTATGGCTCGCTATTCCAAAGAAGAGCTGGATGAAGAGTTTGAACAGTTCATGAAAGAGGTATGTTTATCTTTTAAAAGCTACATTGTAAATTTGTGTCACAAGAAATTCATCTTTCAATTCTCTCTTTCCCTTCTAATATGCCATCAGCTTGGCCACCTTGAAAATAAAGCAGCCAGTTATCTTACCAGCAAAATGTGTTTATTTGGGAATGACAGAGGAACTGCGATTCAGAACATGCAGGCTGTGGCAAAAGCATAGGCAAGTCCGGAGACCAAGGGAAGGAACCATTACTTTATAGAGAAAATGAGGAGAAAAGTTGGGAGGGGCTTCTTTGAATGAAAGTCCATGGTAGGAAAGAGAGCTCGGGGTGGTCACAGTTTCTCATTGGCAGAGTTGTGGTATTTTCTTACTGGCTGAGCTAGTTGCTTGGTTTGGAGAAATTCATTCTTCCCCCTGCTGGAAAATGCAAGGTCCCACTTCTTACTGTTGGGTTCTGCAGTGGATGATGAGTTGATAGGTAGGGCATGAGAGCTCCCCCTTCTGGCCTCCTCTTTGTATCTTACATTTAGTTTCCTTTATTTAGTTTGACATTTCTCCCTTTTGATCCAAATCTTTCCTCAGAAGCATTGCTGACCAAGAGTTGGGTCGTCTGTGTCTCACTGCCAGGAAGGAGCTTTCCTGGATGTCAGATCCCACGTCAGAGAGAAAGTGTATAGCGGTTAGAACCCATTTTGGACCATATTTGAGTAACAGAAACTGAGGAAGGAAAACTCTCAGGCATTTCCCTTCCAAAGTCTGTATCTTGTTGAGGTCGTACGTGTTGGAGATCATCTTGAAGTGTTGAGCTAGCATCACCTTATTGGGTCCATGGTTTCTATAAAAGTTTGACAAGCAACAGGTGCAAAACTTAAAAATTATTATACAAAATGTAACTAAAAGCAGCATGACAATTCTAAATTGTATGATGGTTCTAAACCATGACCCTAGGCCTGACGAAAGCCAACTGAACAAAAGATCATTGAGAGTCATGTGAAATTTGTTATAGTCTATGTGCTTGTCCCCTAGTTCTGTGCAATTGAGTTTCTACTTTTCCAGAAGAGTTCATCTACGTGCAGTAGGTGGTGTCTGCTACCACGCAGATGCCTCCTTGCTCAGCAGGTAAGTAACGCAGAGCTGTGTGAGCGTCCAAAACTACTTCAGCCAGTGAGCCGAATAATCATTGTTGGGCTGGTGTTCCTTTAGCTGTAGAACTGACCAGCCCTCCTAAGTTTAGGGAAAAACTTCTGTGTCTATTAGTACTTACTCTGAAGGGAGAAAGGCTCTCTCTATGGAGGCAAACCTGGAGTTGTGTATGTCTCCTGGAAGTTCTCATTTAAGATGGTCATGAAGGTTTAGTGACGTAGACCGGTAGGAAGCTGCTAGTTCATTATGAAGCATAAATAGGACAGTGAACACAGCAAGAGCACATTGTCCTTTTATCCTTCAGCCATCAAGGCAATGAACTGCTCAAGCATAGGGGCCATTACCAAAACCTCCAATACAGAAGAGTAGCCAGGAGCTACACATAGGGCTCCCTCATAAGCATTAGCATTTATGGACACATTTGTCAGTATAGAGGCATTGGCATTATTCAGCCAAGACTCAAATACCATGTTACCACTTACTGAAAGTCTTCTAAATATATGGGTGTGACAGCCAGCTTACAAATGGTCCAACTTACATTGGCTGTTCCACAGTGTGTTTTACATATGTATTCAAGAGGTCTCATTTCTCCCACCTAGAGTTGGGTTGAATTGAGGCAGGGAACAAGTATGTGTGGATTTAATATTCTAACTTTATAAACAGACCTGGGCAACAGTTTGGGCATGCAGCGGCAATTGGACTTCCAGCAAAATTACTTGTAGGGTGAACTAAGGGATCCCTGTTGCTCTGGACAGATTGAGGTTTCTGGTGACAAATCCCACAATCAGAGAGGTTCCCCCTTTTGCAGCAGTTGGGAAATGCGGGTAAGAGCATTATCTGTCATGGAAGAGAGACAAAGAATAAGCCTGATCCAGTCATTTTGGGAAAGTGATCTTTATCAGATGCCTGCTTTAATTCCTGGAAACTACTTTCAGGTCACCAGTTGGTGTGCAGGTCTTTAGATGTGACATGTGAATCCAGGAGTGTGTTTCTTGAAATTTGGTGGCACAAGCGTTGGTAAACAGTACCTGGTAGGGCCCCTCCAACAAGAGTGAAGAGAGAACTTTTTGAGGTGTCTTTTGTAGTAGACAGAATCTCTGGGTTGCAAGATGTGATGCTTACGGCCTTTGTCTCCCGGGAGTGTGCTGTGAAGATAGTTCTACTAAAGCATGGTTAGTTTCAACAGAAGCAATGAGGCCTTTATAATATCCGAGTAGATCTCCTTTTATCAGCAGTGGATTAGACGAGGCAGGAGCCGTGTGCATCAGGCGCCCTGTGACTGCCTCAAAGCATGTGAGAGTTAATGAGTTACAAAGCGGGTGGTGGATCTCAGATTTAGAAAGACCCAATCGTGTGCTCGCTTCAGCAGCACATATACTAGCAGGACCCAATTGCAGTGCTTTTGGCCAGGTTACTCGAAAGGTCTCCACAAATTTTGCCAATTGAGTCTTAATGGTGCTGTTAGTGTGACTCGCCCTGAGGATTGAAGGTGGTAAGCACAGTGATGGTGCTGTAGAACTGGCCAAACAGCATAGACCTTATTGATGAACTTGACCATTGCCTGATCACTGGGACGCTCGAGAGGGCTTCCTCAGGTAGGAGTAATCTTTTCTAATAGAATTTTAGCTACAGAAAAGGCCATACCCTATCTGCAAGGGAAAGCTTCAGATCAGTGAGAAAAGAAACCATGACCAAAACATATATCCACAAGACAGGGGGAGTGGAATAAAATCCATTTGCCAAACTTTGAATGATCCCTTGGGCAATTTAAGATGCCAGGGTGTGGTGTGGATGGGTTTCCCGAATTGTATTTTGGACAGGTGGGGCAAGCAAAGTAGGCACTTTTGTGGGCTTCTTAATATTTCTCTACCGGAATTGATTCATTAAAGCTATCATCTTATCGGTAGAGCCATAATTAATGCATGTGCAGTGGTTAGTAATGAGATTTTCGAGACTCTGGCAGGACTGGATTGTTATTTCTCTCAAGCTAGAGTTCTTTTTAATCAAACCAACAATTATTTGATTTCCAATATTGTTTTTCCCTCTCTGGGGCCAGTTGTTGGACATCTCTTGTCAGTTTTTCTAGGTTATCATTTGAGGCAACATTCCTTTGGACCATGACAGAGGTTTGGCTGTTGGTTCCTTTAAGAGCAGTGTTTTTAATGGAAACATCAACAAGGTAGTTTCCTTTTGCCTCCAGGGAGTCAAGTCTGGAATGCATAGGGGTCTTAATAATAGCCAGGGCAGTTGGCAAAAGTTTGACATCTAATGAATTTTGGACATAAGAACCATTTGTAATTTTATTCCCATTAGAAGTAAGGAAACCTTGCTGTTTCCATAACATCCCAAAGTCATGAGCTGACCAAAGGGCATACCGACTATCAGTATAGATGTTTGCAGTTTTACCCTTGGCAAAGGTACCAGCCCGAGCACGAGCATATAATTCAGCCTGATGGGTCAAAGTAGCCAAAGGTAGAAGTTCTGCCTGGATGATTTCAAAAGGAATTTGCAGTAGCATAGCCAAGACAGTACCGTTTTTGTCCTTTAAGTAAGACCCATCAGTAAGCTATGACAAATCTGCATTGGTTAGAGTTATCTGTAAATTGTCATGGGCAGTCAAAAGGTGATCTGTCAGCATCAAGCAGTGGTGAGGAGTTTATCAGAGTGGTGAAAGAGAGAATAGCAGGATCAAGGTTATTACAGTGAGGAAGAGTTATATGAGGAGCAACTAACAGGAGGATTTCAGAGGAGGTAAGATGACTGGCCAACAGGTGTTGAGTGTGACGGCAATTCAGAGGAGCTTCTACTGCATGGGGCACAAGGATGGTTCAAGGGGATCCCATGATTATTTCTTCAGTGGCCTTATCCAAAAGGGCAGTGGCAGGAATGGCTCTGAGGCAAGGGGGCTATCCTCGGGCCACAGGGTACAGTTGCTGGCTATAATATCCTGTGGGTCGATAACAGTTTCCTGATTTTTGGGTGAGTTCTCCAAGGGCGTAGCCTTCCTCTCATATACAAAAAGGGTAATGAGGAGCGGATAATTAGTATGTCCAAAGGAAGGAAGCCTTATTAAGATGTTCTTTAAGGCCCCGAAGGCTATGTCATTCCGATCTTCCGAAATAATAGGGTCCGGTTTGTTGTGTTTAGGTAAAACATACAAGGGTTGGGCGATAAGAGAGAAGTTTGGAGTCCAAGTTTTGACAGTAGTCCCCTACCCTAAGAAAACCTTGTAATTGGCACTTAGTTTTAGGTTTGGGGAAGTTCAGGATACCACAAAGCCTAACTATGTCTAAATGAACCCCTGTTCTGGGGCACCTGGGTGGCTTAGTTGGTTGAGCAACTCTTGATCTTGGCTCAGGTCTGGATCTTGGGGTTGTGGGTACAAGCCCCGCATTGGGCTACATGCTAGGTGTGGAGCATACTTAATAAATAAATAAATGTATGAATGAGTGAATGAATGAACAAACCAACCCCCATTCCAAGATCAGGTACCTTAAATATAGAACCTGAGTTTGAGCAAACTGCAGTTTTGTCCTTGGAAACTTTATGTCCCTTTAAGGCTAAAAGTTTTAACAGCTACATGCTGTCCTCCTGTGAAGGGGCTTGGGAAAGGGAGGAGAGAAGCAAGTCATCTACATATTGTAACAAGCAAGGTAGGGCCTCCAGAAAACTTTATATCATCTGAGTCAGCTTTAAAGGTTTGGAAGAAGTAAGACTCTTAGTAAAACCCTGAGGTATTACTTTCAAATATATTGTTTTCTTTCCCAAGTTAAGGCAGAAAGATATTGGCTAGCCTTATTAACTGGAATACTAAGGAATGCACCACAAAGATCAGTTACAGTGAAAAACTTGGATTCAGTAGGAATAGATGCTAGTAGCATGTTGGGGTTAGGAAGAGCAGTGTGCCAAAGGAAAACGTTATTTATTGCTGGGAAGTCCTGGACGAACTTCCATCCTCAGCCACTGGGTTTTCTTACAGGTGAGATAAGGGTGTTACAAGGACTAGTGCAGGTGATAATGCGCCCCTGACTGAGCCTTATCATCTTCTATTATGGGCTTGATGCCTTGAAGGGCTTCTTTCTTTATAGGATATTGATTCATTCTGGGGAGATATTTTGAGGGATCTGTTTGAATCTTAGTAGGAGGTGCTTTGTGTATTCTGCCAAAGTCAGTTGAGGATTTTATCCAAAGGGAAGATGGTAACTGATCCAATAGGGACAAATGGTTAGTGTCCTTAGAATTCGCTCCAGTGCTGTCGGAGACGAGCAAGTAAAAGATGCTGAAGTATCACTTGGTTGCTATTTTGGTTGCTTCTATCAAATTCTAGGAATTACTTCCCCCTTTTTGAAAAAAGAAATTCCAGCATGATATTTTTTCTAAGAAATCTCAGCCCAATAAGTGAGTTGGGTGAGAGAATTAAGGAAAAAGGGTGACTATCTCTTTTTTTTTTTTTTTAAAGATTTTATTTATTTATTTGAGAGAGAATGAGAGACAGAGAGCACGAGAGGGAAGAGGGCAGAGGGAGAAGCAGACCCCCCGCTGAGCAGGGAGCCCGATGCGGGACTCGATCCCGGGACTTCAGGATCATGACCTGAGCCGAAGGCAGTCGCCTAACCAACTGAGCCACCCAGGTGCCCAGGGTGACTATCTCTTGAAGGGCCTAAACAAAAGGGACTAATTTAGAGATCGGAACCTCACTATTTGCACGGTTTTGCTCCTCTGAAGCAGGGGCTGCTTTGTAGCAGTGCCGTTGCACACCGAGGGCGTAGCTCCGGTGGTGATGAGGACAGACAGAGATTCATTCCCAGTCTGGAGGGTTGTTTGTGTAAACCGACGGAGAGAAAGAATTGGGACAAACCCCTGTAGTTCCTCAGAGCCCAGTCACTGGGGATTAGGAAAACATAGGAAAGATTGCTTAGAGGACTGAACGGCATCTGGAGCACTTAAGTTTGTAACAGTCCTTTTTCCAGTGTCCTGGTTTTTTGCAATAATGGCAGAGATCAGGAGGGTTTGGGGTTTGTTTAGGGGCCTGCATTTGTTGGAGATGAAACTTTAAGGATTTTAGTGGTGTTACTGTTAGTCCACTCATCTAGGGTGTGGGCCAGCTGGTTTGCGAAATTAACTAAATCTGGGGCAGACATAGTTTCTCCCATTCCATCCTGGTCCTTTTAACTTGAAGGGAAAGATCCGGTTTAGCTGGTTAATGAACACAGAATTAAAGGCTACCTGAGTGGATTTGACATCTAAAGGAAGACCAGAGTTTTCCTTAAAAATAATCTGACGTCAGTTGTAATAATCATAAGCAGGTGCATCAGGTTTTTGTGTGTGCAAGCCTGAATGATGTTTGTGCAAGCCTGAATGATGTTCCAATCATCAGGTTTAGGAACAGCTTTTGTCATTGTGCCAAAAGTCAGAGATCTATTTTTCTGAATCTCTTTCAGGACTTTTCTGTCAGACCAGTTTCATCCAGTGTTAGGCCTAACCCTCACCAACAAGCGTGTGAACTAATTAATATAAATCTGAGAAACCTAGTCGATAAGTTTGAGTAACTGTGTTAAATTCCTCGACAAATCTGTGAGGATCCTCAGTAACTTTGGGAACGTTTTTGACTGTAGCCTGTAGTTCAGCTTTAGTCCAGGGAACATAAGAAGGTAGGAGTTTAGCGGTTGGGTCCTTAGAGGGCTTAATAAAGGGACGGGTTCTGATAGGTTCAGAGGAAGAGAGCGCGGGGAGGGGTTCGGAGAAGAAGGGACAGAGAGAAGATTAGACTGAGGATGCGAAAGGGTAGAGAGGGGCTGGGGACGGCGCTGCAGGGAAGTAGGGAGATGGCAGCGGAGGAACGGCCCGATTGTGCGGGCTGCTGCGTGTCCCGAGACCAAGGATACCAGAAGGGAGCGAGGACTCGGAAGCCCTTCTGCCTTCTCGCAGTGGTTTAGTAAGTAGCCTCAGTTAATTTAGAAATGGTATTTTGCAGAGAGGCAGTTTTGGAGTCCTGAATTTGTTGGGAAGCCTCCAGGTACCAATTCAAACGGGGATTCCATTCAGTTTGTTTAATTTTAGGGGTATGGTCTTCTAATTTGGTTTTGAGAAAAGTAAGTTTGAGGAGATCAAAAGTTCCCCCATGGTGGTCATTGAAATTCTAAATTTAGCTAGGTTGGTCTGTTTCATTAGCAATGTGCTTGAGGAGGGATCGGAGTTTTTAAACAGCCGTCAGGGTCCCAGGAGAAGGGCTGTCCTGAGAGTTTGAGGATTAGGATCCCGTTAGTCAATACTAGAAGTTCAGAAAAACATGTGAGTACTCACCAGAAGGGACAAAGCCTTCACAAAAATAGAAAGAATAAAGCTTGGAAACAGATCCTGAATAAAGCCAGAAAGAGAGCTCAGAACGCAAAGAGAGCAGAGCTTGGATCCAGGAGAGACTTACCTTCAAACTCCAGGCTCAGGGAGAAAGCAGTGAACTCATTGGGCTCAGTGGGTGCAGGCACCTGTTTGCTCACCAGCCTCAGAGTTGTTGGAATCTTCTCTGGATCCCACTTCTCATCACCAAGTAATGTCGACCTCAAGGATGAAACAGCCAGTTATTTTACCATTTATTTGGGAATGGCAAAAGAGTTGCAGTTCAGGACATGCAAACTATGGCAAAACTCTAGGCAAGACCTGAGATCAAAGGAGAGGAACATTATTTTATAGAGAAAAGGAGGAAGTTGGGAGGGGCTTCTTTGAATGAAAGTCTATTAGAGGAAAGCAAGAGTTCAGGATGGTGATGGTTTCTCATTGGCAGAGCTATTGCTGGGCATGAAGAGAAGACTTTCTTCCTCCTGCTGGGGTAGTAACATTAACATCTTCCTGTTGGAAAATGCAAGATACACTTCTTTGTTGGAGTCTGCAGTTGATGACAAATTGATAGGGTGTGAGAGCTCCCCCTTCCGACCTCCCAATTGTATTTTAAGTAATGGGGTTTCCCCTGTATTCATTTTCACAAGTCCATCACCAAGCTCTGTCAGCTCTTCCTCCAGAATATATCTGTCCTCTTCCTAGGTCTCTTCCTGTGCACTGCTGCCATCCTAGTCCAGGGCACCATCTTCTCTCCTGGGCTACTATAACAGTTCCCATATACGGTCCCCCCATTCCTTTACCAAACTGCAGCCAGTGTGATCTGTAACATGAATCAGATTGTTCCTCTTCTTTGTAAAACACTCTGTTAGCTTCCCATCCCCAATGGAATAAACTCCAAACTTCTTCCCATGGTTTACAAAGCCCTAGATGATTTTGCTCATGTCTTCCTCACTCACTTTATACCTCTTTTCCTCCTTATCTACTTATGCTGCAGTGGCCTTTTTTCTCCCTCAGACATGCCAAGCTCATTTCACATAAGGAGCTGTGCACGAGCTGTTCCTTCTGCCAATAATTCTGTTCCCCTATTCTTCACCTGATTGTTAACGATCTCATCTTAAATTTATCACTACCACAGAAAGGTTTTTTTTTCTGTTAATGCAGTAAAAAAGTAACAGCAAGTGACTTCTTTGTGTACCATATATTTAATTCTCTGTGTAGCACTTGGCACTATTCATTATTTTCCTTGTGTTGGTCTGTTTTCTGCCTCCCGTTGTAAGAATGTGTGATTCGTGATGTGACAGCTATATGTTCACTGCTATACCTGTTGTACCTAATAGATGCTTAGTAAATACTGGCTGAATGAATAAATTAGAGGGTCGCACTATATCCGATGTATTTAATATAAATAGGCCTTGTAGAGCATTCAGGAGTCACATTTTAAGCAATTATACTAACATTCTTGTTCATAAAGGGAGTTTAGATGTAGGGTGTAGTAGAAAACCTCAGTTTCATTAACAGGAAAAAGTAATGCTTTACTTTGTAGGTTTGTAAGGATTTAAAAAAGCATCTAGGGGCACCTGGGTGGCTCAGTTGTTAAGCGTCTGCCTTTGGCTCAGGTCATGGTCCCAGGGTCCTGGGATCGAGCCCCGCATCGGGCTCCCCGCTCCGCGGGAAGCCTGCTTCTCCCTCTCCCACTCCCCCTGCTTGTGTTCCCTCTCTTGCTGTGTCTCTCTCTGTCAAATAAATAAAATCTTAAAAAATAAATAAATAAAAATAAAAAAGCATCTAATGATTATCTGAATGTAATAGACACTCAGGATAAGAATCTCACTTCCCATTTGAAAACTGATTTTTTTAATTTCAAATATGGGTACATTTTGAAAATTAAACTTTATAGGAAGTATTTTCACTGTAAAAGATGAAAAGCGGTACAGGCCAATTTTTTTTCCTTTTGCCCCTCATTTAGCTCCCTTTCAACACCCTCCCTCCCTCCCTCCCACTCTTTCTCTCATATTCAGGCTCAACTGGTAAAAGCATTTTTCTCATGCTAGAGATTTGGATAAGGCAGCATCTCGTTTTTTTAAATAATGAAAACCATGATTTTAGAGTCATGCTAACTTCTTTAATCATTTTGCTAAATTACTGTTCAAATAGTTTGTTCAGTGATATGGCTTACCTATCTCTGTTTGTAAGGAGATTGGTGCAAACCAGCTTTTTTTTTTTTCTTCTTCTAAAGCTTTATTGAGTTATCATATACCATACAATTCACCCATTTAAAGTGTATAATTCAGGGGTGCCTGGGTGGCTCAGTCGGTTAAGCGTCTGACTTTTGATCTCAGTTCAGGTCTTGAGCTCATGTTGGCGGTGAGGGGGAAGGCTCAGCGTGGAGCCTACTTAAAAAAAAAAGTGAAGTGTACAATTCAGTGTTTTTTAGTTTGTTCACAGCAATGCAACCAATACCACAATCACTTTTAGAACACTTTTATCATCCTTAAAAGAAACCCTGTACCCATTAGCAATTACCCCCTTCCCAGCCTTTGGCACCACTAATCCACTTTCTGTCTCTGAATATATGCTTGTTATAGACATTTCATAGACATGGAATCATACAATATGTGGTCTTTTGTGACTGGTTTCTTCCATTCAACATAGGTTGAAACAAGGTTCATCCATTTGGTAGCATCTATCAGTACTTCATTGCTTTTTATAGCTGAATAACATTCCATTGTATGGGTTTACCACATTTTGTTTGTTTATCCACACATCAGTTGATGAACATTTGAGTTCTTTCCACTTTTTGGCATTTATAAATAAGCTGCAATGGAAAGTCATGTACAGGTTTTTGTGTGGATGTATGTTTTATTTCTGTTGTGTGTATACCTAGTAGTGGAAGTCGTGGGTCATATGGTAACTCGATGTTTAACCTTTTGAGGAATGGCCAGACTGTTTCTAAAGTAGCTGTGCCATTTTACATTCCCACCAGCTGTGTATTAGTATATAAGGATTCCAGTTTCTCCATATGCTCACCAGAGTACGGTTATTCTCTGGGGACCAGCTTTTGTGTTTTGTTTTTAATGATAGGAATCTGGAAAGCAGTGTGGAAGATTATCAAAAGTGAGACTACCTACTATGTATTAGATGATAGGGTGAGCACTCTGCATTTCATTTTCTGATCTTTGTCATAAGCTTGCAAGGTCAGTGGTACTATGACTATTTTTTAACAGATGAACAAGCTGAAAAGAGAGGATAATTTTCCCTAAGCAACAACTAATATATTTTGAAGTTAAAATTTTTTTTTTTAAAGATTTTATTTATTTATTTGAGACAGAGAGAATGAGAGAGACAGAGAGCACATGAGAGGGGGGATGGTCAGAGGGAGAAGCAGGCTCCCTGCTGAGCAGGGAGCCCGATGCGGGACTCGATCCCAGGAGTCCGGGATCATGATCTGAGCCGAAGGCAGTCGCTTAACCAACTGAGCCACCCAGGCGCCCCTTGAAGTTAAAATTTGAACTCAGATCTGTCTGGCCCCCGAAACCTATATTCTTTCCACACTCTTATCTGGCCATGGGGCTTAAGAGGAATAGACTGAGTCTGAGGCAGATTGTCAGAATTTGGTGAACAGTGAGATATAGGGAGGAGAGAGAAATGGAACATTTCAAGGTGATGATCAAGTTTAGAGACTGAGTGGAAAGTGATGGAACTACAATTCAAACAAAGAATACTTTTCCTTCCCTCTTCCCCTCTTCCTGCCTAATTGTCAGGAAAGACAATGATTTCTTTTTGAACATTTTAAAATTGACATTATTTTTAAGTCATTGAGATAGAGTTGTTTGGTTGGCAGGTGGAAATTTGTGCATTGTCATCTTGGAAGTTTAAAAGGGCATCCTGGTGGCATTGTCCCAGTTCGGGGACTACATAGTATAGTGGAAAGTGGACAGGTGTTCTCAGACCTCGGTTTGAATCCCAGGTCTGTAACACTTACTAACAGTAGCAAGTGGGGCAAGTTGCTTAACCTCCCTGAGCTTGTTTCCCCATCAATAAATCTTGATTGAATTGCTTAAAGATTGAGATAACCTGGTTATATATCCTGACATATAGCAGGCATGGAATAAATGTTGGTTTCTTCTCCAGGAGAAGTGTGTAGAGTGAAGATAAAAAGGACAAGCACAGAGTCCTGGGGAAGTCTAGTGTAAAGAAATGGGCAAAAGAACCAAGACTTATTAAAATACACGGGTGGGAAAGGTCACAGAACTGAAGTATAACTTGGAGGAAGTGATGCTGTGAAATCAAACATACAGAGTTTCAGGAAGAGTCAGTCACTGGTATCAAATTCCATGATGTGATCAGGCAGTGGTCCTTTATTTGTGGCTTTTAGGAGACTTTTGCAACCTGGAGGAGAGCTGTTTGGGATGGGAACCAGATTTTAAAGGGTTGAGCAATAAACTCAAGAAATTGGTGTGTAAAAGAAAAGTAATAGGTAGAATAAAGGGGAGGTAGGAATAAGGATCTTGTTTGTTTTGTTTTGCTTTGATTTTTTTTTTAAAGATTTTATTTATTTATTTGACAGAGGCACAGCGAGAGAGGGAACACAAGCAGGGGGAGTGGGAGAGGGAGAAGCAGACTTCCCGCTGAGCAGGGAGCCGTTGTGGGGCTCCATCCCAGGACCCTGGGATCATGACCTGAGCCAAAGGCAGACACTCAACAACCGAGCCACCCAGGCGCTCCCTGCTTTGCTTTTTTTAAAAGAAGGTGGTGTAGAACTGAATGTTCATTCTTCCATTTCACAGTTGTGCTATGGCCTGAGGTTACAGAGATGGGCTGGTTTATAACCTGAGGGAAGGAGGGAGGGGAGAGAGAGGAGGAAGTGCAGATATGGAGATGACATGGGATGACCAAGGAAGTAAGAACCTAGAAAGGTGGGAAGTGATTGACCCCTCTTCAAGTTCTCCTTGGTGTGGAGGAAAGAATTTCTTTTCTGAGAGAGGAAAGCAGTGTCTTTACGGGTGAGTGTAATGGTGGAGTAAGGGAAAGGAGGGTGGTTTTTGACTGAAGGTCTTTATTTTCTCAGTGAAGAGAGAGGCTAAGTTACTGACTGAGAGTGGTGGCGGTGGGTCAATTAGGATTAGACTAGGGGATTTAGGATTGTACTGAAATTTGGACCTGAAGAGTAGAAAAGGACAAATAAAAGTTTATTGATCATTGTGACAAAATGCTAATTTTTCTGGTAAACACCTGAAATTCAGTTCATCTTAGAATTTTGTGCTCTTTGAGAGTGATGCTGGGTAACTTTGCGCAATCATTATTTATTCTTAGATCCTAGAGAATGTCTAGAAGAGGATAGCATAATTCTTTTTTTCCCCTTCTTGATCAAGTTTCTTGATAAGTTTTCTTTATTTCTTTGTTGTTATCGTTGATGTTTTCTCCCTGGTTAGTTTACTTATTTAACTCTAGATATGAAATTGATGTTCAGAGATGTATGCTTGATTTTTAAGTTATTTTAGCCACGTATGTTTAAAAGTACAAATTTACATATTGTTGCTGAGAATATTGTTTATGTACATGATAGCTGAACTGTGAAAAAAATAAAAGAAACATTTTTAGTGATGAATGTAGGATTCTCGAGTTTTAATTCAGTAGCTTGTATCTGATTTAGCTTTCAGATGATTCTTTTGAGATTTCAAATAAAACACCTAGACAACCTAAAAGAGAAGTGAAAAAGAAAGATGCAGTGCCATGGTGGATAACTGAAGATGATTTTGAAGATGGTGGTAAATACTGCTGATTTTTTTATTCCAAATTATTTGACCACAAGGTGTCAGTCAAGACTTTTAATTTTGGGGTTTTGTTGTTGGACTATACATATATAAAGAAAATAATACTAGTAGCGTGACTTTTTGAAGCTTGAATTTTCATATTCACTTTATTATATATTTATTATGTAATTGAGAATCTATGATGTTTCTGCATTATCAGGTTATATTACATTGGGATAATTTTATATTTACTCAAGTTAAGATGATGAATAATACATGTATATTTCTACATTGTCATGTATAATGGTAAATTGATTTAAGGTGATTTAATAAATATTCTGACAATGTATTAATGCCATTACATTGGGAATATTTTAACAAATTTTTAGATTTTTGGTATCACAGTCTGTTAATAACAGTAGTAAAAAAAGTAATTTATTGCCTTAATGGTAAAGAACTCATTAATGATCCTGCCTGACATATGTGTATACCTTTCCCCAAACTGTTCTTAGTCACCTCTTCACAAATGGAAAAGTACTCTCTGGAGTATTTGCTTTGGTATACCTGCTGTATATGATACTGCCGTATCCGTAAGGAACCCCAGACTACTTCTCTTAACCTATGTTTGTACTATTTATGGATCATTAAGCAGCATTTTATAAACTTAGAGGATTTTTCTATCCTAGGAGAGAAATTTGCCCCATAGCTTTTGTTTTTCCCCATGAAAATAAGCCCAGATTCCTTAATGTGGCCACTAAGGCTCTGCATCATCTGAAGAGGACCCTCCTTTCTAGTTTCCTGTACCCCAGCCATACTCAGTTATTCCCTGTCTCCTGGAAACATCATTGACTCTGTGCCTCTGTGCATTAGCTCATGCTTTCTCACCACTAGAATGCCTTTTCTCATCTTTCTTTCCTAACTCTTCCAGCTCCCTTTCCAGCATAATTATTTTCTTCTTTGTTTTGATTTCAAAACACCACAGTAGCTCTTAGACATTGTGCTGATAGTCATTACCTGTAGGGCTATGCCTGAGGTTGGGAGCTTTGTGAGAGCAGGAAACACTTCTTTTTGTTTGTATCCCCTGATCCCAACAGTAAATAAATAATAAATGTATTTAATAAATGAATGTTAGAGTAAATTTGATAGTCATTTCTCTGTTCTTAAAACTAAAATAAGGAAGTGCCTTATTGAAAAATTCAGTGCATTTTTTCATAAATCCCCCAACCACATAACAATGCTAAAGTTTGCATGCAAAGAATTCTTTTTTAGAATCTTTTCCCTGTTGGTGCTTGAAAAGAATATTACATGATGAAGTACCATTGGAATTGTTCACAAAGGTTTGAGACTTAATTAGCATTAAAGTCTCTTTCTAGAAAGTAATGAATCAGAGATAGAATGTGCATACTCATCCCAAAGGGAAAGCCTAGGTCCTGGACCAACACTTGAATGTAACCTGACTAAAGATATTAATTTTTAAGAAAGAATTTGTCAATCAGAATGGATTTGATTAGTAAAAGATTCAAAGAAGGATATTTAAGAAGTAAACTTTGACGATATCCATTTAAATACTGAGGAGAGGGTTTCTCCACGCAAGAACATAACCTGGTCCCTGGTTCAATCACAAACATTTCTGAGTTCATGTTATGTTGGGCATACTAGGCAGTAGTATACAGACAATAGGATTCCTGCCATCAAGAGTGTAGAAGCTTCTGAGGGGGAAGTAAACACCCTCTTGAGAGGAATGCATTACCAATCTTAGACACCTTTTTTTTTTTTTTTAAGATTTTTTTGTTTTTTGACAGAGAGAGAGACAGCGAGAGAGGGAACACAAGCAGGGGGAGTGGGAGAGGAAGAAGCAGGCTTCCCACTGAGCAGGGAGCCCAATGCGGGGCTGGATCCCAGGACCCCGGGATCATGACCTGAGCCAAAGTCAGATGCTTAACGACTGAGCCACCCAGGCGCCCCAATCTTAGACATCATTAAACATCGACATTGAGCTACTTCAACCTTATAATTTTCTCTTTCAATTGCCATAAGGATGAAATGTTCTGCCTAGAGGATGAAACAATCTAATCCTTCTACTGGTCATACTCTTCATTATGAATAACTAAATTGGATATTGGTTTTGGTCATTAGTCTCTTGTAAGCTCAGTTAGTATGGGTCACATCCCTGAGTCCAGCTTCAGAGCCAAGGTGAGACTCACATAGGCACCACAACAGTACCCCAACCATGGCATACCCTTTTTCTTTTGAAGTGTCTATAGATAACGTCTCTTGATTTTCTGCAACCATGGAAGTTATTATTTGATCTATAAAACCATTATTCACCCAAAGCCATAAAAATAGATCGGAATCCTTTCCAGGAGTATACTAATTAGGAAACTGAAGTCAGAACTTGACTTTTTTTTTTAATTTAAGTTAAATTAGCCAACATATATTGCATCATTAGTTTTTGGTGTAGTGTTCAATGATTCATTAGTTGTGTATAACGTGCAGTGCTCATCACATCATGTGCCCTCTTTAACGCCCATCACCCAGTTACCCCATCCCCCCA
The DNA here is from genome assembly GCF_054177405.1 of Leptonychotes weddellii. Classification (NCBI taxonomy): domain Eukaryota; kingdom Metazoa; phylum Chordata; class Mammalia; order Carnivora; family Phocidae; genus Leptonychotes; species Leptonychotes weddellii. The sequence goes on along the minus strand of NC_138376.1, from coordinate 62,526,463 downwards.
CCCACCTCCCTTTCCACAACCCTCAGTTTGTTTCCCAGAGTCAAGAGTCTCTCATGGTTTGGCTCCCTCTCTGATTTCTTCCCATTCAGTTTTCCCTCCTTTCCCCTATGATCCTCTGCACTATTTCTTATATTCCACATATGAGTGAAACTATATGATGATTATCATTCTCTGATTGACTTATTTCTCTGAACCCTCCAGTTCAGAATTTGTGACTTTTTTTTTTATTAACATATAATGTATTATTTGTTTCAGGGGTACAGGTCTGTGATTCATCAGTCTTACACAATTCACAGCACTCACCATAGCACACACCCTCCCCAGTGTCCATCACCCAGCCGCCCCATCCCTCCCACCCTCCTCCACTCCAGCAGCCTCACTTTGTTTCCTGAGATTAGAAGTCTCTTATGGTTTGTCTCCCTCTCTGGTTTTGTCTTGTTTCCAGAATTTTTGACTTCTTAATAAGACTTCCTTCTAAGCAAAATGATGTTCTTCTAATCTTAATATATACACAATGTAATTAACTTCTCCGTTTTTCACTTTTTTATAACAAATATATGCTATTATGACAAATTTTGAATATTGCATAGCATTTTCAGTGTTTTCTAGTGTTTTTGGCATAAAGAGAAAAATGCTATCCATGGCTATGAGTACTGGCCTGGTCTGACCATTGACTCCTGCTCTGGGCTCATTTCCACCTGGACTCACCCTCACTCTCTAGATTCAACCTCACTGGTCTTTTTGCGTCCTCCAGTGTTGCCTGCCCTCCCATTGCTGACCCTTTGTACCTTGTCTCCACCCTACCTGGAGTTGTCTCCCTTTTCTAGTTCACCTATTCTTCCTTCATATAAGGCAGAAGATACTCTTTAAAGTGGCATGGTATACTGTATTAAATAATTGTGCTTCAAAGTAATTTTTAAAATTTTGTCTCATGTAAACTTTTGAGATTATTTAATAAAATACAATGCAAATAAATAGTGTTATAATTTTTCTTTTGTGAATTTTAGGTCTGATGGATTCTTATTTAATAGACCAGATTTATTTTGTAGCTACTGTCTACAAAATTAGCATAACGGAAAAAAAGTTAGTATAACAGTATTACTGGTTAATACATAGTGGTCAAAACAGTTTTCTGAACATAAATATCCAGCTATATCTTAAATCCCATTCCTAGGACTGCTTGGAACAAATGTAAGCTATCTGAAAGCAAAGAGGCCTTCTCAGCCTATTACGGAAATACAAGAGGAGTCTGCTGAAAGGATTCAGTTTCTTCAGAGCAGTGGAACCTCTATCTTAAGTATTGACAGCTTAGAAACAAATGGTAAGAAACGTGAGGGATACAAGTTGACAGATTAATTACTATGCTTAATTAAATTAAATACTATAATTATACTATACTCAATTAAAATTTTTACAAAAACTAACCTGTATCTTGGAGCCTCCTTTACTGAAGCATGTAGACATTCTTAATACCTTCCTTAGAAGGTTTAGAATTAGATCTTGAGGGAAGCCTTATAACCGTACATACTGATTATGAATACAAGTCTATATGTAGTGGGTGAGAGATGCATGTTTTAAATTTTTTAAATTTTACTAATATCAATAAATGCATCATTCAAATTAATTTTATCAAAATTCAAAATTCTGCATATTAATAAAGTATATTTGTCCTTTTCATTTAGAGATAGTAGTTTCTGAACTCAATCATAGTGTTCTTGGATTGGGATTGGACACATTAGAAGAACAAGAAGAAAAAGAGCAATTTTTTGCCAGGCTTGAGGAAGGCTTAACATCTTCCATTGATTATTCAAGATTAAATAAGGAACTGGATTCTAATGACTCCACACAATTTAAAGGTTTACATAGGTAATGTATGTACAATATCAACTAATCATTAAATGGGTTCTGTATTTTTCTATATATTTTTTTTTAATTTATTTATTAGAGAGAGAGATAGAGCAGGAACACAGGAAGCGGGAGTGGAGAGGGAGAAGCATGCTTCCCGAGGAGCAGGGAGCCTGATGCAGGGCTCAATCCCAGGACCCTGGGACCATAACCTGAGCCGAAGGCAGACGCTTAATGACTGAGCCACCCAGGCGTCCCTTATTTTTATCTCTTTTCTATGTTCATTATTTCGATCCTGGTTTCCCTAATATATGAATGGAATATGTTGATTTGGGTTTAAGAGCTCACTCTGCATCCAGGTATATGAAATGTCATGCGTGCGATGCTACTGAGACTAATGGCGCACTGCAAAAAGACCTTACTAGGAAAGTAGCTTCTTAAGTGATTTTCCACAGATGAAGTAAATAAGAGAGTTCAGGTAGCTGTCATAAACTCAGAGAAAAAAATAAAAGAAAGGGTGAACCAGGGAGTCAAGACAGGTTTTGTCTCTGTCCTCCCTTTGTATATGGTTGACCCTGATGATTATCAGGAAACCTCACTTATCCTGAAAATCCTACTAGTTGACTGAGCTGGCCTTCTGTAAGTACAGTAGACCTTTGACCTTTTAAAATTATAAATTATAAATGGAGGGACACCTGGGTGGCTCAGTCGTTAAGCGGCTGCCTTCAGCTCAGGTCATGATCCCAGCGTCCTGGGATCGACTCCCACATCGGGCTCCCTGCTCAGTGGGGAGTCTGCTTCTCCCTCTCCCTTTGCCCACCTGTCTGCTTACTTGTGATCTCTCTCTCTCTCTCTGTGTCAAATAAATAAAATCTTAAAAAAATAAAAATAAAAAAAATAAAATTATAAATGGAAGCCAGATTACAACTTCAAGATTTTAAGAACACCAAACTATAATTAAGGGTGAGGAGAATCATTACCTCTTGTTATTAGAGTACCTGGTCTCCTTAGGATGCTTAGTTTCTTACAGACCATGGATAAAGCAGTGTAGTGACTTTCATGAATTTTATAGAGTTTGAGATTTTTACCCTGCTTGTAAGCTAACAAGTTACCCTGCCAGTTTTATGGATGCAGATAGTAGACACAAGATTCCTGGGTCAGAAACAAAGGACTTTATTTCTCACAATAAAAGCCATATCTGAGTCTCATGTTTATTTGCCTCAGTTCCCCCATGCTCCACAAAGCTTGTGGAGGCAACATGGAGGGTCCATGATGGCTGTCTGCATGGGCAGTGGGTTGCTTTATAGGAGAGGAGCACTGAGCTTGGGGAATCCATTGCTTTTATAGTAAGAGGAAATAAGCCTGCTTCTTTTCTGGAAGGAGATACTGTCTCATCTCTCAAGGTTGCTCTCTGCAAACACAATCTTGGGAAATAACCTAGGAGAGAGAGGTTTGTGCCTTGCATTCTTGGCATACCCCACAAGAACATGCAGGGACACTCAGGGCCCTTGGTGATTGCCTCTCCCAATAGTAACAACACAGATTAAGTATACACAAGTTGGCTACAAGTTTTGGCCCCTTTGTAATATTTCTTAACTTTTTAAATTTCTTTTTTTTTTTAAAAAAAGATTTTATTTATTTATTTGACAGACACAGCGAGAGAGGGAACACAAGCAGGGGGAGTGGGAAAGGGAGAAGCAGGCTTCCCACCGAGCAGGGAGCCTGATGCGGGGCTTGATCCCGGGACCCTGGGATCATGACCCGAGCTGAAGGCAGACGCTTAATGACAGGGCCACCCAGGTGCCCCTTTTTATTTCTTAACAGTATTCTTAACTACTGATATTTCTGCTTTAGGACAGGCGAGTCAGAGTGCTAAATAACATTGTGTATAGAATATTGTTACTATTATTATAGTTATAGCTTCTTGGATTTGCTGATAATCTCACTAAAGACAAGGTTGATAGACTGAAAAAAGTAGGGTGGATTCCTTGGTTTGAAAGAAAGCAGTATATGAACTAATCCAATATAGTTAAAATTTGCTCAAGCTCCTTTGTTACTTTTCTGAGTTTTTATTGGTTTAAGGTTCCTATTCAGCCTCTATGTCATGATTAAATTGCTTATTAACAGGTAAATGCTGAACCTGACATTTTTTCTGGCCTCCATGTAGACTTCACTGGTTCTCATGTGGTCAGTTCCTAATCTTTAGTGTAGAAAGGATATCTGGGCCCTGAGACATGTAAATGCACACACTTATGTATAAAATTGTGTGTATTTGTGTATAAAGTTAAGTTATGGCATTTTTTTCTTTGTGTTAATTTGATAGCTTCAATTAGGCTTTGAGGATCCTTTATTTTCAAAACATTTTCTTTATAACTCCCAAATTTTTAGTTTTTGTTAAAATAAGAGTACTTGAGAAGAAAAGTATAATGCTAGAGATTTTTAAAATATATATGTAAAAGAATCCTTGGAAATGTATTATTAACATTTAATACTAAATTAAGTAAATTTGGGGGTACCTGGGTGGCTCAGTTGTTAAGCGTCTGCCTTCGGCTCAGGTCATGATCCCAGGGTCCTGGGATTGAGCCCTGCATCGGGCTCCCTGCTCCGCAGGAAGCCTGCTTCTCCCTCTCTCATTCGCCCTGCTTGTGTTCCCTCTCTCGCTGTGTCTCTCTCTGTCAAATAAATAAATAAAATCTTTTAAATAAATAAATAAATTAAGTAAATTTTTTTTTCAGTTATCAAGCTAATGTAGAACTAAGTGAAGATAAACATGAGTATGAATCGAAACATGAAGAATTGGCAGGTAATTTCATTGGTTTAAAAATGTACAATACTTGAAAAGATAATATAACTATTAATAAAGACATTGATAGGAGAAAAATAAAAGTAAAACCATATCTTTGAAAGAGCTTTGATCAGGTAGAGTGAAATGCCTATGTTACAATCTGAGCTGCTAAGAAATGATGGAAAGTGCACTGCTGCCTCATTTGTTGGGAGTGGGCAGTGGACCAATTAGGAAGACAGGAAAAGGACTAGAGGAATCTATGGAGCCAGGACCAATGTCTCTAAAGCATAGCTCAGTAGGTATTTCTTTTTCTACCTTTGACTTTTAACGTGTCCTTGTTTTTATATTTAAAATGATAGTTAGCATATAGCTGGATTTTCCTTTTTTGTCCAATCTAACAATCTCTGACTTTTAATTGAAGTGTTTCTACCCTTTATAAAAATATATTCATTGGTATGGTTTTTTACTCTTTGGCCATTTGTTGGTTGTGTTGATTTTGTCCTGCAGTCTATTGGATTGAGTATTTATAACATTCCATTTTATCTCTTCTTTGGGCTTGTTAGTTGTACCTCTTTGTTGTATTTTTTTCCTAAGTTTCTCTATGATTCATAACATGCATCTTTATCTTATTAAATACAGTCTATTTTCAAATAAAATTATACCACTTTATATGAGTCTTAAAAACAGTGAACTCCCCCAACCTTTTTGCTATTTTGTCATACATTTTTCTTCTATATATCTTAAAACCCTGTGATGTATTATTATTACTATTATTATTATAATTAATATTGCTTTTAATAGTTTATTTAAAAAATTTTTAAGGAATATAAAAAATTTATATTCATGTAAAAACATTTATCCACATATTTATCATTCCCAGTTTTTTGTATTCTTTGCATAGATTTGAGGGTTTTTTTAACTTCTTATTTAAAATGAATTTAAAAATTTTTTTATATTGAATATAACTGATATATAACATTATATTATTTGCAGGTGTACAAATACTTATTTAATACACTGTGAAATCACCACAAGTCTAGTTAACATCTATAACCAGTACCAAAAAAACCATTTTTTCCTTGAGATAAGAACTTTTAAGATCTACTGTCTTAGCGACTTTCAAATACAGTTGACCCCTGCACAACATGGTAGTTGGGGATGCTGACCCCGCTACACAGAAATCTGTGTCTAAGATTTTTAGCCTGGTTTTGTGGCAGTTTGATGATGGTGTATCTTGGTGTGGCTTTTCTTGTATTTATCCTACTTGGAGGTGGTTGAGCATTGATCTGTGGATTTATAGTTTCCATCAAAATGAAAAAAATGTTTTGTCCACTCACTAATTCTTCAAATATTATTTCTCTCATCCCCTGCCTTCTGACCCTAATCACAATTGTGTTAGATGGCTTTTTGTCCCATAGGTCACTAAGACTCTTTCATCTTTTAAAGCTTTTTTCTTCTCTGTGCACTTCAGTTTTTACTGCTTTGTCTTCAAGTTTACTGATTGTTTTTCTTCTTTGATCTTCTGTTAATTCATTGAAGCATTTTTTTTCTTTCAATCTAGAAGTTCATTTTGCGGTTTTTTAAAAATCTCTTTGTATCTTTTCTCATGTTCTTTTTTTATTTTTCCCTCAAGTCCTTAACATTAGTATATTCTCCTGATCCCAATGCTTGTGCATTTCTGGGTCTCTTTCTATTGAATACTGCTTCTGCTTGTAGTGATTTTTTATTGGATGTTGGATATTGTAGATTTTTATATTGTTGAGTGTTTGGATTTTGGTTTTTTTCTTATAAAGAGTGTTGAGCTTTGTTCCGGCAGATAATTGACCTTGCTAGCTTGATCTTTTCAAGGCTTTTCTTACGCTTCATTAGGGGAAGTCTTGAGTAGCGTTTCCTAGTACAGTTTGACACTAGTACTAAGGCATGGCCTTTCTGAGGTTTCTACTGAATGACCCTACTACACAATGAGGATTTTTTCCACTCAAGCTGGTTAGAACTCCAGAGTCTCTCTTTCTTGTGTGAAGCCTGTGAATTTTCTAGCCTGTAGCTTTCCAGTTGCTCAAACTATACAAATAGTATTCAGCAAAGACTCAGGGAGACTCCATGTAGATCTTTAGAGCTCTATTTCTATGTGTTTCCTCTGTTACTGCCCTGTAACTTCTAATTGGCTCAGCCTTTCTGAACTCTTATCTCTGTCACCTTAACACAATGAGACTGTCCTGATTACCCCCTCCCTGCTTAACATTCCTGAATTTATGTACCTTCAAGTAACTGTAGGGCTCACCCCACTTGTTTATCTTTTCTTAGGAATCACAGTTTTGTGCTGCCAATTATCCAATGTCTGTAAATAGTTGTTTCATATATTTTGTCCAGTTTACTCATTGTTTACAAAGTTCTTGAAATCTGCCATAGTAGCGGAGAAAGTCCTATAGGTTGCATCATACTTAAATTTGCAGCTAAATTTTCCAACAAAGAATGAAAAATATCTCCAAAATCTATCATTCAGATCTTTTATATTGACTTTTATTTACTTCACCTCAATTTTAAAAACTTCTATTTATGCAAATAACATTTTCAAGTTATAAAGTTAGGGAATATAATAATAGAAATAGTACCTTGAATGTACAACATCTGCCTCCCAAAAAGGTTGGAACACAGCAAATTAATACTCTCATTGTTTTCCAAAACAATATGGAAGAGCCTGCATATTATTATCTCTGAGATTTGTCATATGAGAACCACCTTCTCAGTGTGGTTTTATTCTTTGATTTTTATATAAACTTAATTTGCCTTGATGTTTCTGAAATCTCTGATATGCTGTTTTATTTCCATTCATTTCTCTTCTGTGTCCTTTCTGTCTGTATCTTCCAGTGACTTTTCCTTCTTACTTCGAATTGGCTTAGAGATCCTGGCCAGATAGCCCCTACCCCACCTTCCCCATAAGTAGTGTTATGGCATCATATTAACATGGACACACCTTTCCCTTCTGGTGTAAATTCACTGAGATATAATTTGGGATTTAAGCTGAGAAGTGCCCAGGATTGGGAAATAATAGAGATCATATAGAGCCAGTATTTACCTGATGGAAGGATTAGAGATAAAGCTTTCATAAGTACTGTTTCAGGCTTACATTAGAGGTACCTACAGAGACCAAAAAAATCAACTTTAAAAAAATAAGCAAATCCAACCTTTTGTTTAAGAATGTCAAGATTTCACAGAAGTGCTGCCTTTTGTAAGTAAGCTATTTGAGACTTTGTCTTTAAAAAATAAGCATTAAACTTTGGTTTAAAGATAAAAAAAATTTTGGACAGCTCTAGAAATGTTTAGTTAATAATATAAAAGATTAAAAATTTAAAACTCTTATAAGTATTTGAAAGTATAAGTGAAGTAAACCTAAGTCTTATGAATTGAATTCTCATTAAATCTTCACACACACAAAAAATCTTCCCAAAAAGAAAGTATGTCCTCTAAAGATAGCTTTATGTTAATATTTCAATAAATTATTCTTATGCAGACTCCTTCCTTTGGAAATCAATAGTCTTTTCCTGGAATATGACTTTTTTGATAGTGTGATCCTTGTATTTTTAAAAATTATTTTCTTCAGAAAATTACAGTGATGATTTTGAAGGTGAGGAGGATATTGATGCACCTTTGACTACTCAAGAAGAGACTAATACCAAAGAAAATCCCAAATCTGAAAAACTACACGTACCCAAACAGGTATACATCAATTATATATTTGACAATTTTGAAACTTCTGTCATCACCTTGGCTGACTGTCACTATATGAAGAGTTCAAAATATGGAGTTTGTCATTGTCTTGCTCATTGTTGTAAAGTTGTAAGTCTCTTAACACTCAGACATTCTCTTAATTCAGGATGTCAATTTAATGTAAATCTTAATGAAATATGGCAATTGATTTTTTAAAGGATCTTTTTGGCAAGTAACTTCTTTAAGTTTTAGAAATTAAAATTTTAATTGAAATCTCAAATCTAATTTTTAAACAGGTATATTAAGCTACATCTTCTTTGGTAGATCTTGTCCTTGGGAAGTACAATCAGTATTTATGCTAACTGACATTACTGTCTGAAACTTACTTGGCTAAGATCATGAATTAAATTATTCCATTCATATTCAGTTGTTGCTGTACTCCAATTCTCTTTTTTCTCAGTTCTTACAAATATTGGCTAAGTGTATTACTACATATTGCCTGACATATAGAACTTATCCTTGAAGCTACCTAATAGTAACTAACTAGTAGGATAATTACTATTTGTTATGTTGGTCTTGATCTGTACAAGTGAGGTCTCTTTTGGGACTGCATGTTAGGACTAGATGTTTTAAACATGTATGAAACCATAGGTGTCTAAATAGAAGTAAGAAATACTACCCAGGTATTAATAAATACTTATTTTTAAATATACCTGGTTCTTTGTCACTGGGTGTCTCTACATCACTCAGTTTGGAGGGGAAAATAAGAAAACCTTTAGAAGTACATGAAGATTAATGTGATCTGCTGGTTATCCTTAGAAGCTTAATGGGATTTATACTTGGAATATGGCAATTTCAATGTTTTATGAAAGATAGGTTAGTAGAAGGCACAGTGGTTTGATATATCAAGAAAATATAGCCTGCATAAAAATGTGTCAGTATAAATGTACACATTGCCTATCCAAGTGGAGAACATAGGTGACACTAATTATAAAACTTACTCTAAGGGAACTTAGTTTTTTTTAGGGAACTTATAATTTTGACAAATTTCAACTATCTTGCCATTTGGTGGCCTGCCTCTTTGAAAATTTTGTTTCTCAAAATGTAGGTGAAACAGAATACAAGTTATATTTGATCATTAATTTTGAACAATAAAAGAAAAATGATTGATGTTACAATAGCAAGAATCTTATGTAAAGTATTCATGTTATCTTGGAGTTCAAAAAATAGAATTTCTGAGCAAGGTGGATGAGCAAATGGCATCTAGATACTTTAAACAAAGCTTTTAAAGGCCTAAAGGGATTGGTAATTGCTACAGTTCTGAAGAAACTTCTAGAAGTTCTTTCACAGCTACGTTCTCAGTCTTACAGAATTATTAGTGAATGAGGGTGATGAAAGAAACCTAGAAAGTACATTTCTTGACTTTTTCATAGTGGAGTAAAACACAGGTTTTCAGATTTTGCTATTATTTGCATTGTGGGCATTTTACATAATTTTGATTTCAAATCATATTATTTTCTTTTAATTTAGGAAGAAGAGAAAATTGGTATGCTGGCTAATGGTAAGTATTAGGTGGCAAAAGATTGGTCTGTTCAAATTGTATCTAAATAATTCTGAATAAGTTACTATCTTCCTTTGTTTTTAAGTATCTCTAATGAATTAAAATCCACAGATTTTTCTCAGCAATGTGTACCTTATGCCTGTCTTGAATAATTCCTGTCATATGTAAGAATATTTCCTTTTTAAAAGACTAGGACCAGATGGCAGTATGGTAAAGTCTACCAAACGTTCAAAGATGAATTCATCCTTCTTAAAATCTTCCAAAAATGGAAGAGGAATTCTTCAAACTCATTCTATGAGGCCAGCGTTAACCCTGACACCAAAACCAGACAAAGACACCTCAAGAAAAGAAAACCACAAGAAAGCAAGCAATTCCATTTACAATAACATGAAAAAGAATAAAATATTTAAGAATAAATTAAGGAAGTGAAAGAGATGTACACTTAAAACTATAAAATATCGATGAAAGAAATTGAAGAACACACAAATAAGTGAGAAGATATTCTGTGCTGATTGATTGGAAGAATTAATGTTAAAATGTCTGTACTCCCTAAAGCGATCTACAGATTCATTGCAATCCATATCAAATTCAAAAGGTATTTTTCACAGAAGTAGAGAAGACAATCCTAAAATTCACATGGAACCACAGAAGACCCCAAATAGCCAAAACAATCTTGAGAAAAAAGAACAAAGCTGGAGGCATCACACTTCCTGATTTCAAATATATTACAAAGCTACAGTAATCAAAATAGTATGGTATTGGCATTTTAAAAAAAGATCAGTGGAGAGTCCAGAAATAAACCTATGCATATATGGCCAATTAGTTATGGATAATGGCACAAAGAACACAAAGTGAGGAAAGGAATAGTTCCTTCAATAAATTGTGTTTGGAAAACTGGATAGCCACATGCAAAAGGTGCAACTAGACTCCTATCTAACCCCGTACACAAAATTGAACTCAAAATGGATTAAACACTTGTACATAAGACCTAAAACTATAAAGCCCATTGAAGAAAGCATATGGGGTAAGCTCTTTTACACTGGTCTTGGTGACAGTTTTTTAGATTTCACACCAAAAGCAAAGACAACAAAAGCCAAAATAAACAAGTGGGATTGCATCAAACTAAAAAACTTCTGCACAACATGGGACACCATGAGCAAAATGAAAAAGCATTCTGTGGAATGGGTGAACGCATTTGCAAATTACATAACCATTACAGGATTAATATCCAAAACATACAAGGAACTCATACAACTTAATAGCCAAAAATGACCAATAGGCACATAAAAAGATGCTTAATTTCAGTAATCATCCGGGAAATGCCATTAAAAACCGCAGTGAGATATCACCTCACACCTGTTAGGATGGCTATTATCAAAATGGTAAGATGCTGGTGAAGATGTGGAGTAAAGGGAACTCTTGTTGTTGGTCAAAATATAAACTGGTATAGCCACTATGGGAAACAGTATGAAGACTCCTCAAGAAATTAAAAATAGGACTATTACATGATCCAGCAGTGCCACTTTTGGATATATATATCCAAAGAAAACAAAGTCATTATCTCAGAGAGATGTCTGTATTCCCATTTTCATTACAGCATTATTCATAATAGCCAAGGTATGGAAACAGCCTAAATGTCTGTCAGTGGATGAATGAAAATGTGACATATATATACCAATGGAATATTATTCAGCCTTAAAGGAAATCTTGCCGTTTGCAACAACATACATGAACTTGGCTAAGTGAAATAGCAAGACAAAGAAAGATTCTTACAGATCCCACCTATAAGTGATACCATGCAAACAAAAGTTGAACTCAGAATCAGAGTAGAATGATGGTTGCCAGGGGCTAAGGGGTGGGGAAAATCAGGAGAGGTTAATAAAAAGTCCAAACTTTCAGTTATAAGATAAAGTCTGAGAATCTATATAAAATGGTGAGTACAGTTGTAACTATTATATAATTGAAACTTGATAAGAGAGTAGAACTTAAGTGTTTTCACCAAAAAAAAAAAAAAGGTGATACATGCATTAATTAACTCAGTTGTAGGAATCCTTTCACAATGTATACATAAATCATCATGTTGTCCACATGAAATATATTAAAGTTTTATTTGTCATTTCTACCTCAATAAAGCTAACAAAAAAAAACAAAGATGGTTAATTGACAGTAGAAAATGTAATTTACAGAGTGAAAGACTTTTACAGTGAAAATTAGAAAACATTGATGAAGAAGACACAGATAAATGGAAAGACATCCTGTGCTTGTGAATTGGAAGAATATTTAATACTGTTAAAATGTCCATACTACCTAAAGTGGACACAGATAAATGGAAAGACATCCTGTGCTTGTGAATTGGAAGAATTAATACTGTTAAAATGTCCATACTACCTAAAGTGATCTGCAAGTCTACAAAGGTAATCCCTATCAAAATCCTAGTGGCATTCCATTTTAAAATTTATAGGGAACCACAAAAGACTCCAAATAGCCAAAGCAAGCTTGAGAAAGAGCAATGCTTGGAGGCATCACCCTCCCTGATTTGGAAATATATTACAAAGGTATAGTAATCAGAACAGTATGGTATTGGCATAAAAACAGACATATAAAACCATTGAGACTATAGAATAGAGAGCCTAGAAATAAATATACACATCTGTGGTCAACTGATCTTCAACAAGGGGGCCAAGAATATACAATGAAGAAAGGATAGTCTCCTTAATAAGGCATACGTTGTTTTATTGTGCATTGCTTTATTGTGCTTCACAGATAGTTTCTTACAAATAGAAAGTTTGTGGCAACCCCACATGGAGCAAGCCTGTCAGTGCCATTTTTCCAACAGCATTTGCTCACTTTATGTCTCTGTGTTATATTTTGGTAATTCTTGTGATTTTTCAAACTTTTTCATTATTTGTTATAATGATCTGTGATTAGTGATCTTTGATGTTACTCTTGTAATTGTTTGGGGGCACCATGAACCATGCCTGTGTAAAACAGCAAACTTAATTGATAAATGTTGTGTTCTGACTGCTCACTGGCTGTTACCTCATCTCTCTCTCCTCAGGCCTCCCTATTATCCAAGACACAACAATATTGAAATTCGGCCAGTTAAGAACCCAGTAGTGACTCTAAGTGAGTAAAAGGAAGAGTCACATGTCTCTCACTTTTTTTTTTTTTTTTAAAGATTTTATTTATTTGAGAGAGAGAATGAGATAGAGAGCCTGAGACGGGGGAGGGTCAGAGGGAGAAGCAGACTCCCCGCTGAGCAGGGAGCCCGATGCGGAACTTGATCCCAGGACTCCAGGATCATGACCTGAGCCGAAGGCAGTCGCTTAACCAACTGAGCCACCCAGGCGCTGCATGTCTCTTACTTTAAATCAGAAGTTAGAAATGATGAAGCTTAGTGAGGAAGGCATGTTGAAAACTGAGGTAGGCCATAATACACTTGATCATCCAAGAGTTCTGATAGAGATGTATGATGAGATTCATGTTGTTTTCATGCCTGTGTTTCATAACACAGCATCCATTCTGCAGCCCATGGATCAAAGTAATTTTGACTTTCAAGTCTTACTGTTTAAGAAATACTTTTCAGGGGCGCCTGGGTGGCTCAGTTGGTTAAGCTACTGCTTTCGGCTCAGGTCATGATCCTGGAGTCCCGGGATCGAGTCCCGCATCGGGCTCCCTGCTCGGCGGGGAGCCTGCTTCTCCCTCTTCCACTCCCCCCTGCTTGTGTTCCCTCTCTCGCTGTGTCTCTCTCTGTCAAATAAATAAATAAAATCTTTAAAAAAAAAAAAAAAAAGAAATACATTTCATATGGCTATCATTGTGCAAGATAATGATTCCTCTGATGGATCTGGGTGAAGTAAATTGAAACCTTCTGGAAAGGATTCACCATTCTGGATGTCATTAAGAACATTCATGATTTACAGGAAGAGGTTAAAATATCAACATGAACAGGAGTTTGGAAGAAGCTGATTCCAACCCTCATGAATGACTTGGAGGGGTTCAAGATTTTAGTGGAGGAAGTAACTGCAGATGTGGTAGAAATAGCAAGAGAACTAAAATTAGAAATGGAGTCTGAAGATGGGATTGAATTGCTGCAGCCTTATGGTCAAATTTGAAAGGATGAGGAGCCTCTTATGGATGAGCAAAGAAGGTGGTTTCTTGAGATGGAGTCTCCTCCTGGTGAAGAGGCTGTGAAGGCTATTGAAATGACAATAGAGGATCTAGAACATTACATAAGCTTAGTTGATAAAGCGAGCAGCAGGGTTTGAGAGGATCAACTCCAATTTTGAAAAAAGTTCTGTGGGTACAATGCTATCGAGCAGCATTGTATGCTACAGAGAAGTCATTTTCATTTGTGAAAAGAGGAGCCAATTGATGTAGCAAACTTAATTGTCCTACTTTAAGAAAGTGTTACAGCCACCCCCACATTCAGCAACCACCACTGTGGTGGTCAGCAGCCATCAACATTGAGGCAAGACTCCACCAGCAAAAAGATTACAACCTGCTGAAAACTCAGGTGGTGGTTGGTATTTTTTAGCAGTAAAGTATTTTTAAACTGAGGTATGGACACTATTATAGATGTAATGCTATTGCACACCTAATAGACTACATTTTGGTGTAAATATAACTTTTATATGCACTGAGAAACCAAAAAAATTAATCTGACTGGCTTTGCAATATTGCAATATTTGCTTTATTTCAGTGATCTGGAATTGAACCTGCAGTATCTCAGTTATGCCCGTATATGGTATTAAAAAACTAGACACTCATATGTAGAAGAATGAAATTAGATCCTTATCTCACCCCACATACAAAAGTCAACTCAAGATGGACCAAAGGCTTAAATATAAAACCTGAAACTGTAAAATAACTAGGAGAAAACATAGGAAAAAAGCCTCTTGGCATTGCTCTGGGGAATAATTTTTTAAATATGACCCCAAAACACAGGCAACAAAAGCAAAAATTGACAAATGGGAGTGCATCAAAAAAAAAATGCTATCTAGCAAAGGAAACAATCAACAGGGTGGAAAGACAACCTATAGATGGTAGAAAATATTTGTAAACCATATTTCTGATAAGGAGTTGATACCCAAAATATATATGTGCAACTCAATAGCAAAAGACCTGATAACCCAATTAAAACTGAGCATAAGACCTAAATAGACATTTTTCAAAAGAAGACATACTAATGGCCAACAAACACATGTAAAGATGCTTAGCTTCCCAAATCAGGAAAATGCAAATCAAATGAGATATATCCCTCCTACCTGTCAGATTGGCTATTTATCAAAAAGACAAAAAAATAACATGTTGGTGAGGACATGGAGAGAAGGAAACTTGTACACTGTTGATGGAATGTAAATGGGTGCAGCCACTATGGAAAACCATACGGAGGTTCCTGAAAAGAATTTAAAATGGAACTACCTTATGATTTAGTAATGCCACTTCTGGATATATATTTTGAAGAGTTATCTGTACTCCCGTGTTCACTGAAGCATTATTGACAATAGCCAAGATACATAAACAACCTAAATGCCATCGACACATGAATGATAAAGAAAATGTAGTACATGTAATATTACACTGTGGAGGACATCATGCTAAGTGAAATAAGCCAGATGCAGAAAGACAGATATGGCTTTTTCTGTGAAAGGGAGGTATATGCAAATCAAACTTCAAAGGCCTTCAGTCCTAAGGCTGAAGGAAAAGGCCAACAAGTCCAGCTTGACAAGAAGTGGTTTATTAAGGGAATTTACAGGCAGAAGCATGTTTTGTGCACCACAAGATGAATAGATCTCTATAACCCCACCTCCCTTAGGACCTGCCTGTATAGCCCTAGAGGCTGGGAGTACATGCTGAGGGACCACCCAAGGGGACAATGTTTAAGAATAGGTGTGGGTCATAGTCCTATCTCCAGGGCAGATCAAGGACTCTATGCCCTGAGGGTGTACTTAAGGATGTGGTAAAGGAGAAGGAAAGAATGTTGGATGGCAGCTGTGCTCAAGAAGGTTTCAGGTCATAGAACAGTTACGGCAGATATGTCCAAGATAGTATTAGTCTTGTTTACCCATGCATGACCTCACTTATATGTGGAATCTAAAAATGTTAACCTTGTAGAAACAAGAGAGTAGAATGATGGTTACCAGGGACTAGAGGAGGGGGATTTGGGAAGATGTTAAGGAGTACAAAGTTTCAGTTATACAAGATAATTAAGTTCTAGAGATCTAATGTATAACAATATGGTTATAGTTAACAATATTATATACTTGAAATTTGATAAGAGGGGGAAATGTGTGTTCTCACCACACCCATACACAAAACCAAAAGATAGGGTAATGGATATGTTAATTAGCTTGATTGTGGTCAGTATTTCACAGTGTGTACACATATGAAAACATCAAATTGTACACCTCAAATATATACAATTTTTAATTGTCAACTATACCTCAGTAAAGTTGAGGGGGAAGAGTATTTCTTTTTTGTTCTTTTTCACAGGCCCTTTGCATTCTACATGTAAATGTACTTTAGACCTGTATATAAGCATAGTTATGGATGTTAATGTAATCATGCTTATTACATGTATATGGTTATATGCTCTTTATATGGAAATATTTATCTTTGTTTTTATACAGCTTATATATGGTTAAAATATTAAATTGAAGGAACCATACAAATTTCTCTATATTCCTCTAATTTTTTTTTTATATTGTTCTAGTGGTGCTGCTTGATTCCTTAGACTCTGTTGCAGAGGTCAACCTTGATGAACAGGATAGAGCAACTAAGCTGGAGGCCCTGCCAGAAATGGCTGATAATGAAATGACAGGAACAGGTAAAGGTAGAAAACTGGCTATTCTCTAAATATGTAATAGTTTAAGACTAGTTGACTTTATTTCTAGAGAAATAAATATATAATAATATATACAATTATATCAACAATTAAAAAATTTTGGTGGGGGGTTGCTGAGGGAGAGGGAGAGAATCTTAAGCAGCCTCTGCCCAGCGCGAAGCTCAGTGTGGGGCTTGATCTCATGACCCTGAGATTGTGACATAAGCTGAAATCAAGAGTCAGATGCTTAACCGCCTGAGCCACCCAGGCACCCCAACAAAATTTTAATCCCACATTTTTACCATTATTGACAACTTAAATAATCTGTACTTGCCAATGGTGACACTTAATGCTAGTAGGCCAAGTAAAGTGTATGTTTAATAAAGACTTGTTAATGAATGAATGCTGTTGATACAAAGTATAGCACTATAGTGAATATTAATTAATTTTCTCTGCCCCTCCGGAGTATTGTTAAATTTGGAACATGTAGGAGAAATGAGATTTCAGTCTCACTTTGCTTTTCTATTGTTCCCTCTGTGTAGGAGAAAGCTAAATCACATTCCAAAATTTCAAAATGCCTTGGACCATGTAGACTTTTCAAAAGATTATAAAGATCTTTAAGACAATGCCTTTTCAAACTATTAAGGCAGTGGAATCCTTACCTCCAAATGAAATCTCATGTAGTACTCTCTGTGTATTTTATCAGTATAAATATAAACATTTACATTTATTACATTTACTTATAAAGTTGGTGAGAACAATAATGGTCTTTTGAAATTTTTAAAATCAGAAGTTTTAGACATTTGTTATATTCTTATCATCAGATTTCTGATATGTTTGTATATTTTATTTTTGTTGTATAATATTAAAATATTCTTGGCTTACTACATAAATAGTTGCAGCTGAGAAATTTTTAATCAGCTTGCTTTGCAAGTCTCAATTGACTGGTATGGTCAATTAAACCAATTCAGACATTTGGAACAAAAGAGCAATAGAAATGATAAATCACTAACCAACTCTAAACATCTGCTTGTATTTTATTTTTTATTTCTTCTTACCTTTTTATTGAAGTACAGTATACCCAGGGAAAGTTCATGTATATAATAGTGCAACCTGATGAATTTTCATACACTGAACACACCCATGTAACTAGCAACCAGATCAAAAAACAAAGCATGACCAAAACCACGAAGTCCACTCAAGATCTTATTTCTAGTCACTGCTGTTCCAAAAGTCACCACTGTCTTGTTTGATCCACTTCCATTTAAAAACATAATTCTGAAAGTAAAAAAATTACAACAATTTTCCCATCAAGTCATGTTACTCATTTACTTGTTATTACCCAGTTGAATATTCGCCGTAATGAAAGCATGTGCTGAGCACATGTTCCTCAGTCTTACTGCTGTTCCAAGTACATGTCATGTGTGTGCTATGGTAGTCACCCTACATGCACAGTTGTCTGCCGACACGAATTCTTGTAAAAGACCAGTATAGAGTTACAGCTTTTCTAATCAGTGATACATTATAGGAAATGCATATATATACAGGATAGTCAGAGGAGCTGCATTCTAAGATGTGCATGAAAGCAAAGCAGGAAACAAAAGTTATCACTCTGATGGTTTTCAAAATATTACAGTTGCCTAAATGGCACAGTTGAGTGTGCAGATTAATTTCTATTTTTATGTTTTAAAGCACGATTTAAGATGAAATTTCACTCAATCATCTGTAGAACCCATGATTTTCTCTGAGAAACTATGATTTTGTAAAACACAGTATGAAAACCACTGCTGTAGGTTATAAGAAAAAAAATGTATTACTGAATGAAAAAACTCTTATTAAGATGATTCAAGCAGTTATATAAAGCTATAGTTTTCTGGTCTTATTTCTTAAATGCTCTTGACTCTGAAATAATTTGATTGTTATTACTGGAAAATAGTAAGTATGATCTTATTGTCATATATAGCCTTGGACTCATAGTCCCAGCTTTGCCAGTTATCAGCTGTGTGACACTGGACAACTAATGCCTCTAAGCCTGTTTCCTCATCTTTAAAATGAGGCCTTGTGTTGGTCAACTCAGATAATGTATAATGCCTAGTATATTGTTAAGATTCAATAAGCAGTAGCACTTAATGGTTCTTACCACTATTATTTATAGCAACCTTCTGTTTAATGGTAGAAATTATAATAAAAAACTTGAAGGCATACAGTATAAATACTTATTGGCTGTGGGGTATTGAGTTTTACCTACTATTTCAAAAATACACCTGATAATCTTCAAATCAGCGTATGAACTTGGTTTAAGAACTGAAAAATCAGATGGTTGTTTAGTGTGTTTTTGTTTTGTTTTGTTTTTATAAAATGTTTCTTTAAGTATTAAGCAACCTCAGTTTAGGTGATACATTGTCAAAGATCATCTTTTTAAAAAGGTATCACTTTTGAAATTCTTTGTGCTTTATTGTATTAGAAAGGTTGATAACTGTACAAATGAGGGTCAGATTCAGCCTTTTGCTTATTTTCATTTGTCTCCTGGGCAGGTACCGTTTTGTGCTATGCTGCACGAGTGGAGCATTCACAGTATGACAGTATTGCTTCACAACCAGGTCCTTGCCTCTGCAATGTAGGATTTGACATTTCTCAACTCCCAAAAGTAGAAAAATTAGGGAGCTTTTGACTTGTAATAATATATTAAATAACGACCTAGAATCCTCTCTTTTTCATGTAAAAGGCAGAGAAGTCAGCCCTTTACTGATGAGGCTATATCTACAATTTTATTCTTAAGCATTAATTAATTAATCATGGGTATTAATAGAAAAGGAGACTACTTACCTTATTTCTCTCCTTTTCCCCCCACTCTTCTGTGACTCTTTTATTCTTTTCTCTAATTTTAAAAATTCCAGTGTTAGTAATGAAAGGTACAAAATAAGTAAGAAAAATACTTACAAAATTTTAAATCATTATTATCATTAGAGTCTTCTTCACATTCTTTTTTCCAGAATTTATTTATTAATTGGTGGGAGAAGGAGGAGATTAATAGGGAAGGAAGAGTGAATGATGACATCAGGTTTTCTATTTTGGATGACTGGGTGAATAGTGATGCCATTAGCTAAAATACTTATAGTAGAACAAGTTTTGTTGGGGAATATAATTAATTCAGGTGGGGATATATTAGATTTGATTTACTTATAGTGTAAATGTCTGTTAGAAAGTTTAATATTCAGAAAAGAGGTAAGGACAAAGACATAGATTTGGGAGTCACAATCATATGGGTAACAGTTGAGCTAAGGGTCTTGAAGAAATTTGCCAGCTCAAAAATAAATAAATAAATAAATAAATGAGAGGTTTAAAAAAGAGGACTGAAGATGGAACTCTGAGATGAGCCATTTACCATAAAGGATGGATAGGTAGCCATCAGAGTGGTGGGAAGAACAAGAAGAGGCTATACAGAAGAAACAGTTCCCAGGAAGAGGACAGTGTCAGATGTCTCACCGGGTTGGAGAGAATTAAAGATGGCTAGATTTGACTATTAGAAAATTGCTTTTGATTATAGCAGTGTACGCAGGATATTGGAACACATACTGGATCGTAAAGTTAGGGGAGTGACTTTCAGTTGAAGAAATGCAGACTACAAGATACTTGGTGGCACTGGGAAGCAGAGAGAGAATGCAAGAGTGAGAGAGAGTGGTAGTGGTAAGGGAGACAGAATCCTTGAAAGATTTTGTCAGCTTAGGAAATTTGGGAATAGTTTTATCCAGTGTAATGGGGTTGATTAAGGGTAGTGAGAAGAGAAGGCAATAACTAGTGGAGTCAGAGTTTATTTACAGTTCCTGTGTCAGGACACATCTCAACTTGCTAAAGAATTATTGAGCCTGCTCTGATTTTGTACTGTTAGTCTATAGCTACATATTAGCAAGGTTTGTACTTTACTCTATAATGTTGCAGTTGTCCCACCAGCCTCATTCACCATTCCAAACACATGAAGGGATGATATTGGTGTTTTATGTCTTTCATGTATTTGTGTGATTATACTGGAGATGACATTTATTCCAATAGGTGTTTCTTATGGACAAAGCAATAGTGACATTGAAGCTCTCCATCAGGCTTATTGTCATATAGCCCATTCTTTGGGAGATGCAGACGAGCAAAGAACTGAGAGTAATGCAATGGAAAATATCAAGAGCTCAGTGAAAGATTATCCTCAAGAAAATGAAGAGTCCTCTAAAAACATCTCTACTACAGAATCTGGTAAAAGTTAATTCGAGACCCTCTACAAACAGTCTCTAGTGTGGTATAATTTCAATGCAGTTTGCTGTAGTGATTGTTTCTCAGTCTCTGAATTTAACTTAAAGGGTTTGTTAAAATGGAATTTGGGAATCAGTGGTTATAAAGTTAGAGCTGAACATGGGATAAAATTTCAATTCCTCCTTCAGTATGCCTTGGCCAAATTAGGAAATCACCTAACTGTTTTCACTTTATTTTATGCTTTTCTATATTAAAGTTATTTTTTAAATAGAGAACAGTATTTTAGAATCAACTAAAATATATTTAACAAATGTGTGTGCATGTATGGACACAGCCATGCACATATTTTTGATATGTTATAGATACATTATAATATATAGATAATAATATATATTATCTATATATTATATATATATAAACCAAAGGAGATTTTCTTAGTACAAGTAAGTTTATAGTGGGAAACTGGGTTTATTGTATATGCCATTTTGTTAACTCAGTCAGAAAAAATGTAATCTTAGTGGGATTAGACTTTAAATTAAGTAATTCACATGATTTTTTGGGTTGCTATTTTAACTTTTTTTCCTCTTAGATCTGCCCACGGTAGAGGAGCTGATGAAACCTATCAGAATAGATTCCTCTGGTGTCAGTGGTTTTGATTTACAACCTGTCAGGTATGAGGTTTTTTGGAATGGATTGTGCAGGTTGTTTGTTTGTTTATTGTTTTGTTACTGGAAACTTTTAGTCATTTCTTTTACATACTCATTCCTAGTGAATGATTAATGGGTAGCTTATATGAGTCTACCTGTGAGTCACTGCTCTCTTCTTATTAGTAGTTCTTACTCAGTTTATCAAAATTCTTCTCGTGCTAAAATAAAAAAATATATATTTTTTAAATAGATGCCACTAAAAAAAAAAGTGCTGCCATTTTTTTAAGTAGTCTGATGGCTTTTTACTGAAAACTAAAATCCTTTCAGCTTTAAATAGCTCAGGGCAGTTGATTTGAACAGTGAGAGGGACCATGAATTTTATTCTGTATGCATCATAGATTTGCTTCTTTATAAACCACTTAGTTTTGCACTTAGTCACAGACCAGCCATCCTTTTACAAGGTAAGTGTTTTGGTCACAAGAGCAGCGGGCTTCAGTACATTTTAACGGAAACTCGTGGGACCACGCTGTCATTCTCCAGCACACAGAGTAGCACATCACGGTAACCTTGCATTTGTGTCACATCCATCATTTCATGTGATCCTCATAACAAATAGGGCAGTCATCTTTATCTGCATCATTCAAGTGATGAAACTGAGGTAAAGCAGTTTAATGGTGGAGCTCTCACAAGAACCAGATGATGATGATGGAGATGGTGGTGGTGGTGGTGATGACAGCTAGCATTTTTATCACATGCTTACTGTGGGCCAGGTACTGTGCAGAGTTCTTTACATATTAGATTTCACTTAATCTTATAGCCACTCTGTGTGGTATATTTTATTATCATCTCCATTTCATAGATAAGAAAACTGAGGCTTAAAGAAGTTAAATAGGGGGGTCTGGGTGGCTCAGTCAGTTTAGCGTCCAACTCTTGATTTTGGCTCAGGTCCTGATCTCAGGGTTGTGAGATTGAGCCCCGCATTGGGCTCCACGCTGGGCATGGAGTCTGCTTGAGATTCTCTATCTCTCTCCCTCTCCCTGTGCTCCTTCCCACTCCTCCCCCTCCAAAAAAGAAGTGTAAGAAATTGCTCAAGATCATATGGATATAAGCAGGAAACACAAGAAGTCCATGTGCTTAACCACTTACACTGTCAGATCTTTGATCTCCATGAAATATTTCTGTGAGAAGCCTGTCATTCCCTCCATGTATTCATTCGTTCATTTGTGTTTTCAGCAGACACAGTTTGAGTCCCTCCTTATACTACCTCCTCATCATGTAAATCCACTTGTAGTGATTTCTCATCCTGTTTCTACATTTCTTCCATTTGAGAGAAAACGAGGCAATGAAGCCAGTCTACTTGAAGGCTAAGTCTAGTATTCTTCCACTGATCTGTAGCACTAGTTAGTATGTTTTCAAGGGCAGATCATTCTCACTTACTGCTGTTTGGGGGCTATGTTAGTATTAATGAAGAGATGTGCTTACATATCTTTGTGTCTTTGTTGGCATAGGTGGAATCATTTTACTAATGTGTAATCTCTAAATAGAGATTTTTTTCATTTAAGGTCTAAAAACAAGTATACTTACATTAAAGGCATAACAATCATTACAGAAATGTCAATAGTATGAACTTTAGTATTCATGTCTGAAAACTCTTCAGTAAACTGTAGAGTAAATAATCCTGGCTACTGGGATTATTAAAATTTTAGTAGCTAAGCATCATCAAAAATTTATTTTTTGCCCACGTCATAATCCCGTGTGTGTCAGTGGGGTTGGGATGGGACTGTATTCCACATGGTCATTTAGGGACCCGGGCTACTTTGTCATCAACACATGGTTTTAAGGTTGTCATGGCCTCATCCAACCGGTTGATAAAGAAAGAAAAAAGGTAATTTAGCACAGTTCCTTTTAACTGCCTCAACACAGAAGTATTACATCACTTCAGTTCACATTCTGTTGGTAAGAACCATCACATCGAGCTAACAAGGTCCAAGAGGCTGGGAAATAGGATTTGCTTATATGCTCAGAAAGAAAAGTTAAATGAGTTTGATAGGCATCTAGTTAGTCTCTACCAGAATCTACCCTTCTAGTAACCAAATATCCATTTTACTCTTCTTTATACACAGACCCACTATCCCCTCCCCAAAACAAACAGCCCAAAGTCCCATTCAGAACTGTGTCCATCTAAAAGACCAGGATTTCCAGGTGAAGCAGTGTCTTCTCCAACGGGTTTGAATGTAGCTCCTCACTGTCTACTAATCTTGTATCTACACAAGTTCCCTACTTCCTCACCCGCATCCAATATATGATAGCGAAACTACAACAAATACTCCCATTAAGAAGGGAAAAATATGAGGAAAAGACAGCAAATAATGCAACCTTGAAATCCACGGGAAAGGCCTTATAACAATATTTACACTGTGGGCCACAACTGAAGTGGGTTTTGTGGGGAGGCTGTGCCCGTCTTGGAGGATGCATTCCTTTTAGTCCACTTCCTGCCTGCAGGTGGTTTTAAGGCTCCCAGATAAGTCTCTGGCTTTTATTGTTTGTTTTATAAATATGGTTGTGGTTTCCTTGTCATTACAGTTCCTTCAAAAAGTTTAGTAGACTTCTTATCTATTAGTTTCCAGTGAGTCCCATGTGCCAGTAACTACACTTAAAGTCAGTTTGCTAGTCAGAGGTTTTAAATCTGCTTTAAGTATTTGCTTTTTTTTGTCCCTCTTTCTTTCTTTTTTTCCTCTCAATTCAGTTGCAGCTATCTGTATATTATTGAGAACAATAACCTTAAGTGTGAAGAGGACTCCTTTAGTATGATCTTTGTCAAAGGACTGAGTCACTCTTTTCAACTTAGAAGTCTCATGAAATCCTGCTTTTTCATAGCATTTTTCAATGCTGAATCCTACTGTTAGGGTCACAGAGAGTGAACCTTAGAGGCACTGAGTTTCTAGACTCTCTCTGTTTTCTTTGATTTCTTCTTATAAACTGGCCCTTTTTTATCTTGAGCTCATATCTTTTAGTATCTTGTCAAAAGCAGTCAATAGTAGCTAGCACTTAGAAACTCTCCTGCCATTTTTCTTAGTACCCAGACTCAGTAGCCATGTGATCTGCCTTATATTGTTTGGCAAATGTTTTGTCACTGTAAAACATAGGTTGCCACTTCTCCAGCTTCTAGTATCATTTTCCTTGCCACCCAAAACCCAGCCACTGAGCCAATGACACATATCTTAGGTTCTTGTCACCATAGCACTCACATTCTAAAGGCAAGAACTAGTAATTGGCCCCAACTAGATTCAGGGAGGCAAGGAAATGTAGTTTAGTTAGTATGCAGAAAGAACAGGAGACAGTTTTGATGAGCTTCTAGCCAGATTCTGCTACCTGAAGAAGGAAAGACCTATTATATTTTCTGATGATTCCAACTACTTTAGAAAAGCCTAACAATTACTAAGAAGCCAGTCTATCTTACAAGAAAATAGTACCCTCTTAAACTTTATTTTATAAATGACATCTTATTTTATAAATTACAAAATTAAATGACCTAATAGACGATGATTACTCAGTTTGAAAATACAGTATCCATATTTTTGGAGCCCCTATGCTATACTGATACTTAACCACGTTTAGAACATTTCCTTAAGAGATATTTTCTCTATTTTAAAAATTGAGGGGCGCCTGGGTGGCTCAGTCGTTAAGCGTCTGCCTTCGGCTCAGGTCATGATCCCAGGGTCCTGGGATCGAGCCCTGCATCGGGCTCCCTGCTCAGTAGGAAGCCTGCTTCTCCCTCTCCCACTCCGCCTGCTTGTGTTCCCTCTCTTGCTGTGTCTCTCTCTGTCAGATAAATAAATAAAATCTTAAAAAAAAAAAAATTGAATGGTCTGAAATATTACATTGTATTTAAGTGTTTTAAACCACAGACATAATTTTATTTCAAGATACTAGTGATTTTCCTGTTTTACTTTAAAATTTTTCCTATAGTGTGATGAAATTTATGCTTTTTAATATTTATACTTTATTTCTCATTGACATAAATTATTACTTCTTTAGTTTCTTCTAAAAATGTGTAAAATGTTTTTCCTGTCTCAAATGCATGTTGACATGGTATTATGGATGAAAGATTAATTACACAAAGTTCATTAGAAATTCAATTTTTATTTTTTCTTACACAAAAACAGTCTCAGTCTTCCTTGGTTTGTCTTTCCTTTGAAGTAGGTCTCAGAGTCATCCATGTGATCCCTTATTTTATACTGCATTAAATTATCTGAAATTTAAAAGAGTTATAGGACACTATATGAGTATACTCTGCTAACCAGAATTACAGATAATATATTTGACATTAATGACCTAATTTAAATAGTTACAAATATTACATATAAATAATAATATACATAATAAAATATAAATATTTCTTATATTTTGTGTGTGTAAATATATGTGATATGTATGGTATATGTATATATAATTGATATTTGAGGAGTCACCTAAGGTTCATTCTCTGTTTTGTTTTATAGCTGTAAGAAACTGGCTGATAGAAAAGAAACTGAATTTGTTAGCCCTTTATCCCTTGAGATGAACCCAAATATTATATCTCAAGAGCCACGAAATGTGAACCAACTTTTTGACAAAAATGAAGAGAATGTGGTTTTACAAAAGACAACAAATAAAGGTATAGAAAATGGCTGTCCAGGAGTAAATACTACGGAAGAACATATAGATAAAATGTACCTTGATATTTTGAGGAAAAAACTATCTGTTGGTCCTTCATTATTGCCTCAGGATGACAAAATAAATAAAGTAAGTGTTTATAATCTAAGTTGATTTGAAATATTGATAAATGAAGTGTTATATAAATACTATTGATAAGTAGGTACTTCTTAAGCTAGTGGGATTGATTACATACTAACCTCCACATAGATCCTGGATATTTGTGAGCAGTATTTATTAACAACATCCCATAGTCCCCAAATTTTAAAATACTACCATAGCATTAGCTTTCTTTTGAAAGCCATTCTTTACATTTCTTCATTTGTTTTTAATAAGTGTAGTCCAGAATTTGAGTAGCACAAGAGAATAAAGTTTATTCATCATTCTAGTGCTTTTTAAATCTTCCCAGTAGTGTGTGTTCTACAAAAGTAGGTAAGTTGGCATTTTATATAAATGCTATTAGCAGCTGTTGAGAAAGTTATATTTCACTATTCCTTTTTCTTCGGTTCTTGATCTATTCTGATTTATAGTTCCTTTGATCTCAATATTCTAGTTTTATTTTACAGTTTTAAGTTACGTGTTTACCATAAGCTGTCTCCAGTTTTTTGTGGAATAAGACAGGATATTAATAAATTTTTATCTTGAGACTTCTGGAGAAAAAAAAAGATAAAATTTTATGTCATTTGAAAACGTATTCTTTCCTGTTCTCTTCTATATTAATTCTAGTAATTACACATCTTGTTTTCTGGCAAGCTTATTTTGTTCTCTTATACTCCTGACTGTGAAGATGTGCTTCAAAATACTAAAATTCTGATGAGTTAGACTTTGAGAACTTCAATGTGTAGTGGTTTGCCTTATAATATAATAATATATATATTATATGTGTGTGTATATATAATATATATAATATATAGATAATATAATAATACAAACTATTATTTAGTAATCACTGTGGTTTTGTGATCTGTTAAATCTTCATTTACAACTGTAGTTGAAGTTTATTTAAGTCCTAAAAAGTTGCTACTTGTGTGCAGACTTTTAAACAACTTAGTTCTGGAGAAGAAGGGGCTATAACTGGTAAACAGGTACCATACAAGAAGGCCAAAAGTGCACCTCCGTTACTTAAAAGAAAACCCCAGAGTGGATTATATGCATCAGTTAGGAGCTCAGGCTATGGCAAATCCAGTTCACCATTCAAGACTTTTTCTACTCTTGAAAAGAAAACTTCAAAGGACGTTATGAAAATGAGATCCAGTCCCACTTCAAATCAAGCTAGGAAAAAAGGTAATTATATGCTCTTTTTGTAATAGAGTTCTGTGCATATAGTGTATTATTTTACTTTCCTTGCTCTCTGCTTTCCTTATTTCTTTCTCTCCTTCTGTGAACTTTTATTTTCATAGGAAAGAATTCATCTTAAGATAGGATATTACATTCTGAAAGATTCAGTTTACAGGAGGATTTTGGTCATTGGCTCTAGGCTTTCCTGAATGACACTCCTAAAGTATGGGAAGTGAATAAGAGTCAAACTCATCCTCATCTGGTTGACTTTGGAATATCCAGTGTTTACCAGAGAAGAACTACAAATTCAGAATGCAAATGGCAACCTACAAATGAAGGTTGATTATAGAGATTATTTGGATATTAGTTCAGTATAGACTGAGCCAGGCTGGATGTTTTATATAGCACATAATGCGTATTTTTATATATCGCAGTGCCTCTGTTTGTTATTTCCTAATGCAGTCATTTATAGTGACAGTAGGAAAGGATAATTTTCAACTTAGGAGCCCATGCAGCAATTAAAAGAACAGAAATGTTCAGATCAAACCAACATTTCTGCTGCCTTTAAATTCCAGTGAGGAAGGGAGAGCTGTGGAGCCAGAAGCATTTTGTCCTTCCCTTTGTGATTAAATTTAATAGGTGACCAATTTCATCATTGTTATATGGTGATATTTGTCATGAAGAGAACTGTCCTCATTGGAAAATTCATTTCTAGCTTGAAATGTCTTTCCTTGCTTTTCCCTAAGACTGTTAAGTCCAGGACCACTTTGACTCTATTTTAAATTCTTTAGGCATTAAAGACTCTCTCCTGCCTTTGTGTTGTATTTGCTGCAGCAACCTGTGCATCTAAGATGGAAAGGAAGGCCAAGGCTGATTTATGTCAGAATAGAGGAGAACACCAGCAGGAGGTAGTTATTCTGTAGAGACAGGAATATGATTCTGTAGGATTAATGCAAGCATCCTTTCATCTTGTTCTTAACCTGTGAACCTCTAATTCCTTCCCCTACAAAGTCTTTTGTATTGCCTTATTTTCTCTTATTTTTGAAATGACTGTTCTACATGCAAGACAACAAGGAACCAATTAGATAGAAAAGTCTAGAGTTCAAGAGGGAGGTGTAGACTGCAGATATGACTTGTGAGTTATTGTGAAAACTAATATAGATGGGCGACGCCTGGGTGGCTCAGTTGGTTAAGTGTCTGCCTTCTGCTCAGGTCATGATCCCAGGGTCCTGGGATCAAGTCCCATGATGGGCTCCTTGCTCAGCGGGGAGCCTGCTTCTCCCTCTGCCTGCCATTCCCCCGCTGCTTATGCTCTCTCTCTCTCTCCCTCTCTCTGGAAATAAATAAATAAAATCTTAAAAAAAAAACAAAAAACTAATATAGATGGTTTTTAAACCATGAGACTGACAAAGAGAGTGAGCATTGCTATAGGAGAAAAGCAGACCAAGGCCTGAGCTCTGGGCATGCTAACCTTAGGAAGTCAGGAAGAAGAGGAGTAACCTGCAAAGAGAAGAGAGTAAGGTTGGAAGAAACCTGAATATGTGGGATCCTGAAAGCCAAGTGAAGAAAGGAGAATTGATTTATCTGTCAGTTGCTGCTGAGAGAGAAAGGAAAGTGAAAACTGGGAACTGACCTTTGGGTTTAGCGTGGAGGAGGTCATCAGTAAACTGGACAGTTTCCATGGTTATGTGGCTGTAAAAGGCAGGCTGAATGAGAATAGGAGGGAATGTGAGAAATAAAATTGGATGCTTTATAGACTAGGAGGAAAGAGTGTAAAAGGCAGAAAAAAATGGGGTAGTAGCTGGCATGGGAAGTAGAGTCAAGGAAAGCTTTTTGTTTTGCTTTTTTTTTAATGGTAGTAATAATAGTATGCCTAATAGTATGTTTATGCATTTTGGAAAGATTTCAGTAGATTCATGGTGGTGAGAGGGGAAGAATTGCTAGAGCAGTGTCCTTGAGTAGAGGAACTGTAACGGAATCTAGAGTTCATTGAAAGGATTGGCTCCAGATAGAGGCGTGGACAATTCATCTGTGCAAGCAGATGGGAAAGGGGAAGATGTAGACACAGATACTGGTGGGTGGGTAGACATGGTGAAAGAATGTGGATGATTTCTTCTGATTGCTTCCATTTTCTCTGAGAAATAAAACATAGTATCATTCGCTGGCATTGAGGATAGGGTAGGAGTGTTAGAGGAGAGGAGAGAAGAGATGAAATAGCCATCCTGGAGGACTAGATTGCCCGCAGCAGAGTCTTCTTGAAGTTAGTGATTATGGATTTAAATTGATACCAGGCAACATATTTGTGTGTGTGTGTGTGTTGTGTTTGTGTGTGTGTGTGTGTGTGTGTGTTTGTGCATGTCCACGTTTTGCTACATGATTGCAGGTGTTGGGTAGTTGTATAGTTGGATTTACCAAGAAGAGTGGTTTTTGCCAAACGAGTGCAATGAACTGAGGAGCAAGAAGAGAGCTAATGGTGTATGTGGACTTCAAATTGAGTAAGGAAGGAAGAAAGGACGTCAAGGGGTGTAATACGGTATGAAACAGGTAGGATCGACCGTCTATGAGTACTGTTGGGGTTAAAGGATTGATGGAATCCAAATACCAGAGGGCATGAAGTGGGAGATAGGATTGATAGAGAAGAAATGCCTAAGACTGAGATTAGAAGTGATTGTGTTACTAGTAGAGAAAAGGCTTAGAGTATACCAATGTAAGTAAGTAGCTGAGGTGGAGAGGTTAAGTATAAGGACCCAAGAGCCAAGGGTTGAAAGGATCACTATGAGTATATTGAAATTACTAAGAATGAAGACAGAAGTAATGTCACAGTGGGTGGAAAAGAAACGAGGGGCATGATTGAGAGGTTGATAGAGGAAACCAACAATACCTTTATGAGTATTTTTCCTGTTTCAAAATTTTACAGTATTTGTGACTACCAAAATAAAAATAAAACAGTACAATTTATATTAAAGTACAATGATAAACCTTGACTGTCCATTTTTATACTGAGTTACTTTTTTTTATTAGACTTATGATTTTTTAAATCTCTTTTTATTGTAAAATTCCCCCAGAGCAATTTTAGTTTTATTCAGAAGAATTTTAATTCCTTTGGGTTGGTTGTTACTTGTCACAGGTTGGGTTCTCCAACAAGCAGACTCTGAGATACAGATTAGTGTTCAGAAAGTCTAGAGAATGCACTTGGAATCAACCTTGATTAAGATGAAAAAGAAGCCAGGTGCTGGGGCTTACTCAAAGTTTCTCTTTTTCATGTAACAAGAAGGCAGGAATAGGCAGTTCAGACCTGGCACCACTGTGCAAGGAACCAGATCCCTTCTTCTTTCCTGCTGCAAAATCCTTTATCTGTGACTTTTGTCTTCATTATAACAAGGTGGCTATTTCAGCCTCCAGGCTGAGTCAGGAGGAAAGGTAAAAAGTAAAAGGTCCATGCCAGTTAAATCATCGACTTCTTCATCAGGAAAGTAGTGACTTTTCTGGAAGCACCATGTAAGAAACTTTTGCTTTCATCTACTAGCTTGAATTTTGATCTTATGGCCACCCTCAGTTGCCTGGAGTCCAGGGAGATGAGTATTTTCAACTGGGTACATTGCTGCCCAGGGCAAAATTAATAGGGAGGTTTCTCTTAGTAGGGAAGAGGAGATTGGCAATTAGCAGTACCTGCTGTGTGGTTGTTTTCCTTTTTATTTTAAATTAATTTTCTTTGGCTATTAACTTATGTTTTTATTTTTAGACTAATAAGTTTCTTCTTTTTTTTTTTTAAGATTTATTTGAGAGGAGAGAACACAAGAGCACAAGTTAGGGAGAGGGGCAGAGGGAAAAGCAGAGTCCCCACTGAGCAGGGAGCCCGATGCTGGGCTCGATCCCAGGACCCTGAGATCATGACCTGAGCCGAAGGCAGACGCTTAACCAACTGAGCCACCCAGGCACCCCTAGACTAATAAGCTTCTTGTCAGAAAAGAAATAGTTGCTCATTATTTAAATTTAAAAATACAGAAAAGTAAAAAGAAAGCAAGAAGCAATGGGTGTCACACTGAGTGAGCATCATTTCATGCTTCTCATGTGTATGTCCTTATACAGATAGAAGGAAGCATAGATGGTGGATGGAAGGAGAGAAGCAGACATGGTTAAATGGACAAAACATTTTATAAGAACAGAATCACTCTTTGCAAGTTCTTTTTTTTTATTATTATTATTTGTTTTTGAGAGAGTGCATGAGTGCGGAGAGGGGCAGAGGGAGAGACTCCCAAGCGGGGAGCCCAACTCGGGTCTCGCACCCATGATCAAGAGTCGGACGTGATGCTCAACCAACTGAGCCTCCCAGACGCCCCTACAGGTTCTTTTAAATAAAATATTAGATTTAGTTTTTCTTAAATCTGTAAGAAAAACTTCATCCTAAGAAATATTATATCCCAAAAGAACCCTTTAAAAGAAAACAGATTTTGAAAACCACTCAAAGATTGCCAGAATCATGCTGCTTTTAACTGCATTTTCAATTTTATACATGATCAGTTTTCCCTTCTGTGAAATATAAGGTAGTAAAACTCTTACATCCCCCACTCATATGCCTTTTACTCATTTTTGTTGATTTCATTTTTCCTTGTTCAAGTTTATTATATTTTATCCTGCAACCTTAATTCCCCTCAGCTTTTGAATTTAGGTCTTCATTCTGATTATTAAAGAGATGGAATGCTTTTCACGAGTCCCTTAGCCATAGCTTCTCCATTCTGGAATTATTTTGATTGGTTTATTTTTTGACTAAATTTTCTTAATCCGTTGTTTTTTCAAGAAGGATTCATGAGGTCCAAATTCTGCAATGTTTTCATATTAAAGTTTTCTATCCAGGCAAATTTTCTTCATATATAAAGGAAAAAGATACTGTCTATGTACCATTACTAAAAATAATTACTTAGAGAAATGAAAATTAAGAATTCAAGAAGAGAGAATTCTGGTATGAAAGCATTGGCTGACTACAACTTGAATAAGAACCACCTGCCACCCTTAGCTGCCATTTCCTAGGGAGAATGACAGTGCTAGCAGATCACACCTCATTCACTGGCCACATTAATGGATCTCCAGTGACTTGGAAGGATGAATGCCAGCTTTTACAATGACTCTGTTTCTTTTTGAACACTTTAAGTTCTCCAGAAAACCTTCTACACGGAATAGTCCAATTACAAATGACTACTACTCTGTAAGGAAAACCCCTGCATGCCTGCAAAAAAGATTAGAAAGAAATCTTTGGGTGAGGTGCTACTGGTGACTTGTTTCTTTTTTTGACTTTTCTGTAATTTCCAAATCTTTAATAACCATGTATCTTTTCACTTTTTTTTTTTTTTTAAAGATTTTTTATTTATTTATCTGAGAGAGAGAATGGGAGACAGAGAACATGAGAGGGAGGAGGGTCAGAGGGAGAAGCAGACTCCCCGCCGAGCAGGGAGCCCGATGCGGGACTCGATCCCGGGACTCCAGGATCATGACCTGAGCCGAAGGCAGTCGCTTAACCAACTGAGCCACCCAGGCG
>NC_138376.1:62477646-62492846 GCF_054177405.1 Leptonychotes weddellii | reverse complement strand
AAAAGAAGGGCACCTGGGTGGCTCAGATGGTTAAGCGTCTGCCTTCGGCTCAGGTCATGATCCCAGGATCCTGGGATCAAGTCTCACATCGGGCTCCCTGCTCAGCGGGGAGCCTGCTTCTCCCTCTGCCTCTCTCTCT
The DNA here is from genome assembly GCF_054177405.1 of Leptonychotes weddellii. Classification (NCBI taxonomy): domain Eukaryota; kingdom Metazoa; phylum Chordata; class Mammalia; order Carnivora; family Phocidae; genus Leptonychotes; species Leptonychotes weddellii. Next base: position 62,492,707 of record NC_138376.1, on the reverse strand, counting down.
CTCTCTTATGAATGAATAAATAAAATCTTAAAAAAAAAAAAGCAGCAGCAGCAGCAGCTTCTTTGGCCTTGAATGTATGACCCCAAGCCAGTTGTGATAATCTGCCCAGTTCTGATGCGTGAAAGCATTTATATCTGATTTCAATCAAGTATGCTTCAATAAAGCATTCTAAAATATCACATCTCATATTACATGGGTTTAAAGAGATCTATTCCCGGATCCCAAACTGAAGCTTTAAATGCGCTTTCACGATGAAATAGAGGGTTTCTTTACAGTAGGATTAGATGATTTTAAATGCAGTCCTAAACTCCTTGTATAATGTTTCTGGAAAACCAGAAAAATTGATTCTAACTTCAAATAATAGACTGTGTTTGGTTTTGTTTGTCATTTATCATGTGTATGATTGGTGATTTGTGTTTCTTAGAAAGGAGTCTAGAATGATGTAGCAGGGAAGATGTAGCACCACAGGATAAATGCAGCACATCTTTCTCGCACATTGAGTTTTGTTTCTCTGAGAATTAGTAGAAAGTATTTTTATATTATAAAGAAAGCAAGATGTTAGGGTTTCAATTCTTTTAAATTGAACAAACATCTCCCTTATACTTCTTTTACTATTTTAATATTTTAATCTTTAGAGTAAATAACCTTTTTTTCTTCAGTGGCTCAAATAGTTGCAATGTCCATTAGATTTTTTAATTTTAAGAATTGTATATTTTGCATTGAAAGGAGTACTTTGTTTAAAAAAAATATTTTCATTTTCAAAATAAATCAGAGAACAGATGCACAAAAGTCGTTTCCTGTCTCAAGTAGTTGAAGATTCAGAGCCCACCAAAACCCAGAATTTTACAGATCTGTTAGCAGAACTACGGGTGGCACAGGTAAGTTGCGTAAGTATAGTAAAGAATTTATTCTTAAAATTTCCATATGTGTAAAAAAAATCTGTTTTTGTAATTTATGAATAGATAAAATCTGTTATAAATTTCATACCATTAAAAAATTTAGGTATATCTTAAATTAGCATTTAATATACATGTGACCTTAGAGAAAATGACATAATACTGGTTTTCGATGGCATCCTCTTTATTTTTTTTTAATTTTATTTTATTTTATTATGTTAGTCACCATACAGTACATCATTAGTTTTTTGGGGGGGGGTTTTTTTGTGTTTTTTTTTATTTTATTATGTTACGTTAATCACCTACGTTACATCGTTAGTTTTTGATGTAGTGTTCCATGATTCATTGTTTGCATATAACACCCAGTGCTCCATGCATCCTCTTTATAATCCAGCCTCTCATCTAGTGATCGTCAGGTGGAGCCATACTGGAGGCATAACCTTACTTAGGGCATATATACCTTATTTCAAAAATTCCTTCTTAGAAATGTAAGCTAAAATAGGAAAATACTTTGAAGATGATTGTTCACCTTAAAATGTTAAGTGGCTTTTTACCGGTCTTCAATGAACTGTGCACTTCTAGAAGGCAGAGACTGTGTCTACAAATATTTGCCTCCCATGTACTTAACACAGATGTGAAATACAATAGCTGCTCCATAACTTTTTTTTTTTATTTTTATTGAATCGTATTATAAAGGATATGGCTTAGAATTTTCTAAAGTGGTATTTACCAGTGAGAGAAGTTTTGGAATTTTGGGCAGGTTAATTCTATTTTAAGCAGAACAGTTCCATATACTGCACAATTTTTGTCATCCCTGTCCCCAGGAAATATGTGCTCACTGCCACATTTCCAAACTTGTCCCCTGTGGGATGGTAGTTAATTCTCCCCACTCCCTCCCATTAAGAACCATGGCGTGAGACTAAAAAAGCCCTTCTAATCTATTGAATGACTATATGAATTAGAAGAATGCCAAATACATACACTTTTTAACGAGAAATCATATAAAGTTTTGTTACGTAGAAATCTAAACACACCCTAGTTTAATAACATGTTTAGCAGCCTTTTGTGGTATTTAAGATGCAGCTTCAAATATGAATCTATTTGGCAACTTTCTTCAGGTGCAGGTATGCATGTATAGCATGATTAAAGAGATACGTAGTTAGGCAGATAGGTTAGAAGAAAGAGTGAATGGTTGGACTCTCCCTAACTCCCTTGCCAGTAGGCCTCAAAAATTAGCAAGTTAAGAGAGAAATTAATATCATTGCAGTTTATGAAGGCTTGGAAAACCATAGTAAGGTTTCAAGCCAAACATCAGCTTTATTCAAATTGTTATTAGCAACCTTTTAAAAGTGCTGTTTTGAAAATATTTTCTGACAGGAAACTAAAACTTCCACTAAAAACATCAGAAAATGCTGGACAAAATAGAATAAACATCTTGTAAATGCAAAATGTAAAAGTTCTCAGGAAAGTGAGAGAACTCTCTAGGGACCAGAAATGAGGCGGGATAAAAACCTAACAGTAAACATCTGCTCCTAGGCCTTTAGTTTAGTAGCCATGGGCTGGAGCTTTAACAGCAAAGTGGAGACAGGACATCTGGAGTTCAGCTGGCCTTATCCTTCAGTAGGGCAGCAGACTAGGAAAACATCCACCCACCTTTGCGAGGGGCTAAGACGTCAAGAAACTTTTCTGTTTTAACTTGATTGCTAGATAGGATAGGGAGAAAGTGACAACATGGTTGGATCTAGAGGGTATCGTGCTAAGTGATAAGTCAGAAGAAAACAAATACCGTATGATTTCGCTTACATGTGAAATAAATGAGCAAACAAAACAGACTTGGAGGTGCAGGAAACAAACTGTTGGTTACCAGAAAGTGGTGGGGGGTGTTGGAGGGCAGGTGAAATATAAATTACCAGTTATAAAATAAGACACAGGGGTGTAATGGACAGCATAGGGTATCTAGTCAATAATGTACTAACTTTGTGTGATGACAGACCATAACAAGACTTACCATGGGGATCATTTCATAATGTATAAAAATATCAAGTCACTATGATGTACACCTGAAACTACAGGATATTTATTGTATGCCAGTTATACTTCAGTACTTTTTAAATTAAAATCTCTTTGGCTACTGTGAGGAGAATAGACTAGCTGCTAAAAGTGGAAAAGGCACACTAGTTAGGACATTATTGCAGTAATCCAGGAGAAGTGAGAACGGTTCATTGGGAGGTCTTTAGGCTATGTTGAGTTAGATGATTAGAATTAATCTAGTAGGCTATGGGGAGTTATTAATAATTTGGCAGGGTGGAAGAACATGATGACACCAGAACTAAATTTAGGAAAAAAAATTATGTTTTTGGTTTTTTTTTAAAGATTTTATTTATTTATTTGACAGAGACAGCAAGAGCAGGAACACAAGCAGGGGGAGTGGGAGAGGGAGAAGCAGGCTTCCCGCTGAGCAGGGAGCCCGATGTGGGACTCGATCCCAGGACTCTGGGATCATGACCTGAGCGGAAGGCAGCTGCTTAACGACTGAGCCACCCAGGCGCCCTAATTATGTATTTATAAAAAATACGTATGTAGAATTTATGATGGATGGGGTAAAAGAGAGCCTATACCACAATTTAATATGCTTTTGTAATTCTATGACTATCAAGAAAGAAAAAAACAGTTTATTGGAAGACATCAAAAGACTGAAGCAAGACAAACAAGCTCTTGAAGTAGACTTGGAAAAAATGAAGAAAGAGAGAGACCAAGCCAAAGATGAGATTGCTTATGCCACAGGTAAAACGCTGAGCTGAAACAGTTTGCCTTTATACTCATAAGTGTTTTAATCTTGAATTTAAGTAATAGTTGCTATTACTACTTAAGGAATCAAAATGCTATTCCTTTAAGTATGTTGTAATTTTAGAAAATTTTTAAAAAACCGATTATTAATAGGTATGCACATTTGATTGGTTTTAGCAGGAATAATTGCAGGATCATAAAAAATCAAGGATTATTTTGAATTTGTGGCATCTTGTATTTATTCATGTTCATGTCTGTCACCCGAGCTAGATGGTGACCTTCCTGAGGGCATGGTCTGCCTTTTTATCCCTGGGTCCGAAACCTAGGCTCTCAAGTATTTGCCAGATGAACAAATAACACTGTACTGTGTTTATAGAAAACATAGGATAAATGTGACATTCTCTGCGAGGGAAAACAAAGGAGAGTAAGATAAGAATGCAGAAAAGTTTAGTATTTTAAAAATTACAAATAAACATGAGACATGGTACTATGATACTACGTAGGGGTTTTAGGGAAGAGTAGCATTTTGAGCTGGGTCCTGACAGATTGGAAGACACAGAAGTGAAGGGATGGAGGGAGGTTGCTGGAGTGTGTTTCTTGAGCATGTTGTTGAGTGCGCCTATGGATTGGAGCTTAGGATGACAGAACCCAGGGCTAGAAAAGTGGATCAGAGGAGACTTTGGAGGGTCTTTCTGCTGTGATATTATGATCTTCAGTGTAAGATATGTACAATAAAATCCACTTACCCGTTTGTAAGAAAATTACATTTGCTTTCCTCATCTGTAAAATAGAATAATAATAATAATAGTGCCCATCATGTTTGTTTTGTGAAATGAAATCATGCATGGTAAACACTCTCTATTGCTTCCCGTTGCAATTTTTAATATAATTGTAGGAATTCATGTTTATTATTTCTTGGACCCAACATTTATTGTCCCATGGAAACAACTTTGCTTTCATAATGAAAGTGGGAAAATAACTGATTTATCAAAAAATTTATACACAGCCAATTTTGCTATGAATTTGAGGATTTGGACTTTGAAGACAGTCTTCATCTCTCTTTACAAATTGATTAAACTGGACACTACATTGCAAAGATCATTTTTTTTTTTGCTTCTTATTTTTTCATAATGCTTTCATTTTATAGGCATTGGTTTTCATATAATTTAGTTTATTTCCATATTTTGGAAAATTACAATCAAGTTCAGGAGTTCCTTTTTCTTATAGGTGAAAAATTATACGAAATAAAGATTTTAGAAGAAACACATAAGCAAGAAATTAGTCGTCTGCAAAAAAGATTACAGTGGTATGCTGAAAATCAGGAACTTCTGGATAAAGATGCAGTTCGGCTTAAAGAAGCAAATGAAGAAATTGAGAAGCTCAAACTTGAGGTAGTAAGATCATTTTAGAAAGTATTTCTGTGATGAACCCTATTCAACATTTAGTTCTTCTTAGCCTTATAAGTGTAATTGAGTCAGTACCGTAAACTTTAATAATGAAAATAGCTGGTTTGGGTTTGGGTTTGCTCTTAGATGTGTAGTCTGTTTTCGATTAGACTGAGAATAAATCTAAGCTCCTTTTCATAACCCCTCAGGTCCCCGTATTGTCTGAACCCTGTCTGCCTCTCCAGCCTCATCTGTATGTATCACACTCCACACATCACTCTCCTGCAGCCACACCAGACCTCCCCAATTCTTGAACATGCTTGCTCCACGGGTTGCCTTGGTCTAGATTACTCTGGCCTAGTTTCTTCCATGTCTCACTCCTCATTCAAGTCTCAGCTCCAGTTTCTACTCCCCAGAAAGACCTTTCCTGATCTCCTCATCTAATGGAGCTACCAATCCTGCCCCCTTCTGACCTTTCTTCCCAATCTGTCACTCTGTTTTATTTTCTTCATAGCACTTGTCACTCTCTGAAGTTATTTTATTTACTCGTTGATTTACTTTATTAGCGTATCATGTGTCTCCTCTACTGGAGTGCAAGCACTATGAAAGCAGGCTTATCTTGTTTGCCCTCCATATCTCCAGCACAGCGCCCTATCTGGGAATTCATAAATGAATGAATGAATACATTATGCGTCTCTCCTGGGGTTTCTCAGGTGTGTTTTAAATATGCTTCTTAACATTTTCTTTACCTTTTGATAGGTTGAGAAACTGAAAGCTGAATCTGGAAATCCATCTATTCCGCAGAAGATACGTTTAAAAGAGAAAACAGCTGATGCCAAAAAAATTCAGGATCTAGAGCGACAAGTATGTGTTCAGGGTAAATTTTCATTAAGGTATTTTATATACTGTGCATTTTTGTTTTCTCTCGTTTCAGTAGTTCCTACAAAATATAATTGACCTGAAAATTCTGTTTTTATTAATTTATTCTAATATAGAACTGTCCTTTAAATACTTGATACACAATACTTAAAGTGACAGTAATAAAAGTAGTAAACACAATCATTTTATATAGTCTGTGGCTTTCTGCATAAGGAATGTGTAGGCTGTTGTGCCTCACTGGATGGTAGACCTGTGGACGAAAGGTTATTTTGCATTCCAGCTCTATTAGACATCTAGAAACAAGCAGCATTTTAAAACTCTGGGTATGGAGTTAGGATTCCTTCTCCTGGTGAGAGTTTGGTGAGAAAGGAGTATAGGAAAGGAGATCCTTGAGTTGAGAACATGTTAGAAGTGCTTGGGAAGTGTTGCAGAATGCCCTGGAAATAGAACATTTAGCCTTCCAAAAAGCTGGCCTTAATTTTGAGTTCTCGCTCACTGTCAAGCTTCGAAATATTCATTTCATGGTCTGGGTAGCTGGGAGACCTTTTCAAAAATCGTATAGTGATGCTGATTAGGATAAAGATGTTTTTTCATTGAAGTAGTTATTTTGTAGGGTGGAATATTAACTTTCTCCTTGTTTTTAAAATTCTGTAATTAACATTTGTATTCATAACTCAGTATTAAAACAAAATAAGAATTTCCAGCCCTGTTCATAAGGGAGCATGAATCTGTAGTCAAGTCATGACACTTCAATGTATGGCCATTATTCCATCACAAACCCAAAACTGTGAGGTCATCACTGGGCTGACTATTATCCCAGTTTTATGAGAGAAGGAAAACTAAGCAAAAAATTAACTTTGTTACTTTTACAGGACCTGTTCTTATATTAAAAGGTATGATTTTTAGTTGGGCTCAGTAGCCAGGAAAGGAATAGGACAGAAGTGTCTTGAAGAGCTACAAATATTCTGAAATAACTATAGTCTGGGATTGCTTGGCTATTTTTCAGTGCTTAAGATTTAAATTAGCTAATGTAGATGAAGCCATCTGGAACTGTGAGAGAAAAAAGACCAAAGAAACTTCTTCTCCACCTGATGACTTTAAGAGAAATAATGTAGAACTGAATGTATCAGAGTGAAAAACAGAAGCATGCTTAAAAGCAAAATTAAGACTTGAAATGATCCATATTGACTAGAAATATAGCACTTTATGCAGTTACCTGTCTCTTTTATTAAAGGTTTCATTAAAAGCTTATTGGTTTACCATTTTAAACTATATCTTTCTAAAATATTGCTCATTAATAGTATTTTGTATAGTTTGCTGCATGTACATTTCAGATCTTATTCTGTTCCCATGAACATTTATATCCTGATGATTTTAAACCTTAACGTATATTTTAAAATCGAGGTATATCACAGTATATTCAGAATCATTTTGGAGCCATGTTCTGAAATAGATTAATTATAGAATAATTAATAATAATCTCCTTTTCTAAATAATACATAAGTAAAAATGGGACTAATTAATTAGATGCATGTTATAATGAAAATTTCAGATTATGTGCTGTTTTTTACTCATGCTTTTATTTAGTGGAATATTCCATAGTTTAATTTCCATTGAGAATATTTAAAAAAGCATTTACTTTGTATGAGAGCCACACTGGTATTAGTGACCAAAGAATAATATTAAAAAGCAAAATTAAAGAAAATATAAATAAAATTGAATTTTCCCCCAAAAATGTAATAAACATTTAAGAAATCAAAATTAGATTAAAACATTTCTTAAAATTTTAAGTGAAAGCATTAATTATAAAGTTATAAACCATTTTTAAAAATCAAGATCTTTTTTCAATATATATGATGTGTTATGTGTATGTATATACTTTTATATGCTTAGATCTACTCCAAATAACTAGATTTTTAATACCAGAGAAAGCAAAGCTTTGAAAATGTTGCAGATGAAATTATCAATATTTGTATCTGGATATATTACAATTTATGGTACATAATGTGAATGTGCAAGCTGTCTTCATGAACGGAAATATTTGCTTTTAACTTTGCAAATGATGAGATCCTTGAATACTTACCATGAACAATATTCAATCTATAAACAGGATTTTGAGCACCAGCAACCCATCATGCCTTAGGGAAAGGTAGTTTTTGAGACCAGATCATAATAAAAGCCAATATTAACAAGTCCTTATGGTATGCTGGGCATTCTGCTAAGCACTTTACCAAGATAAATGTCATTTAATCCTCACTTAAATTTAACAGTGCCATGAAATTGGTATTGTTGTCATTCCCACTTTACCTCTCTTGTCCTATTTTATTGTATTGTATGCTCAGAGGGTAGAAAACTGCTCAACAAAGAATTTCATGTTTTATATATGTTTTTCTAAGATACCTTAACCATAATACCTTTAATAAAAACAAGTATACACACATGCACCTATATAATATCAAGCTCCAATTTCTGTGGGCCTTGGCACTGTTCTTTCTTATAGAAAGACCATAAAATATGTTATTGTTTAATAGACCAAATGAAAAGTAGTCTTTTGTGAAGACTTCATTAAATATTATCTAATCCTCCTTGCTTTCTAATTGAAAGAAGTAACTTTAAAATAGATCAAACTTCATTTGCAGGGGGACATCTGTAGGAGGGATGAGGTTGGGTGGAAATTGTTGCAAGTAGGGGCAGGTGCTTAGGAAGCTATGTGTTTATTGCAAAAATTCTGTACATTCATGTGCATATAAGTCATTTTTCAATTAATAGATAGTATAAACATGATCATCCAAGGGAGTCTGTGGAAAAAAAGGAAAGAGCATTGTCCTCAGAAAGATTGGCTATTACTAATATAATAGAAAGTGCCAAGATCTATTTCAAATAAATATAAGAGGATTTCTATAAATTAACCAGTACTAAACTAGACATTATACTATAGGGTTTTAAAATCACATAATCTAGTGATATAAAATTTGAAATTAATCCATTTTTGTGCATTTGATTCAGTCTTAAGATGTGATATAAACATCTCTTTGAAATCTAGCCATGACTGATAGAGCATAATCTAAATTTATACATCAAACTGCTTAATTTTAATATATTTGTGACCTTACATATATGTAAAAATATTTTAAAAGGTTAAGGAAATGGAAGGAATTCTAAAGAGAAGATACCCCAATTCTTTACCTGCTTTAATATTGGCTGCATCAGCAGCTGGTGATACAGTGGATAGAAATACAGTGGACTTTATGGAAAAAAGGATAAAAAAACTAGAGGCTGATTTGGAGGGCAGAGATGAAGAAGCAAAGAAAAGCCTTCGGACCATGGAACAACAGTTCCAGAAAATGAAGGTAAGAGCCAGCTAGACCCTCAAGGTCTCAGTACGATGGGGGCTGGGCACTTCTCAGGTCTCATTTTTACAAATTACTAAACATCCTTCCCTATAAAACCTTTGCCATGAGTGTCAGCAGATGCAAAAGAAACCTAGACCCATCCTATCTTTTTTGTTTCAAGCATGGAAAATCAAGCACATGGCCCCCTCTCAGTGATAGTAGAATTAGTGGAAATTAAGTCATGAAAAGGCAGAGTAAAACACCTCTGATGTATATTCAATAAAAAATTGTTTTTTAGTTACCATGGTTGAAAATACTTTTTTGAAATTTCCCTAGATAAGGGAGAAGGGAGTAAGACAGAATATGTCTTGGGGGTAGAGCAGGCTGTTGAAAATTTTTTTCTGAGTTTTCTGATCCTTCATGAGGAAAGAATTTGAAAATACAAATGCTAGGATGACCAAGTATAAAAGAAGATGTGGTATTTCATTTACTTTTAAAAATTTGTTGAGGACACAGTTTCGGCGGTAATTCACGCTAGATGCTTTCACAGACCTTTTAGTTCATCCTGCATCATCCTTCAGTCACTGGTGAGAAATAGATATTGCTATCCTGCTTTACAGACAGGGCAACAGAGATGTTCACAATTGAGCATCTTGCCTGAGGTGCTACTGCTGGTGAGGGATAGAGCAAGGCATCAAATCCTAGGCCAAGCTGCTTCTAGGAAGCAGATCCCATTCTCCACAGATTTCCATCCTGAGAGAAGCAACAGATGATAGGATATTAGATTCCAGAAACAGTAAAAGGTTGAAAACCTGGAAGTACATTGGCCTGCTAGTTAATTTAAGGTCCTGTCAAGGAAGTTGGGTTTATTCCATCCTGTTTTTCAAATCTCTCAGTTCTCTACCTGGTTCTCTTTCTTCTCTCACTCTCCTAACTTCCAAGATGGACTTCTCTTTTAACCACCCAGTTTTCAACCATGCTTACCTTCCTCGCTTTCTGCTCCAGTTCACCCATCTCTTTCTCCACTCCTCCTCTCACACAAATCTGTGTTTCTGAGGAGATGGCCCAGTTGTGAGAGTCGGGCTGTCACAGGTGTGTAGGTGTCTGGTCTTGCGAATTCCCTCAGTGCTACTTGGCAAGCCTATTGCTGTGGCTAATCAATTTCTTCTTCTATTCCCCTAAACGTTCACTCCAGACCTCCTTCCATCAAGTTCATCTGACCCCACACTACTTTTAATAGACTGCCTCTTATCCGAAGGAGACTGCAGTGCAGTGGAAAACACAGGCTTTTAGAGTCAGACCAGCCTTCTGTCCAGGCCCAGTTTCACCGTTATGGCTTCATGACTTTGCACTAGTTACTTCGGCTTGCTGAGTCTCCCTGTCCTCATATGTAAAGGCGATAATAACTGACTTAGTGCCAGTTATACCACTTTTACTCCTAAATTTCTTACAGTTTCCTCTGTCCCTTTTTATCACCATGTCACTCTACGGCCATCATTAATAAAAAATGGCTGGATAACTGTTGTAATCTCCTGACTAGTCTACACATACCCACTTCACCCCATCCATCCTCTAATCAGCTCTTGACAGTAAAGCCAAAATTATATTTCCATATCCCTCGGTCTTACACACACACACACCCCTACCTTTATTTATATCCCTCAATAACTTCCTGTTCCTCTTAGGATAAATAGATGGCCTATAATTCCATGTATGGCCAGACCCCACTCGCTGTCCAATGTGTTCTCCCACGATGCTTTCTCTGTCCTGTTATACTAACATGTTTCTCCTACTTGCCATGTTTCCTGCAGCCACACATGTTGCAGACTCTTGCCTCTGGTATGCTCTGCCCACCTCATTCACAGTAAAGGTATTCCTGTCCTTCAGCTCTCAATCCAGGTGTTGCTATCCCAGTGAGACCTTCATGGACTCCCTAGTAGAAAAATTATCTTACAGGCACTCTAGTCCCATGCACTTCTCCATTGCATCCACCACATTTCTGGCCATTTTGATTGGATCATGAGTGATCACTCTCCCCGTCTAGCTTCTGGACTTCATGATGGCTGGAACTGTTCTGCTTTTACTCACCATTGTGTACCATCATTCAGCAAGGTGCCTGACACAGAGCAGATGCTAAAATATTTTACTTAATTATTAATCCCTAATTCATAGGATATTGGAGGATCGAGTGGCAAAGTATATGTAAAGCCCTACTGCCTTGTCTGGAGTGTAGCAAACATTCAATAAATGATTATAATAATTCAACTGGTATTAGCATTCCACTCACCAAATAGAGGCATGAATTCCAACCCCCTACCCTATTTTTATATATCTAAATCTACCCACCCTGACTTTTCTTTTTGCATTTCCCTACCCCATGCCCCTCCTGTCCCTGCTCACTCTATCACTTATTTTCATTTCTGGTTCCCAGTACACACCAAACATTAGATTGCCTTTACATGTATTCTTCCTATTTCCAAAATGTCCCTGCTTCCGCTTATCCTCAAATTTACACTCATCTCTCAAGCCCAAACTTAAATGTGCTCCCTCTGTTGCAGTCTTCCCACCTTCTCTCAGGCCTCCAGACACACTGGGGTGCATCATCACCGTTGCACATATTCATAGGCCCATTATCACAGTTATCATAGGACATTGAAACATGCCATGTCACTCTCCTGACCAGGCTGTGAACTGTTTGAAGGCTGCACTTCTTTATCTTTAGAATCTGGCACAATGCTTGGCATACAGCAGTAGCTCAATAAATATTCATTGAATGAACAAACACTGTAGTGCCTCCCTCCGCAGAGTAACCTATTTAGGTTATTTTGTTTGTAATACTAAAGCTCCAGTATAACAAATCCAAGCTGATTTACTTCCTATGAGATTCCTAAATTGATACTAGGAAGTTGAAAATGCACTATTTCTTAAAGATTTCAGTGCCCCCAATTGCTTTCCCTATTTCTCCTGAAAGCATACAGTTTGTCAATTTGCATAGAGAAGGTACATAATAATAGGTTCGATTGTGATACTTAAAATAAGTTTTGGGGTGTAGAGAAATGTGTAATTTTTGTTTATAAAGAAACACATTAATTGTGAAATTATACAACATATGGAGAATATATAACATTATGCCCTTTTAAGATTAGGACTTCAGTACATTTGACTGAGGGAATTCAGAGTTGGAAGCATTAGAATATGTAATGAGTGCCTGAATGAAGGAATAGGTAGGACCCAAAAGAACACAGGGCTTCACTAACAAATGACCTACTTAGCAGTGGTTTTGACATGACACGGATTCTTTTCTTCAGATTCGGTATGAACAGAGACTAGAGGAACAGGAGCAGCTACTTGCCTGCAGATTAAAGGAGGCACCCCAGAAGCACCCTGACAGTGCCCGCAGGGTTGAAGCACTAGAGAAGGAGCTTGACGACATCAAGGAAGCCCATCAGATCACTGTCAGAAAACTTGAAACTGAAATAGACATTCTTAAACATCAAAATGCCGAATTGGAACTCAAGAAAAATGATAAAGATGATAAAGATTTCCAGTCTATAGAATTCCAGATAGAACAAGCTCATGCTAAAGCTAAGCTGGTGAGACTTAATGAGGAGCTGGCTGCGAAGGGGAGAGAAATACAAGACCTTTCAAAAACTGTGGAGAGGCTTCAGAAGGAGAGAAGGATGATGCTGTCTAATCAGAACTCTAAGGGTAGAGAGGAAGTGACTGCAAAAAGGGTGAAGAAAGATGGCTTGCATTCAGGTAAAGGAAGTGCTAACTCATTCCCTGGAACCCTGGATGGCAAGCTTTACCAACCACATACTTTTACTGATTCCCATGTTTCAGAGGTTTTACAAGAAAACTGCAGATTGAAAAATGAACTGGAGAGATTAATTGTGGAGAGGAATGAGCTAAAGATGAAATCTGAAGCAGCAATGAACCAATTTGAAAATTCCATGAAAAGGTAAAATGTGAATCTGTAATTATATGGGGACATATAAAGATAAAAACATCAAAATTATAAGAAGTATTTCCTCTGGTGGTTTTAGCCTGAACTGAATTCATTACCAAATTTTAAGAAATTGCATTACATTGCTAAGCATAGACCTCTTTCAGAGTAGGATCCTCTACCTGTTGGAAGCGCAGATTCTGATGAACCTGAATCTCCATGTCAACCTGAACCATGTCCTCGGGCTGACAAATCCTGTCTTTCCGCATTTATCTAGGTAGTGTTAATAAGCTGACCCATTGGGCCTTTTTGCAAATGAATGTCATCATTGATGACAGACTGCAGAAAACAGCTATTACTAAAACTAGTTGAACATGTGCGCCTGGGTAGCTCAAGTCAATTGGGCGTGTGACTCTTGGTTTCGGCTTCGGTCATAATCTCATGGGTCCAAGCCCTGTGTCAGGTTCCGCACTCAGCAGAAAGTCTGCTTGAATTTCTCTTCCTCTGCGCCTGCCCCCCTGCCTCCGCTCATATACTCGCTCTCTCTCTCCCCCCTCTCTAAAATAAATAAGTCGTTAAAAAAAAACAAAACTAGTTGACATTCTAAGAGGAAAAGGTCTTCTTTTCCAAAGTAACTCTTCAAATTAATCTAGTGCTCACATCCATTCACGCCTTGAAGAACTTTCGTGCTTATCCCTTTCCTTCTCAAAATCACTAGGTACTGTCTACTGTCTCTTTCTCTGAGCCCTTCTAACATGCTCAGATCTTTTTCACTGTCATCAAACCAAGTCCTAGTCCTCTTTCTGTCAGTACCAGTTTTCCACAAGTTACCTCTTATTTGTACCTCACTTTTTTTTTTTAATTAACATATAATGTATTACTTGTTTCAGGGGTACAGGTCTGTGATTCATCAATCTTACACAATTCACAGTGCTCACCATAATACATACCCTCCCCAGTGTCCATCACCCAGCCACTCCATCCCTCCAACCCCCCTCCATGCCAGCAACCCTCAGTTGTTTCCTGAGATTAAGAGTCTCTTATGGTTTGTCTCCCTCTCTGGTTTCGTCTTGTTTCATTTTTCCCTCCCTTCCCCTATGATCCTCTGTCTTGTTTCTCAAAATCCTCATATTAGTGAGATCATAATGATACTTATCTTTCTCTGATTGATTTCTTTTGCTAAGCATAATACCCTCTAGTTCCATCCACATCGTTGCAAATGGCAAGATTTCTTTTTTTTGATGGCCGCATAATATTCCAGTGTGTGTGTGTGCGTGCGTGTGTGTGTGTATCACATCGTCTTTATCCATTCATCTGTTGATGGACGTCTAGGCTCTTTCCATAGTTTGGCTATTGTGGACATTGCTGCGATAAACATTGGGGTGTACGTGCCCCTTCGGATCACTCCATTTGTATCTTTGCAGTAAATACCCAGTAGTGCAATTGCTGGGTCGTAGGGTAGCTCTATTTTCAACTTTTGGAGGAACCGCCATACTGTTTTGCAGAGTGGCTGCACCAGCTTGTATTCCCACCAACAGTGTAGGAGGGTTCCCCTTTCTCTGCATCCTCGCCAACATTTGTCGTTTCCTGACTTGTTAATTTTAGCCATTCTGACTTGTGTGAGGTGGTATCTCATTAAGGTTTTGATTTGGATTTCCCTGATGCCGAGTGATGTTGAGCACTTTTTCATGTGTCTGTTGGCCATTTGGATGTCTTCTTTGCAGAAATGTCTGTTCATGTCTTCTGCCCAATTCTTGATTGGATTAGTTGTTCTTTGGGTGTTGAGTTTGAGAAGTTCTTTATAGATTTTGGTGACTAGCCCTTTATCTGATGTGT
>NC_138376.1:62470793-62477546 GCF_054177405.1 Leptonychotes weddellii | reverse complement strand
TGCGGCTGAGGTCGAAGAGGTTGCTGCCTGTGTTCTCCTCAAGGATTTTGATGGATTCCTGCCTCACATTTAGGTCTTTCGTCCATTTTAAGTCTATTTTTGTGTGTGGTGTAAGGAAATGGTCCAGTTTCATTCTTCTGCATTTGGCTGTCCAGTTTTCCCAACACCATTTGTTGAAGAGACTGTCTTTTTTCCATTGGACATTCCTTCCTGCTTTGTCGAAGATTAGTTGACCATAGAGTTGGCACCTCACTTCCTCTTAACCAGGACTCTCGTCCTCACCACTCTTTGAAATGTCATCTCTCAGTAGTGACCTTTCCTGGTCCAGTGATGTTGTCTCTATTCTCATTTCCTTGACATTATTGACTTTCCTGAAATATGGGTTTCCTCCCATAACCTCCATGACTGACACCTCTGACTAACACTCCTCTTCCGGGTCTTTTAACTAACTCTGACTCCTCTTCATTCTCTTTCCTCAAAAATCAGACTTCTACCATGGTTCATTTTCAGCTGTTTATTGTCTGTTCTTTCTCTGTTGCTAAATTCATCCATTCTTGTGGCTTCTATGAATCATGACTCCAGTTTACTTTTCAAGGCTTGTTTTCTTCCCTAAGCACAGATGTTAAATCTACCATTTTCTGGATTGTTTCTCTTGGAATCAGTAGTATCTCAAATTTTACTCCATTTTTACCTGTAAACTAGCTCCTCCTCACAACTTTTCCATCTCTGTCTATGACCATATTTTACAGTTGCCAAGTCCAGCTACCCTCCTTTATTTCTTGGGCTTACAGTTTATGGGGTGCTTCCTTACAAATATGTCTCCTTTGGCTTTCTACCTTCCTGTAGAAAGCAGCCTTACCTGGTTTACTAGACAGCTTCCCCACCCTAATCTCCCTGATTTTAGTTTCTGTCTCCCCCAGTCATTTTGCTTAAAAACGATTAATATTCTTTAAATATTCCTGTATCTGAGTTACACTGCCCTCCACTGACTCCTTGCTTCCTGAAGTATCAAGACTAAATTACTCTACATGGCTTTCCAAGTGCCATCACCATTATAGGACCTCTCTGTGGCCTGACTTACTGAATGTCTTTGCTGCCTTTTGCTCATCCATGCTTCAAGTACTGCCTCTTCCACAAAATATTTCCTAGAGCCTCCCAGGAAATTTCCTGCTCCTGGCTCCTCTATAATTTATGTACCAAGTACCAATATTAAGTACCAAGAAAGCACTAGTCATACATTGCCTTGTAAATCCTTAAGAACTGATGTAAGATTATACTTCTTTTGCAACCTGGCATAGGAGCAGAGTGAGCATAGCAATATGCACCTAGACAAATACGTATCGATTGATTGGCAGCTATGTCTGATTGAGTCATCCTGGTAACCATAAGTGCTTCCAAACTGAAACCTTGTTTCTTGAGTCCTGAATGTGATGCTAGTAATGAAGGTATTTGGAAACAATCACATTCTTTACTGGAAATAATTTAAAATTGAAATTTTTCCTATAAATTTTTCTATCCATAATTTTGTATTGTTAATCTGTTTTTCAAATAGCTCTGGGCCTGAGAAGTGAGGTGTAACCTTTCCCAATCCCAGATTTAGGCTGTTTTGGGTTTTTTTGTTCATTTGTTTTTTACTTTAGTTCAGTTATATCATAAGTGCTTTAGATTTTTATGCTTTTCCAAGGACCCTAATCACACCATTTCCATGAGGAAATATTCATATAGTCAAATAAGCCACTAATAAATTCGTTTATAGTTTGGGAATTGCCATATTAATATGTATCAACAGTGATTTATTCAGTATCTGCTTTGAGTAAAATCCTGTCAATTTTTAATAACTTTTCCAATAAGAGAAAACGGCTTATCTGTAAGAAATGTCTCAAGTGTTTATCAGAACTTTGTCACTTATTAAACTGCCTCTGAATGCATAAATTTTGTCACAGAGACAAATCAGTAGTATCTCACGCTTAACAATCCAAACAAATTAGGTGCAGGGTTACACTGGGTCCTAAATAATTACTGTAAAGATTATTTTATTTTTATGATATGTCAGCTAGGTCTGGAGTCATATCCATGGACCAAAAACCAGTGAATGTTGCCTAGAGACAAAGCTTTGGAGATTCTAAAAGGAGCTGTGATTATCAAAATAAGAATCTGGGCAAAAATGTGAGTTTATCTTAAAAGATAAAATGTGAGGCCCTTGCTTTAAGTCCAGACAGAACATTTAGAACCTTTGATTCTAACAGAAAGTACAGCCCCAGGCTGGGGGTTGAGTGAAAGGCCCAGACTTTGAGCTCGGACTCTGCTGGGCTTGAACCCCCAGGTCTGCAATTTACTAATGAACTCTAGAGACATTCACTCTTTCCTAAACTCAAGTTTGCCCTTAAAAAATTCAGTAAATAATAGCTCATGGCATGGTTGTAAGATCTCACAGGCGATCATGTATAAAGCACCTGACAGAGTGCAGTAAGTATTGGTGCTCTCTCTCCCTTTGTTTAATTTCCAGACTTCTTACATTATTTTTGTGCTAATTCTGAATTGAAGAGCAGTTTTTATGTGTGATTTTCTTTGATTTGCTCTACAGGGTCAAGGAAGATACGGCAGCACACATTGCATCTCTCAAAGCATCTCATCAGAGGGAAGTAGAGAAACTCCTTTGTCAAAATGCAGTAGAAAATTCTTCTTCCAAAGTAGCTGAACTAAATCGTAAAATAGCAACACAAGAGGTAGATGACTTTAACACACTTTCTTTGGCTTTAAAATTATTTTTTTCAGGACTGTTAACATTATTTAGAAATGCTTCAACTTCACTTTTTGATAGAAATGAGAAATTATTGACTTGATTTTTTTTTATAGGCGAGGATGCCATTATCATGCATTTAACTGTTCTACTTTAAGATTATTCTAAATAAGGGGTTTCACAGTTTTGTCCCAATATTTCTCAGATAGTTCTTCTAAGGCAGTTGTAAGGGATGGTACAATCACATTATGTGATTGAGACCTGAGTACTTGAACTTGAATGTTGAACCATCTCCCTCCACCCAAGTGCCAGCTGACAAGTAATTATCCTAGTCGTTCTTCTTGCCCAATTACCTTTCATTCATTAAACAATGATTTGAGGTCTATAGACAATCAGGCACTGGGGATAAAATAATCAACAGAGAGATACACACAGCTGTAGCCATTACGAAGCATAGTCTTCTTAGAATTACGACAGAGTATGCTGAAAGTTCCTCTGCATTTCTTCAAAAAAGTGTATCTTCCTTCTTGGTTAGTATGTACATCAACATGGAATATCATGAATATCTACTATGTGGCCCATCTTCTGTGGTGTTAGAAAACTGAAAAAACAGCATTAAGATAGAATTTGTATCTGTATCCCCCCTCCAAAAAAAAAAAAAAGCAAGCAAATATGGCAAAAATGTTAGCAATTGAAAAATCAAATTGAAGAATAGATAAATGTCCATTGTGCTCTTTTCTCTAGGTTTTAATTTTAACAAACAAGCTGAGGGGGAAAACCAGGAAATGATGATCTTACCCCCACCTCTCCCATCAGTAATTATTTAATAGCATCTTGATTAAAAACAAATCACTCAGGGGTGCCCAGGTGGCTCAGTTGGTTAAGCATCCAACTCCTGATCTCAGCTCAGGTCTTGATCTCGGGGTCATGATATCGGGCCTTGCCCAGCATGGAGCCCACTTAAACTTCCCCAGTTGAGCGATTTTGTTTGTTTTTAGGGCCAGATAGTGGATATTGTGAACTTACTGTACATTATTTCAGCTATAAAAATGCTATTATGGGTTTGTGAGAAGGTGTCCTTATAAGGAGATGTGCGTTCCAAGTATTCAGGGAATTGAAGGCTGAAGGGTAATGAAGTCTATAATTCATGTAGCTCAGAAACCGAGAATTTTGTCTATTTTAATATTTCAATGAGAAAAATTTAGAGTGCTTTTCAAAGGTAATCATCGTAGAGCAGCTGCAGATAACTTCCCTGACTACCCCTCCCGCCCCCCGCCATGGGAGCAGGGTGTCAGTGGGCAGTGTAAACAGGATAGCAAGTCAGTATGGAGTTGGGAGAGGTGGATAAAGTAGTGTCAGGGCACCACACATGGTGTCCTTAATGTTACTTTCCCAGAGTTCTCAATGTTAAATTGTAAATTATGAGTTAAGTGGACGTCAGCATAGTCTGATGATAGAAATAGTAAAAGTAAAGCACTGGAGGTAAGCGATGCACATTTTTCCCAAGTTTTCAGTTTCTTGATGAAAATATTTATGTATTTCAGTTGGCCAAAAATGTGTGACATTTATTTCATGCTAATACTAGGCTTGTGCTGTCTTTATTTTGTCAGTAGCTCTTTAATAAAAACTATTATCCTACTTAGTCACAAAGTAATACAGACAGTATTGGCTACTTTCTTCAAAATGCTTGGACTTTATAATAGAGGTTTATTTTAAAAGGTGTTTTTCAGGCCTCCAGAAGAAAAGTACTAGAGATAAAGAAGCCAAGTAGTTATGTAGCCATTAATTTGTAATATGTATGATGCTTTATATTAAATATTGAAACAAAAAAATGTGTATTCAATAAGCTTAATTAATCCAGTGAACTTAATTCCTGTGGCACATTATTTCCACATTAGAATTTGGTAATTTTAAAATATTGGGAATTTTTTTTTATTACAAACAAAAGTCATTAGTTGGTTTTCTTATATTTTTCAAATAATGTTTGAGGAAGAGCTTTTTTAACTCAGCACTTCTAACATAATTTCCTAGGTACTTCTAAAACATTTCCAAAATCAAGTTAACGAGCTGCAGGGTAAGCAGGAGTCTCTTGTAGTTTCTCAGGTTCGAGAAGAAATCCTACAGAAGGAGGTAAGAAATAAGAAAAATATTGGACTAACATAAGCTTTTCTTCACCATTTCAATCATATTATTTTTGTATAAATTTTTTTAACAAATGTACAAGTAGAAACAACCTGAAAATATTTATCACATGTCAAAAAACATTAATAACTTGTTTATGGTAAGTCTGCTTTCCCCAGATGAAACTCTCTCAAGTTTCTTATGTATTTGATGCTTGAGATTTTTCTGGGCAATGAGGAAATAGAGGGGAGGGGTATTTAGTTCTTTTTTTTTTTTTAGGACATAAAATTGGATGGTTAAGGCCACTTCTGCATTAAGTACTAATACTATTTAATTTGGTTAAGAAATAGAGACAGCTGTCATTATAATCGTGCTGGATTCCCAGTAGCAATATCATAGGAAATAGATCTTTCTGGAAACTCATTTTTATCACTCTAAGATCCTTTTGATTCTAGAAAGTAAAAAAAAAAAACCAGATAAACTGTGCATTCTGTTCTTTGAAGCATATACACCATTTTTTATTATTCATGGATTTATTAAACCCTATAAGCAGAACATACAATTGCAATATAAAAAGATTAATCTGAAAACACTCCACAATTAGGTAACTATCAAAGTTTTGTTTGAATAATTGAAAGGCTGTAGTTCAGCATGTGTGCATTCTTTTCAGTGTTTAAGATGTACATAAACGTTGTATAAGCAGTAATTTAACAGAACTTCACAGACCTAAAGTAAACTTTTGGGGAAAAGCAATAAAAGGAAGTATGTTCTAGTGTTTGCAAGATAAAGGTCAGTTTTAGTCAAGTTTACAGTGTTCTTAGTTTAAGAATAGCTAAACTTTTGAAAACAGAAAAGCTGCAACACATGATTTTCAAACCTATTTACTGGAAAACTAAGTAAAACACTCCATGTCTTGAATAAAATAACGACAATCTGCCTTTTTAATTTGCAGTACATTTATAATAGTTGTTTGAACAGGGCTTATTTATTCCCATTACTGATAACCTTTTGAGGGCCCTCGAAGGGATTTTTCTCTCAGGCTGGTGGGAATAGTTCATTTCCCAGCCCTGCAGGAGTTCCCAGAATTATTCAGGCTACCAGTTCCACTGGCTTCGGAACTGCCTCAGGGCAGCCAGCTAGGCAGTCTTAGAGTTCATCTTGTGTGTTTTCCATCCCTCATGAATCACTGTCCTGCAGTGCTGTTAGCTAGGGTTTGAAAACGGTTGTTTCACATGTCGTTTGGTTTTTCGGTTAAGAAAGGAGGGTAAATCCCAGTCTCTTTCTGACCACAAGAAAAAGCACAATACATTTTTTTATTATGTTAATCACCATACATTACATCATTAGTTTTTGATGTAGTGTTCCATGATTCATTGTTTGCATGTAACACCCAGTGCTCCATTCGATACATGCCCTCTTTAATACCCATCACCAGGCTAACCCATCCCCCCATCCCTCTCTAGAACCCTCAGTTTGTTTTTCAGAGTCCATAGTATCTCATGGTTCGTCTCCCCCTCCGATTTTCCCCCCTTCATTCTTACCCTTTTTTTATTTTAACATATAATGTATTATTTGCTTCAGAGGTACAGATCTGTGATTCAACAGTCTTGCACACTTCACAGCGCTCACCATAGCACACACCCTCCCCAATGTCTATCACCCAGCCACCCCATCCCTCCCACCCCCCACCACTCCGGCAACCCTCCGTTTGTTTCCTGAGATTAAGAATTCCTCATATCAGTGAGGTCATATGATACGTCTTTCTCCGATTGACTTATTTCGCTCAGCATAATACCCTCCAGTTCCATCCACGTTGTTGCAAATGGCAAGGTTTCATTCTTTTTGATGGCTGCATAATATTCCATTGTATATATGTATACCACATCTTCTTT
>NC_138376.1:62404722-62470293 GCF_054177405.1 Leptonychotes weddellii | reverse complement strand
TTACCCACAGCCATTTGCTAGTGTTTTTAACTCTCTCAGTCTCGGGGGGGGGGGGTTTTAGCTATTTTTTTTTTTTTAAAGATTTTATTGATTTATTTGACAGAGAGAGACACAGCGAGAGAGGGAACACAAGCAGGGGGAGTGGGAGAGGGAGAAGGAGAAGCAGGCTTCCCGCCGAACAGGGAGCCCGATGCGGGGCTCGATCCCAGGACCCTGGGATCATGACCTGAGCCGAAGGCAGACACTTAACCGACTGAGCCACCCAGGCGCCCCTTTTTTTAGCTATTAAATGGAATAAAATCTACTTCCTAGCATTTAAAAAGTGTTTAGGTGTCAGGCACTGTCAATAGGCTTTTTGGGATATAGAAATGAGTAGAACACCTAAAGGTATCTCCCTCAAAGAGCTTGCATTCTAGTGAGTGGGACAGAAAAATAAACCAATCCATATAGACTGTAAGGTCCCCCAGCTAACTTTCTTTGCATCAGAACTGAGCCACATGCCCACCTCCAAACCAGGCATTGCCAGCGGACAGTGGACAGCAGTAACGGGCTTAAATCGGTCAGTATCCCTTTCCGTGCTAGACCATATTAGAATCTAGACTCCCTGGATTAAGTGTTCACAACCACTAGCATTCATCCCAGCAGTGTGGCCAGGAAAATGCATCGTGCCAGTAAGTTGCAGAGTATGAAGGCACACAAGATGGTTGAAAGCACACGGACTCAAGCCGGTCATGCTCATTTAAAGGAGTAAAAATAGCGTAATTTTATGGTCCAGTTTGAATTGAAATTTGTAGTTGTAAGATTCTGTACTCACCAGAGTATAAGAGGACAGAGTATATAGGTCTTCTCTGGAAAGAGGTCTGTGGGATATGCATGGATCATCTGAATTCCCTTACCTGAGCCTCCTGCTGCTACTGGTCAGTGATGTCTGTCTCCTTTACCTTTAGTAACATGATCTGGGAGAATCACTCTTTCACTTTAGTAAAACAATAAACTAGTAAGACAATTAGAATTTTATTCATTAAGGAATATATGCTTTTTTTTTATTGATGTTATTCACTTCTATCCTGGTTGAGTATGGATTTTTGTAAATAATATTTAACATTTATTTTAATATAAATATATTTAAGAATATATTTTTATACTGATTAATATATATTAGAAGGTATAAAAACGCCCATGATCCCATTACCCAGAGCATATTTTGCTATATATTCTTCCAGATTTCATTTATTCATATACAGATACAAATACTGAGGGTGTGTGTTCATGCATGCACACATATAAAATACATGTTTGTGTATGTGTGTATGCATATATGATTTTTAAAGGATGTTTTTTACCTAACAGTATACATATATTCTCATGTCAGTATATACTTTTTCTCATTTTTTTCCAATTTTATTGAGATATAATTGACATACACTACTATATAAGGTATACAGCATAAAGATTTAACTTACATATATCATGAAGTGGTTACTACAGTAAGCTTAGTTATCATCCATAAAGAAAAAGATTTTTCTTACCTTATGATGAGAACTCTTAGGATTTACTCTTAAAAACTCATATATACCATGCAGCAGTGTTAACTATGGTCCTCATGCTGTACATTGAATCCCTAGTATAGTTATAACTGGAAGTTTGTTCCTTTTTGATCACTTCATCCAATTCCCCCTTTTTCCCACCCTTTCCTCTCCACCTCTGCTAACCACAAATCTCATCTATAGGAGTTTGGGTTTTTTTTTTTTTTTTTTTTTTAAGATTCCACATATAAGTGAGATCATATGATATCTGTCTTTCTCTGACTTATTTCACCTAGTATAATACTGTCAGGGTTCAACCATGTTATCACAATGGCATGATTTCCTCCTTTTTTGTGGCTGAATATATATCACATCTTTATCCATTCACCCATCAGTGGACACTCGAGTTCCTTCCATGTCTTGGCTATTATAAACAATGCTGCTATGAGCATGGGGGTGCAAATATCTTTTCAACATAGCTGTCTTCAGGTAAATACCCAGATGTGGAATCGCTGGATCATATGGTCATTCAGTTTTTAATTTTTTAGGAGCCCCCCATACTCATTTTCATAGTGGCTGTACCAGTTTACAACCCCAGTAACAACATACATGGGTTCCCTTTTCTCCACATCCTGACCAGCATTTGCTGTCTTTTTGATGCTAACCATTCTAACAGGTGTGAGGTGATACTGCAGTTTTGATTTGCATTTCCTTAAAGATTAGTGATGCTGAACATTTTTTCATGTACCTATTGGTTATTTATGTATCTTTGGAAAAATGTCTGTTTAGGTCCTTTGCCCATTTTTTAATTGGATTATTTGGGGTATTTTTGCTATTGAGTTATGTAACTTTTTTATTTATTTGAGAAGGAGACTCCCCACTGAGCAGGGAGCCCAACTCAGGGCTCAACCCGGGACTCCAGGATCATAACCTGAGCTGAGGGCAGACCCTTAACCGACTGAGTCACCCAGGTGCCCCTATAAGTTCTTTATATATTTTGTATATTAACCCCTTATCAAATACATAGTGTGCAGATATTTTTTTCCATTCCATAGATTCTTTTCATTTTGTTGATTTTTCTGTACAGAAGCTTTACAATTTAATATAGTCCCAACTTGTTTTTTATTTTGTTGCTTGTGCTTTTGGTGTCATATCCAAAAAATTGTTGCCAAGACCCATGTCAAGGAGCTTTTCTGGTTTTTCTAGAAATTTTCTGGGTTCAGGTCTTACATTTAAGTCTTTAATCCATTTAAGGTTAATTTTTGTGAGTGGTATAAGATAGGGATCTAGTTTCATTCTTTTACATGTGAATATTCAATTTTCCCAACACCATTAATTGAAGAGACTGTCTTTTTTTCCACTGAGTATTTTTGGCTCTCTTGTCAAATATGACTATGTGTCTGTTTTTGTGCCAGTACCATACTCTTTTGATTACTACAGCTTTATAATACAACTTGAAATCAAGAAGTAGGATACATCCCACTCTCTTTCTCAATATTGCACTGACTATTCAGGGTCTTTTGTGGTCCATATAAATTTTAGGATTATTTTCTCTATTACTGTAAAAAATGCTGTGGGAATCTTGATAGCGATTGCATTAAATCTATTGATGGCCTTGGGTAGTATGGACATTTTAACAGTATTAATTCATGCTCGCTTCAGCAGCATATATATTAACAGTATTAATTCTTATAATCCATATCCAGGAATATGGATTATAAGAATTAATACTTTATTTTTTATCTACTTCAATTTCCATTATCAGTGTCTTGTAGATTTGGGTATAGAAATCTTTCACCGCCTTGTTTATGTTCATTTTTAAGAATTTTATTTATGATGCTTTTTAAATGGTATTTTTTTCAGAGAATTCATTACTAGTGTACAAAAAACACTACTGATCTTTAATTTTGTATCCTGCAACTTTACTGAATTCATTGATTAGATCTAACAGTTTTTTTGGTGGAATTTTTATAATTTTCTCTATATAAAATCATGTCACTTGCAAATAGAGACAGTTTTAATTCTTTCCTATTCTGATGCCCTTTATTTCTTTTTCTTGCCTGATTGCTCTGGCTAGGGCTTCCAGTACTATAATGAATAGGAGTGGTGAGGGTGAGCACCCTTGTCTTGTTCATGGTCTTAGTAAACCTTTCAAGCTTTCACCATTGAATCAGGAATTCAATGTGGGCTTATGATATATTATCATCATTTGAAGTACATTCCTTCCACACCTAATTTAAGAGTTTTTATCATGAACAGATGTTAAATTTTATCAAATGCTTTTTCTGCATCTATTGAGATGGTAATATGATTTTTTTCTTCATTCTTTGTGATCTATTACACTGATTTTCATATGTTGAACCATCTTGCATTCCAGAGATAAATTCCACTAGATCATGGTGAAGGATATTGTTAATGTACTGCTGAATTCAAACTGCTAGTATTTTATTGAGAGAATTTCCACTCATATTCATCAGAGATAGTGGCCTATAGTTGTCTGATAGGGTCTTAAAAAAAGAAAAAAAAATTTTTCTAAAGATTTTTAAGTAATCTCTGCACCCAATGTGGGGCTCAAACTCACGACCCTGAGGTCAAGAATCGCATGTTCTACTGACTGGGCCAGCCAGGCAACCCTGATAGTCCCTTTATCTGGCTTTTCATTAGGGTAATGCTGGCCTTATTAAATGAATTTGGAAGTGTTCCTGCCTCTTCTGTATTTTGGAAGAGTTTGAGAAGGATTGGCATTAATTCTTCAAATGTTTGGGAAAAATTCACTTATGAAGTCATCTGGTCCTATTGGGAGATTTTTTACTTATTAGAATTCTCATTCACTTGACTACTTCGTTCACTAGACCAGAACTTCCAGCTGGTGTACAGGAATGGGTTCCCTGTGGATCGTAAGATAGTGATGACTGGAAATGTTGTCTCATTACAAACTCAAAATTTTCAGTCATTAAAAAGTTTATGTGTTGAAGTGATATTTAACCATTATGTGTATGACAGTGCCAGTCATCCCAATTAAAGTCTGCAAATTTCTTTGGTCACTGATAATATCATCAGGGATGTCCCACATTTAAATATTTAGATTTATTTAGATTTGCTCCTGATTTAATTTGCTTGTATTTTCACATTTTAGAAACTAATTAGGAATTGTATGGGGTTTGGCGGCGGGGGGTAGGGGTTGTGTTTTGGGTTTTCTTTTAGTGTTATCAGTGTTTTTATTAAATACTGAGTGTTCCATGGGAAACATGATTGAATTTGTTCATTTTAGCCATTTTCACTTGCTTATTATTTTGCCTTTTGCTACTAACAATTAGAAAATTATTATAATTATGTGGTATAAAGAAAATACATTTGTTTCACCAAGCCCAATAGAAAGATCTCTCAGATCCCCTCTGTTTTACTAATGGGTGCCATGAAAATATTACCATTTTCTCTGTTGACCATAGTAATGAAAAGGAAGGTACCACACTAGACTGTAACCTCCATGAGTATGGACTATGTCTTTCATGTCTGTATCCTCAGGACCTAAGACAACAGCCAGGACAGAAAGAATTCAGTATATTTTCTCAGAAAGAGGTTGAACTCCTCTGTGTGTTGGGTGCTATACTGTGTAGGGTGCTTTAAATGTATTCTATAACCCTAAAAGTAATCAACCTTGTTAAATACATTGATACTTTGTTAGCAAAGCTAAATATACCAAAGACAGTGCCTACCTTCATTTTGAATGCTGTAATCAACCTGGCGTACATGGGAGGAGGTGATCCAGTCATCTAGAACCTTTTGGATTATGAGGTCATTTCAGAGCTAGGATGAGCCTTTTCTTCCTGAACATAGGGAATGCAAACTATTAATTCTAACAACTCAAGATATTTTTCTTATTAACCAGGAGCCTCTTCTGTAGAGAAATTTTATACAAAGAAAATATAGTAAATATTCTTAAAACTACCTGGTAAAAAATTTATTTTTCTTACCAGTTTTTCATTTATTTCGTATCTCAATTTTAGATTACAAAACTCCTAGAAGAACTAAGAGAAGCCAGAGAAAACCATACACCAGAGATGAAACATTTCATGGGCTTAGAAAAGAAAATTAAACAGATGGAAATGAGACATCAGCAAAGAGAGCAGGAACTTCAACAGGTAAAGTAGTAAATTATATTTACATATTTGTATAGCTCTTCACTTTTAAGTACCTCCAGTTTGCTGTAGGTTGGCCATCCCTAGCCAACACTTCCTAAAGTATTTCATTGTGTATTGATATTAAGAATAAAAATACAGCTTTTAAGAGCATATAAGACTTTATGTATTTGAAATTTAAAGATTGGTCTTATCTCTGGAATAATAGAGAAACAACTTGTATCTTTTTTTTTTTTTTTTTTTAAGATTTTATTTTAGAGAGAACACAGCAGGGGAAGGAGCAGAGGGAGAGGGAGTGGGAGGAGGGGAAAGAATCTCAAGCAGGTTCCAAGCTGAGCATGGAGCCTGATGCATGGCTTGATCATGACCCTGAGATCACGACCTGAGTCCAAACCAAGAGTTGGATGCTTAACCAACTGAGCCACCCAGGTGCCCCTCATGTTCTTAATTATTGATGGTTGCCTAAAATGTTAGGCATTTTATCCTGGGAATGAGTCTTTGGAAGCCATATTCCATATTCATTTCATAAATGTTTGTAAGAAGTAGAATTATATTAAAAAGTAATCATTTAAAACATATGCCCAGGG
This sequence comes from Leptonychotes weddellii, assembly GCF_054177405.1. NCBI lineage: Eukaryota > Metazoa > Chordata > Mammalia > Carnivora > Phocidae > Leptonychotes > Leptonychotes weddellii. The sequence goes on along the minus strand of NC_138376.1, from coordinate 62,464,041 downwards.
CGCCTGGGTGGCTCAGTTGGTTAAGCGACTGCCTTCGGCTCAGGTCATGATCCTGGAGTCCCTGGATCGAGTCCCGCATCGGGCTCCCTGCTCGGCAGGGAGTCTGCTTCTCCCTCTGACCCTCCCCCCTCTCATGTGTTCTCTCTCATTCTCTCTCTCTCAAATAAATAAATAAAATCTTTAAAAAAAAAAAAAAAAAAATTTAAAACATATGCCCAGCACTAGTAATATCACAATTACTCTTCTTAACTACAAACAGATAAATTAATAGAAATTAAAAATGGCAGAAGTAAGGGCATGATGTTATTAGGCATTAACCTTTCTGCTGATATTTAGCTTTGCTTGAACAGTATATTGGTCTGCTTGAGCTGCCAAACTGAGTTGCTTGAAAAAATAAAATTTTTTTTTACCAGCTGATTCATTCTGGTGAGCATGCTGTTCCTGGCTTGCAGAGGCCTTTCCTCAGCACGTGTGCCTTGGGGTGAGGGAGGGCGAAGAGAGAAAGAGCTCGCTGATGTCTTTTCTTATAAGGACACTAATCCAGTCTGATCAGGACCCCATCCTTATGACCTCATTTAATCTTAATTAGTTCCTTACCCCAAATACAGCCATACTGTGAGTTAGGGCTTCTACGTATGAAAGGGGGGTTGTGGGGACACAGAAAAAAATCAGTCTGTAACAGTGTAAATGTATATATACTTTGAAAACAAAAAATACCACAGAAATGCAAAGGTTTATGGTTGACCTGAGTCCCACAGAGAAACCCTAGCTGTTTAATCATATCAGAATTTTAGCTCTTTATCATTATAGGAACTACAAAATGTAAAATGGATGACAAAGATTAGTGTGATTGATTTCTCATTCTTACATAGGGTGACTGAATGGATAAAAAGAAAGAAAAAAAAAAACCTCTGTATGCTACCTACAAGAGATTCACTTCAGACCTAAAGACATATAGATTGAACATAGAGATGGAAAGAGATATCCCATGCAAATGGAAATCTTTTAAAAAGGTAGCAACACACATCAGTCGTGAGACAAGGGCATTACATAATGATTAAGGGATCAATCTAACAAGAGGATATAACGATGGTAAATATTTATGCAACCAACATAGGAGCACCTAAACATATAAATCAAATATTAACATATATAAAAGGAGAAAGTGACAGTAATATCATATTAGTAGGGGATTTTAACACCCTCTCTTACATTAACGGATAGATCATCTGGACAGAAAATCAATTAAAAAACCAGTGGCTTTGAACAACACATTAGACCAGATATACTTAATGGATATTGGATGTAATATGCTGTATATAACAGCAGCATATACATTTTCAAATGCACATGGAATGAGCTTTAGGATAGATCACATTAGGCCACAAAATAAGTTTCAGAATATTAGTAAGATTAAAATCAAAACAAGCATCTTTTCCAACCACAATGGTATGAAACTACAAATCAATTACAAAAAAAAATACAAAACAAATACATGGAGGCTAACCAAGGTGCTACTAAATAATCAATAGGTCAATGAAGAAATCATAGAGGAAATTTTAAAATGCCTTGAGACAAGTAAAAATGGAAACACATTCCAGAATTTTTTTTTTTTTTAAAGATTTTATTTTTTATTTATTTGACAGAGAGAGACACAGCAAGAGAGGGAACACAAGCAGGGGGAGTGGGAGAGGGAGAAGCAGGCCTCCCCACTGAGCAGGGAGCCCGATGTCGGGCTCCATCCCAGGACCCCGGGATCATGACCTGAGCCGAAGGCAGACACCCAACAACTGAGCCACCCAGGCGCCCCAACATTCCAGAATCTTTTGGACACAACAAAAGCAGTTCTATGAGGGAAAATTTTTATAGCTATACAGGCCTACCTCAAGAAACAAGAAATATCTCTGGGCACCTGGGTGGCTCAGTCAGTTAGTGTCTGCCTTTGGCTCAGGTCATGATTTCCGGGTCCTGGGATCAAGCCCCGAATTGGGTTCCCTGCTCAGTGGGGAGTCTGCTTCTCCCTCTCCTTACCCACTTGTGCTCACTCTCTCTCAAATAAATAAAATCTTAAAAAAAAAAAAAAAACTCAAACAATCTAACATCACACCTAAAGGAACTAAAAAGAAGAACAAAGCTCAAATATAGGAGAAGGAAATAATAAAGATCAAGACAAAAATAAATGAAATAGAGACCAAAAAATAGAAAAGATCAATGAAACTAAGAGCTGGTTCTTTGAATGATCAACAAAATTGATAAGCCTTTAGCCAGACTCATCAAGAAAATGAGAGGACTGCAGTAAATACAATCAAAAATGAAAGAGGGGGAATTAACCAATACCACAGAAATACAAAGGTTTATAAAAGACTACTACTATGAAAAGTTATATGCCAACAAATTGAACAACTTAGAAGAAATGGATGTCTATAAATACACAGTCTCCCAAGACTGAATCAGGAAGAACTAGAAAATCTGAACAGACTAATTACTAGTAACAAAATTGAATTGGTAATCAAAAAACTCCCAACAAAGAAAAGTCTAGGACCAGATAGCTTTAAATGTTGGAAGAATTCTTTATACCCGTAAAGAAGAATTAATACCATCCTCTTCAAACTATCCAAAAAAAAAAAAAAAAAACTGAAGAGGAGGGAATGCTTTTAAAGTCATTCTACAAAGCCAATATTACCCTGATACCAACAACAGACAAAGACACTACAAAAAAGAAGAAATTACAGACTCTATCCCTAATGAACATAGATGCAAAAATCCTTAACAAAATATTAGCAAACTGAATTCAAAAATACATTAAACGGATCATTCACCACAATATGGGGGGATTTATTCCAGGGATGCAAGGATGGTTGAGTATCTTCAAATCAACATGATATACCACATTAACAAAAGATAAAAATCATATGATGATCTCAGCAGATGCAAAAAAGCATTTGACAAAATTCCACATACATTCATGATAAAAATTCTCAACATACTGGCTATAGAGGGAACATAATAAAGGCTATATATGACTAACCCACAGCTAACGTAAAACTGAAAGCTTTTTCACGATCAGGCACAAGGATGTCCACTCTCAGTGCTTTTACTCAAGATAGTACTGGAATTCACAGCCACAGTAATCAGAAAGAAATAAAAAGCATACAAATTGATAAGGATGAAGTACAACTGTTGCTCTTTATAGATAGCATGATACTGTATATTGAAAACCCTAAAGACTCCACCAAAAATCAGAATAAATGAATTCAGTAAAATTGCAGGATACAGACATCTGTTGCATTTCTATATACTAAAAACTAGCAAAAAGAAATTAAGAAAACAATCACTTTATAACTGCATCAAAAAGAATAAAATATGTAGGAGTAAATTTAATGTAAGAGTTAAAAGACCTGTACTCTGATAATTCTAAGACCCAGATGAAAGAAATTGAAGATGACAATAAATGGAAAGATATACCATACTCATGAATTGGAAGAATATTGTTCAAATATTCATAGTACCCAAAGCAGTCTGCAGATTCAGTGCAATCCCTATGAAAATATCAACAGTACAAAAACAAAACAAAAAAAAAACTCAAAATGGATTAAAGACCTAAATGTAAGACCTGAAACCATAAAACTACAAAAATAGTAAACTCTTCAAATCAGTCTTGGCATTTTTTTTTGCATATGTCTCCTCAGACAAGGAGAACAAAAGCAAAAATAAACAACTGGACTACATCAAACTAAAAAGCTTTTGCACAGCAACAGAAACCAACAAAAGGAAAAGGAAACCTTCTGAATGTGAGAAGGTATTTGCAAATGATATATCCAATAAGGGTTAATATCTACAACATATAAAAAACTCATAACTCAGTGCCAACAAAAATCTAATTTAAAAATGGGCAGTGGACCTGAATAGTTTTACAAAGACATACAGATGACCAACAGACACATGAAAAGATGCTCAACATCACTAATCATCAGGGAAATGCAAATCAAAACCACAATGAGATATCACCTCACACCTGTTAGAATGGATAGTATAAAAAATACAAGAAACAGCAGGTGTTGGTGAAGATGTAGAGAAAAGGCAATCCTCATGTGCTGTTGGTGGGAATGTAAGTTGTTCCTTCCACTATGGAAAATCATATGGAGGTTCCTCAAAAACTTAAAAATAGAAATACTGGGGCATCTGGGTGGCTCAGTCAGTTAAGCATCTGCCTCAACTCAGGTTGTGACCCCAGGGTCAGGCTTCCTACTCAGTGGGGAGTCTGCTTCTCCATCTGCCCCTCCTCCCCCCGGTGCACTCTCTTGCTCTTTCATTCTCTCTTTCAAATTAATAAAATTTTAAGAAAAATATGGTATGGTCCAACAATGTCACTTCTGGTATTTACCTGAATAAGACAAAAACATATTCAAAAATATATATACACCCCTATGTTTCTTGCATTATTTACAATAGCCAAGATATGGAAACAACCTAGGGATCCATCAGTACATGAGTAAGTAAAGATGTGCTACATATGCACATGTATTTGTGTGTTTACACACACACACAGTGCAATAGTACTCAGCAATAAAGAAGAATGGAATCTTGCCATTTGCTACAACATATTATTCTGAGTGAAGTAAGTCAGAGAAAGACATATTGTATGATTTCACTCACATGGGGAATCCAAAAACAAAACAGACTCAGAGAGCATACTGCTGATTGTCAGATGGGAGAGGGATGGGGTAACGGGTGAAATAGGTGAAGGGGATTAAGAGATACAAACTTCCAGTTATAAAATAACTAAGTCACAGATTTTAAAGTACAGCAAAGGGAATATAGTCAATAATACTGTAATATCTTTGTATGGTGACAGATGGTGAGCATTTTGTAATGTAAATAAATATTAAATCACTAGTTGTATGCCTGAATATTGTATGTCAACTATGAAGTTTAAAAAATAATAAAAAATAAATAAATCAGCCTAAGCCTACCACTAAGAAAACATCACATCACAAAGGAAGAGCACAAGAGAAAAAAGGAATAGAAGAACCACAAAACACCCAGAAAATAATTAACAGAATGGAAATACATACCCATCAATAATTACTTTAAATGTAAATGGACCAAATTCTCCTATGAAAAGACAGAGTAGCTGAATGGATTTAAGAAAGAAAAAAAAAGGGGGGGCCCATCTATAGGCTGCCTGCTGAAGACTCACTTCAGATGTAAGGAAGCAGACTGAAAGTGAAGGAATGGTAAAAGGTATTTCATACAAATGGGAACCACTAGAAAGCTTGGCTAACTATATCAGACAAAACTGACTATAAAACAATAATAAGAAACAAAGGTCACTACATAGTGATAAAGGAGTGATCCAAAAAGAACATATAATGTGACATACAAGTACTTAAATACATAAAGCAAATTTTGACAAACCTAAAGGAAGAAATAGCAATACAATAGTAGGGATCTGTTTTTTTAGTTTTTAAATTCCAGTTAACATACAGTGTAATATTAGTGTCACGTGTGCAGTTTAGGGATTCAGCACTTACATACAGCACCCAGTGCTCATCAGAAGTCGGGAACTTTAATACCCCACTTTCATCAATAGATCATCCAGACACAAAACCTTAAGGAAACATTGGCTGAAATAACACATTAGGTACGATGGAATTAACATATACAGAACATGCCATCCGAAAGTTAACAATACACATTTTTAAGCACACATGGAACATCTTCCAGGATTGATCATATATTGGCCACGAAACAAGTCTTAAGAAATTGAAGATTGAAATAACAGGCCAATTTCCCCCAAATACAATGATACGAAACTAGAAATCAATTACAAGAAAAAAAAATGGAAAATTCACAAGTGTGTGTAATGAAACCAAATGCTCTTAAGCAACCAGTAGGTCAAAGAACAAATCAACAGAGAAATTTAAAAATATTTTGAGACAGTTGAAGATGGATATACGATATACCAAAACTTAGAACTATTTTTTGCTGCATCCCCCAAGAGAGAAGTTCATAGCATTAAGTGCCTATGTCAAGAAACAAGATTTCAAATAGACAACTTTACACCTCAAGGAACTAGAAAGAGAATAAGTGAAGCCCAAAGTTGGCAAAAGGAAGGAAATAACAAAGATCAGAGCAGAGGGGCGCCTGGGTGGCTCAGTTGTTGGGCGTCTGCCTTTGGCTTAGGTCATGATCCCAGGATCCTGGGATCGAGCCCCACATCGGGCTCCCTGCTCGGTGGGAAGCCTGCTTCTCCCTCTCCCACTCCCCATCCCCGCTTGTGTTCCCTCTCTTGCCATGTCTCTCTCTGTCAAATAAATAAATAAAATCTTTTAAAAAAAAAGATCAGAGCAGAAATAAATGAAATAAAGACTAAAAAGATCAAAGAGACTAAGAGTTGGTTCTTTGTAAAGATAAAATTAACAAGCCTTTAGCTAGACTAACCAAGAGAAAACTAAAATAAATGAAATCAGAATGAAAGAGGAGACATTACAACTGATACCACAGAAATATAAAGGATCATAAGAGACTGGTATGAATAATTGTACACCAACAAATTGGACAACTTAAAGAAATGGATAAATTCCTAGGAACATAAAATTTACCAAAAAGGCATCATGAAGAAATAGGAAATCTAAAAAGACTGATTACTAGTAAGGAGATTGAATTAGTAATCAAAAACATCCCGACAAACAAAGTCCAAGACCAGAGGGCTTTCCTGGTGAATTCTAAAAACATGTAAGAAGAATCAGTACCAATCCATTTTGAACATTTGCAAACAATAAAAGAGGAGGGAACTCTTCAAACTTACTTTGCAGGGCCGGCATTACCCTGGTACCAAAACTATGCGCGAAAACACTGGTCAGTGTCCCTCATGAACATAGATGCAAAAATCATGAACAAAATATTATCAAGTCAGATTCAGCAATATGTTATAAGAGGATCATACACCATCGAGTTGCATTTATTCCAGAGATGCAAAGATGGTTCCCCATCCACAAATCAGTGTGATACACCTCATTAACAAAATGAAGAGTAAAAATCATAAAATGATCTCAATAGATGCAGAAAAAGCATTTGGCAAAATCCAACATCTTTTCCTGATAGAAACTCAACAAATGGGGTACAGAGGGAATGTACCTTGACATAATAAAATCCACATATTAGAAGCCCACAGCTATCATCATACTCAATGGTGAAAAGCTGAAAGCTTTTCCTTTAAGATAACAAACAAGGAGGCCCACTCTCACCACTTTTACTCAAAAAAGTATTGGAAATCTTAATCAGAGCAATTATTCAAGAAATGAAATGTCCCCAAATTGGAAAAGTAAAACTGTCACTCTTTGCAAATGACATGATTTATATAAGAAATCCTAAGACTTTATCAAAAAACATGAGAGACTATGGACTCCGGGAAACAAACTGAGGGTTTTAGAGGGGAGGGCGGTGGGGGGATGGGTTAGCCCAGTGATGGGTATTAAGGAGGGCACGTATTGCATAGAGCACTGGGTGTTATACACAAACAATGAATCATGGAACACTACATCAAAAACTAATGATGTACTGTATGGTGACTAACATAATTAAAAAAAAAAATGAATTCAGTAAAGTTGCAGAATACAAAACCAATATACAGAAATCTGTTGCATTCCTATTCACTAATAAAAAACTATCAGAAATTTTTAAAAAGTTACTTTAAAAATTCTTAAATGCTATACTCATAGAGGATAGGTGGTTTTCAGAGGCAAGGCATGAGAGGCAGGCAAAATGCATGTAGGGAGACAAAGGTAAAAAACTTGTAAAGTTGTAAAGTAAATAAGTTATAAGGATGTAATGTACAGTGTGGTGACTATAGTTAATAAAATAAATTGTATATCTGAAAGCTGTTAAAGAGTAGGTCTCGAAAGTTCTCCTTACTAGAAAAACACGTTTTGTAACTATGTATGACAATGGATATTAACTACTATTATGTGATCTTTTTGCAGACTATGCAAACATCAATCATTATGTCATACACAATACACATACAATAAACATTAAAAGCTAATTACGTTCATTACCACTAAAATAAATGCTAAATGGAATTTGTCAGGTGGAAATAAAATGAAACCAGTTAACGTCATAAAAACATACGAATGTTCGGTGTAAAAACTCAGTGGTAAATAAGTCGTCAAAGTCAGATTCACTAGTATTGTAATGGTGATTCCTAATTCATTTACAACTCTAGTTTAAAACAGTTTTTACTCTAGGTAAAAAAACATTAAAAATAACTGCAACTACACTAATTTGTTATTGGATACAAAATATTAAAAATTAATTTTAACTTCAGTAACCTAAAGTTTGGGGGGCAGGGAATGAAAATGTAAAGTTTAGGTATGCTATTAAAATTAAATTAGGTTGTTATAAATATATCACATTTTATGTAAGCTTCATGGTAACCACAAAGGAAAAACCTGTACTAATTACAGAAAAGATTATGCTAAAAGACTCAAAGCATACCACTACAAAAAGTCATCACATCACAAAAGATGACTGCAAGATATAAGAAGCAAGGAACATAGGATCTACAAAACAGTCAGAAGGGAACAAAATGGCAATTTTTTTTTTTTTAAAGATTTTATTTATTTATTTGACAGAGAGAGACACAGCGAGAGAGGGAACACAAGCAGGGGGAGTGGGAGAGGGAGAAGCAGGCTTCCCGTGGAGCAGGGAGCCCGATGCGGGGCTTGATCCCAGGACCCTGGGATCATGACCTGAGCCGAAGGCAGACGTTTAACGACTGAGCCACCCAGGCGCCCCCAAAATGGCAATATTAATTATCTATCAGTAGTTTCTTGAAATGTAAATGGATTAAATTCTCCATTCAAACCACAGAAACTGCCAAATGGATGAAATATAGTCCAAATAATATGCCACCTAAAAGAAGACTTTAGCCTTAAAAACAGCACAGACTGAGTGATGGGACAGAAAAAGGTTATTTCAATCAAATGATAACAAGTAGAAATCAGGAGTAGCTATAGTTACATCAGACAAAATAGATTATAAGCTAAAAATCTCCAAAAGAGACAGAGGTAATTATATAATGATAAAAGGGTCAATCCATCAAGATATATCAGTTATAAATATTTATGCACCCAACATCAGAGCACCTAAATATATAAAACAAACACTAACAATAACTAAAAGGAGAAATAAACAGCAATACAATGATAGTAGGGGACTTTAATATGTCACTTTTATCAATGGATAGAACATCCAAACAATCAATAAGGAAACCATGGGATTTAAATAATGCTATAGACACAATGGACCTAACAGAACAGATATACACAGTACAGTCCCTCCAACAACAGCAAAATATACATTCTTCTCAGGCACACAAAGAAAGTTTTCTAGGATATGTAATATAGTAGGACACAAGATAAGTCTTAGCAAATTTAAGATTGAAATCATAGCAAGTATGTTTTCTGACCACAATGATAGGAAACTAGAAATCGCTAGGGAAAATACTGGAGAATTCACAAATACATAGAAATTCAACAACATACCCTTAAATAACAAATGGATCAAATTAAAAATTAAAAGTGAAATTAAAAATTATCTTAAAAAAGTATCTTGAGCCAATTGGAAACACAACATACCAAGACTTATGGGTAGCAGCAAAAGCAGTTCTAAGAAGGAAGATTATAGTGATAAGTACCTAAATCAAGAGAAAGATCTCAAATAAACAACTTACCAGCACAAGGAACTGGAAAAAACAAAATAAGCCTAAAGTTAGCAGGAAAGAAAGATTAGAACAAAAATAAATGAAATGGAGTATAGGAAGATAATAGAAAAGATTAACAAAACTCTAGGAGTTGATTCTTTGAAAAGAAGAAATTGACAAACCTTTAGCCTAACCAAGAAATAAGGACTTAAGATTATAAATGGAAGAGGAGACATTACAACTGATACCAGAGAAATTCAAAGGATCATAGGAGACTACTATGTACAACTATATGCCAGCAAACTGGACAACCTAGGAGAAATCAGTAAATTGCTAAAAACATATAGCCTACCAAGACTGAATCATTAAGAAATAGAAAATAGGAATAGACCAGTTACTAATAAGATGACGGAATCTATAATCAAAAATCTCCCAACAAAGAGAAGCCCAGGGCCAGGTGACTTTACTGGTAAATTATACCACACTTTTTTTAAGGTTTTATTTATTTGTCAGAGAGGGCACAAGCAGGGGGAGGGACAGAGGGAGAAACAGGCTCACCGCAGAGCAAGGAGCCCTATGCAGGACTTGAACCCAGGATCATGAGATCACGACCTGAGCCGAAGGCAGACGCCCAACTGACTGAGCCACCCAGGCATCCCTCTACCACACTTTTAAAAAATTAATGCCAATCCTTCTCAAACTCATAAAAAGTAGTGGGGCGACTGGGTGGCTCAGTTGGTTAAGCACCTGCCTTCGGCTCAGGTCATGGTCCCAGGGTCCTGAGATCGAACCCTATGTCAGACTCCCAGCTCAGCAGGGAGCCTTTTTCTCCCTCTCCCCTCTGCTTGTGCAGGCTCTCTCTCTCTCTCCCTCCCTCTCAAATAAATAAAGTCTTGGGGGGGGAAAAAATTCTTCCAAAAAGTAGAAAAGGAAGAAACACTCCCAAGCTCATTTTCACAAAGCCAGCATTAACCTGATAAGAAAGCCAGGTAAGGACACTACAAGAAAAGAAAAACTATAGACCAACATCCCTGATAAAGATGCAAAAATTTTCAAAAAAAATATTAAACCAAATTCCACAGCACATTAAAAGGACCAAACACTATAATCTAGTGGGAGTCATCCCTGGGATGTAAGGATGGTTCAACATATGCAAGTCAATAAATGTGATGCATCACATTAATTGAATGAAAAATACAAATCCTCTGATCATCTAAATAGATGCAGAAAGAGCCTTTGACAAAATTCAGTATCTATTCATGATTTAAAAAAACAAACAAACCTACCTCAACAAATTAGGGAAAGAAGGAATACCTTGGGGCACCTGGGTGGCTCAATTGTTAAATGTCTGCCTTTGGCTCAGGTCATGATCCCAGGGTGCTGGGATCAAGCCCCGCATTGGGCTCCCTGCTCTGCGGGGAGCCTGCTTTTCCCTCTCCCACTCCCCCTGCTTGTGTTCCCTCCCTCGCTGTGTCTCTGTCAAATAAATAAAATCTTAAAGAGAGAGAGAGAGGGAGAGAAAGAGAGAAAGAAGGAAAGAAGGGAGGAAGGGAGGAATACCTTAACATAATAAAGACATGGGTTTATTTCTGGGCTCTAAATTGTTCCATTGGTCTGTCTATTGTATATTTGAAAGTTACTAAGAAAGTAAATCTTAAGTTTTCATCATAAGGAAAAAATTTTAAAACTGTGAAATGATGGATGTTAACTTTATTGTGTTAATCATTTCACAGTGTATGCATTGTGTACCTTACACTTACACAGTGTTATATGTCAATTATATCAATATATCTGGAAAAAATTGGTTAAATGCCAAATTTCAATAGACATCCAAAATTTTCCAAGTATTTTAAAGCTTAGAATTGAAAGTTCATACTGCATTTTGTGTTTCCCTTAACTCAAGTATCTATTTACACAGTATTTTTCCAATGCTTTTAGAGTTATGAAGTTATTCTATAGCCAGACAGAATTATAGATAAAAATTATATTACAGAGGTCCAACATATTTAATAATTAGAAACATTATTGCTTTTGTTGCCCTAGCTAGTTGTTTTTATTTTTATTTTATTTTTTTTAAGATTTTATTTATTTGAGAGAGAGAGAATGAGAGAAAGAGCACATGAGAGGGGGGCGGGTCAGAGGGAGAAGCAGACTCTCTGCCAAGCAAGGAGCCTGATGCGGGACTTGATCCAGGGACTCCAGGATCATGACCTGAGCCAAAGGCAGTTGCTTAACCAACTGAGCTGCCCAGGCGCCCCTAGCTAGTTGTTTTAATATGTCCAGCTTTTTGTGGTTTGTAATACTTGACTAATGATTCCCTTATGGTAAGACATTTTGAAATTATAAGAACTGTATTATAAGTTACTGGACAGGGTACCCATTTCAGAGTTGAAAAAATTCATCCACATGAGCAAGACGGTCTACGGTGGTAGTTAAGAGCAGGGACTCTGAGGCCAGACTGCTGGGGTATAAACCCTGACTCTGCCTCTAACCAGTTGTGTGTGAATCTTGGGCAAACTATTTTTTGCTTATCTGTGCCCCCATTTCCAGAAACTACCTGGTAAATGGGGATAAATATATAGAATTCACCTCCTCGTGTTGGCAGGATTAAATGAGTTAACATATGTAAAATGCCTGTTCTTTTATCGTTTCTACTGTTAAAATGTGCATTAATGACATGTGTTATATATTAGAACTGTTTTGATTGAACCTCAAGTGCTATTCTTAAGAGGAACAACATTTTTGCGGGAGGTGGGGGGGTTGGATTCATACTAAGGTATTAGAAATTTCTGATGCTTTAAATGCTTTTTTTTTTTTTTAAGTTTTAAGAAAAAAAAAAAAAGACTAAAGCTTCCTAACTCCCTATCAGATTTAGAGTTCCCACTTCTTACCCGTTTCACCCACCAGCCTATTGATTGACACAGTGGATCCCATTAGGTAAGGCTCCCCCTCCTGCTCCCTCCCCTCTACAGTCAGCATTGTCCCACTTGAGTTCTTTGAGATTGTTAAGTCTTCACCCCACTGTGAATTGTAACGGTAATGTGAATTTTTTTTCCTCAGATAATACAGCAAACACACCAAGTAGTAGAAACTGAGCAAAACAAAGAAATTGAGAAATGGAAAAGACTCGCTCAGTTGAAGAATCGTGAGTTGGACAAGTTCCGCACAGAATTAGACTCCATATTAGATGTTCTTCGAGAGCTGCACCGGCAGGGGGTGGTTGTGCCGGTTGCTTTTGCAGATGACGTGAATGCGCCAGAGTATTACTAGAAACTGGGATTTCCCAGGACCTCACGGAAAGCCCTGAAGATGGAGGGTGTACGGGACTGTGCCACTGTCAGAAGGCGGCTTTTGAAAACAAGTGTTCCAGTGTGTGGCCGGGAAGCAAACAATACGAAAGCAACATTTCAAAATAAATTGCCCTAAACCAGTAAGGAAAAATATTATGCTGTATTTTACTGAAAATCATTAATCAGTCACATGTTAAGTAATTTATGGACAAGTCCCTTTGTGTCTGGTGATTAGAACGAGTGAGATTAGTTGGAACAGGTCTTAACTTCTAGTCTAGATGCGGAAAGAAAAAAATTGCTCATACTCTGCCATTTTTGACTGTGTATTCTGAATCCTTGGTGCCAGAAAAACAGCTCCTCTTTCTCATGGAAACATGCAGAAGAACGTGAGCACAGTGGTTTGGACAGACGCAGCGAGTCACCAGAGTAGTAGAGCTTCCACAATAATTGACAAGAATGATAACTTTGTACAGCAGACAATGAACGCTCTGCGTTCTCCCAGATTTCTGCTTCTACCTCTGGCTGCCTCATGTTTGCACCTGACAGAAGTTCACATGTAACAGGGGAATTCGATTTCTTCATTGTTTTAATCTTTTATGCTCCAGGTCTTAAATACTAGTCCTTTTTTGAAAGTCTTAGATCATAAACAGAATATAACATCTTTATTTAAAAAGTAATGTATGTTCATTAGAAAAAATTAAAAGCATGCATAAAAGTAGCCAGATTGTTCTTTTTTACAATGCCTGTTTCCAAAAGCAGATCGTATATAAAATACTGGTAAATTCAAGCTGTAGCCACCTTGTTTTCAAGTGTTCCGGCCCTGTGCTGTCCTATAGGAGTAGAATATGAGGCACATGTTATTTTCAGTTTCCTATTATAGCCGCATTTAAAAAGAAGGAAATGAAATTAATTTGTTAATTTATATTATCTAATATATCTAAAATAGCAGTATAAAACGAGTTTTTACATTTTTTTCCATACTTAGTCTCCAAAGTCTGGTGTGTTTTACATTTACAGCACAACTCAGTTTGGACTAGCCACATTCCAAGTGCTCAATGACCATATGCCACTAAGTGCAATTCTGAAATAATAATAAAGAGTGAAATACTTTGTAAAAGACAGGTGAAATAGATCTTGGTGAAATTATGGGTAGCAAATGTAAAATGTGGAAATTAAGTAATTCAATTAATGTCTTAATGTTCAACATTTTTTATGTCCTTTAAGAGGGTAGAACAAGCATTAATTAAAGGTAGCTATTTTTTATGTGAAAGAATTTTATTTTAAGTTATAACATAAACTATTTTGGTTATTAATTGAGTGTACTTTTGTGTAGTTTTTATCTGCAAACCTATTAATTTATAGCTACACCCCTCCCTCCCTTTTGACTCTGTCCATTAGCCATTCATTCCAAGCACAAACATGGTTGATTCTGAAACATAAGAAGTGCAAACATCAAATATTACTATCAGAAAAAAGTACATCCTATTTTGATGAGGATTCTGTTTCTCTTTTGGAATAAGCTGTGCGCATGGCAGGTGTTCAATTCTGTTTACAGATTAAAGATCCCTAAGTACTATCAGAATTATTAGTTACAACTATAAACCTCAAGAACCATACTCCATTCCTTAGTCATTGTCCAGAGGGTCTAGGATGAGAACATAGAAGATAGACAGCACTTAGGCTATCTTGAATAGGAAGGCACTTTTTTTTTTTTTAAGATTTTATTTATTAGAGTGTGCACGAGCTGGGGGGAGGGGCAGAGGGCGAGAGAGCAGCAGACATCCTGCTGAGCACAGAACCCTGAGATCATGACCTGAGCCGAAGGCAGATGCTTAACCAACTGAGCCATCCAGGCGCCCTTGAATAGGAAGGCTTTTTTGAAGAATTAAACTCCAAAAATTATCAGTCCCTTTCTACCAATTCCATTCCCCTCACAATGTCATAAGGTACCTGCATCCATAGGGCAGAAACCTCATCGGGATATAGGGCTTGCTGCTGACACCACTGCTTTTGTGCAGAGTTCTGATTCGATCTATTACTTTGAGCCCATAGCATGTTATAACTAGGGTCAACCCACCAACCTTGGGAAATCCAGACTTTAAGTATTAGGGTCCCATTCCATATTACAAATATCCTAAATTTGTGACTAAAGGCCAAGAAGTTGAAAACACTTTCCTACCCATACTACTAAGGACTCTAATTAGGTCAGATCCACAGGTACATGATGTAACAGAGTTAATCTCAGAATAAGATAGATACTTTATAGTTACATAGCTATTCACGCTATCCTGCTTTGAGTAACTCCTTAGCAATGAATGGTGATAAGAGTGAAGTCTGAAAATTTTCCAAACCTCCCAAGTGACTCTAATTCTATTTTGGTATTCGAACCCATGAATTAGAGCCTTCCTTTCCAGTTTCTGTAGAAAAGTCTAAAATGAAAAGCACATGGATTCTTTCTCAGCACCTGTCCAGCCCTAACTAGTCTATTTATGCCTCTAAAGTCTAAACCATAGTAGGTCCATTTGTCTCCAGGTTTGCAGAAAGCTTCAATCACAACCACATAAATAATATACATAGGAGGAAACATTTTTTCCACCCACACTTGCTTTGTAGGATTGTTACGAGGAATGTTTGAAGGGCAGTGTCAGTTCTCTAGGAGGGGAAGGGAAGCACTGAGTTTCATCAGAACAAAATGAATCATTCGTAATTGAGGAACAAGAGAAATGGACTAGACTTTGGGGAGAAGCAGACAAAAAAAAAAGGTAATTGTACCAGGTAAACATCCCTGGAGCACAAAAGTGAAGAGGCGAGAACACAGCAGGAGTCTGACCCAGTGGAGCAACTCCCATTAAACCTTCCCTGCACTTGAACCCTTCATGGTGGCCTGCCAGTGGTCCCCACCTCAGGGTACTGATATGACAATTAGAAAATCTCGATGCAGGGGACAGAGGATAGTAGACTGCACATGGTCTGTGTTTAAGTCCTTGGAGAAAGGTCTGGAAAGGATTTTGGAGAAGACTTTGTGAGGTAGGCAAAAGTGAAGTCATGAGGGAAAGAATATTTGTAAAAGGGTTAAATTGAGCCTGCTTATTGGAAAAGACTGAGTAGAAAGAAGCGTATTTGGGGGGGGTGGTTTTAAGTCACCCCAGCTCCTGGCAGTAAGTGTAAATAATCACACATTTGCATGTCCATGTCTTACCTGTTAGGCTCACTCTCAGGGCCGCATGCAAGGAGCCCCAGTAAGAGCCAGCAGGTGCTCATTCCCCAGCTTGGGATCAGAGCCTTCACAGCAGCAGAGTCCCTTATACATAGTATCAATACATTAATTGCCTTCTTTTGTCCCTTGACCTTCACCTTCAAATACAACCCTCTCTTCCCTCCAAGACCCAGAGACTAGATCTACACTCTACCACTCCCGACAGGATAACGCAGAGCCTGCGTCTCTACCTTTTCTCTCTCTTGAGTGCCGGCCCCTATTCCCAGTTCCTGCCGGAATTACCCACTGTTCTCAAAGAAGTCAACATGTCTGAAACCAGCTCATTTTACTTCCTGAAACCCGCTGCCCATTCCCCTGCGATTCC
Source organism: Leptonychotes weddellii (assembly GCF_054177405.1). Classification (NCBI taxonomy): domain Eukaryota; kingdom Metazoa; phylum Chordata; class Mammalia; order Carnivora; family Phocidae; genus Leptonychotes; species Leptonychotes weddellii. Next base: position 62,447,464 of record NC_138376.1, on the reverse strand, counting down.
ACATTCATCCAGAAAGTTCTAAACTTTGACGCATTCTCAACTGTCGTCAGTTTGGGATGCGTTAACAAATTACCATGGATTGGGTGGTTTAAACAACAAACATTCATTTCTCACAGTTCTGGAGGCTGGGAAGTCCAAGATCAAGGTGGGTGCATGACGGTTTCCTTCCTGGCCTGAAGAGGTCTGCTTGTATCCTCACACGGTAGAAAACAGAGAAGCAAGCTCTCCTGGGACTTTTATGAGGGCTCTAATCTCATTCATAATGGCGCCGCCCTTACCACCTGATCTAATCCCAATTACCTCCGAAAGGCCCCACCTCCTAGTACCATCACACTGAGGGGTTGGGTCTCAACATACGCATTTTGAGGGGACAAACATTTAATCCATATCGACGAACTCTCCTCAACATGTGGTCATCAGTCCTGTAGCCAATCTCTTCAAAAATAATATTTGTATCTACCTGTCCTTTTTCCATTCCCATATCCACCACCACTGAAGCCCGGTCACCATTTTACTCCTTACTTTTCTCATAGAGTTAAGTTTAATTGATGCCTCTCCCCCAGTGCTCTCCTCACTCCAAATAGCCTGCAAAACAACATTGCTAGGTAGTTCTTCCTAAAACTCTGCTTGATGCATACCAGCTTCCCACTTCTCCCAGCTGTTTTTTAGGTGTAAATGTTAGAATCCTTACCCTAAGTCGTCAAGGCACTATTCAGTCTGACCTGGCCTTCCTCTTCACACTCCATTCCAGACCTCTACTCTCTTACACAAATACTCCCTATGCCAGTTTCCTATTTCTGCTGGAACAAATTACCACAAATTCAATGACTTAAAACAGCACAGATTGATCATCTTAACCATTCTGTAGATCAGAGCTCCAACACAGTTCTCATTGGGCTAAAATCAAGGTATCAGCAGGGCAGCATTCCTTCTGGAGACTGGGAGAAAATGTTTCCTTGCTTTTTCCAGCCTTTTCTTCTCCTTTTCCACCTCTATTCCTTAGCTTTGCCCCCCTCCCTTCATCCTCATAGCGACCTTCCATCTCTCTGAGCATTCTTCCGTGCCTCTGACTCAAAACAGCTGGGAGACGTTCTCCGCTTTTTAAGGGCCCATATGATTAGATTGGTCCCACCTGGACAATCCAAGATGCTCTTCCCATCTCTCCATTTCCAGATCCTTAACAACAAAAGTCCCTTTTGGCATGTACAGGACATTTTCACAGGTGGCTACCGTGGGGTGAGGTTAGCAGAGAGCATGATTCTGCCTACCACACTCCTCTCATTCAAACCCATCTCCTAATCTAACCATGCCATCTATGTTAACACCTTGGCTTATGTTCTCCTTTCCATTTGACCATCTCGCCCCCCACCATGTCCTTTGTTCACCACACCAGGTTTTCATGATCACATTCTTCTCTAAACCAAACATACAGTCTGCATCCAATGCCTGATTACATTTCTCATTGTATACACACATACACTCACATCCCCGCCTCCCCTGTTCATCTCTTTATTTTCCTAGGATCTCTTGGAGGAATCAGTTCCACGATGATGATAATGGCAGCAACGACACAGCCTTCTCAGGGACTTTGATAGAGAAGGAACCATTGCAGAGCTGCTACACAAATAGGCTTAGAAGTAAACAACTGCTCTAGTGTTTATGGAATCTAATAGTTAATTTTTTAAAAATTTTATATCACGGGGTGCCTGGGTGGCTCAGTTGGTTAAGCAACTGCCTTCAGCTCAGGTCATGATCCTGGAGTCCTGGGATCGAGTCCCGCATCAGGCTCCCTGCTCAGCGGGGGGTCTGCTTCCCCCTCTGACCCTCCCCCCTCTCATGTGCTTTCTCTCTCTCTCAAATAAATAAAATCTTAAAAAAAAAATTTATATCACTGTATTTCAGATTTTAATGTGAATTTTCTTTAACCACAAAGACTCTACTTGAGGAGAAAAACCGAAGGGGATTTCTATCTTCTAACAAATTGTCTACTAGCCTTTTAAGCACATGATGCTTTAAGCAACGTTAGTGCTGTGCCATGAATAAACAGGATTTACCAGGTGTAGTGAATATGGGAAGACGAAGGGAAAAACCAAAAAGTCGTTCATAAGTGTGAATTTGAACCTCAGATTGTTCACAGGAGAAACCATTATCCAAGGTGAGTATCACATCGACATAATGCCTGAGTGTGATGAGAAAGCTGATTTCCCTACTCATAGAATTATGCTGCTAATTTCTTAGGTGCTAAAGCAGTTTCCTCGTATTTGTTCCTAATAAGTATGGAACAGTTTAGACTTTACAAAATCAGACTAAATATATCCCCATACTGCCAGATCACTGGGCTAAATTTCCCCCATAAGAAGGATATGATTATACTCCCAGAAAAATTCTTCCTGTGAATAATAGGCTTTTCGAGAGTAAGTTTCCCGCAGTGGAGGGCTAGAGTAGAGCCGGAGGGAACCAGTGGAAATACAATAGGCCCTAGGAGCCAAAGATCATTGATGTCCTTAAAGATATGACATTCTCCCAGAAGTTCACTGATGAGGGAGCATGTGAACAATAGATTAAGACACAGCTGCATAACTATCACCACAAGTCAACTAGAGTATGTTTTGATATTTGGACAATAGCCCATTGGTACTAGCAATAGGAATAATGAAGCCTGAGAGAACTTGGAGATATGATAAAATAAACCATTCTAAATCTGTTGGACTCCTTAACAATATGCAGGAGATGAGCTAGATGTCTTCTGCAGATCTCTCTTAATGCAGGGCTCATGCCTGCAAAGTCTAAAGCTAGCTTTTTCAGCAGGGAGAGGGTACAAATCAAGATTCCTGACCTGGTGAAGTTTACCATATGGCAGGAGAGATCAGACAAGTATATGTAGCCAAATAGGAATAAATGCGATAAAAGTGTTATGAAGTGTGAGTGGAGCATGGAAGAAAAAGAAATTCCTTTCACCTGGGATCTGGAAAGCCTTTTTGGAAAATGTGGCTATGGGGATGGATCTTAAGGAATGGGTAAAATTTTGGCAGAACAGGACATAAGAAAGGAAATTCCAAAAACTGATTCCAAAATTCACATAGAAATGCAAAGGACCCCAAATAGCTACAACAACTTCAAGCAAGAAGAACAAAGTTGGAGGACTTACAATATCTGATTTCAACACTAATTATAAAGCTACAGTAATCAAGAAGTATGATTTGGCATAAAATAGGCAAATAGAACAATGCAACAGAATAGAACATCCAGAAATAAGCCAACACATGTACATGGACAACTGGTTTTCAAAAAAGGCACAAAGGCAACTCAGTAAGAAAGGTTCTTTTCAACAAATAATGCTGAAACAATTAGATATCTTAATATAAAAAATAAAAATAAAAGTAAACTTTTTGATCCATACCTCACAACATACACAAAGATTAACTCAAAATGGATCATAGACCTTAATATAAAACCTAACACTATAAAACTTATAGGAAATAAAATAAGATTAAATATTTATGACCTTAAGTTTGGTGAAGACTTCTTTGACACAACACCAAAACTATGACCTATATTAAATAGAATTGATAAATTGGACTGTATCATAAGGAACTTCTGCTCCTCTAAGACACTATTAAGCAAATGAAAAAGACAAGCTATAGGCTGAGAGAAACTATTTGTAGCTCATATATCTGATAAAGGATTTATACCCGTAATAAAGAATTCTCAAAAGTCAATAATAAAACAAACACCCCGAATAAGACAATGAGCCGAAGACATGGAAAGACACTTTACCAAAGATGGAAGTTTTCAGATGACACAAATAAACAGGAAACTTAAAGCCAGAATGGTAAGCTTGTGAGCTAATGCCATAGCACCCCGGGGGACAGGGTTTTAATCTACATCATGAAGTGGGGTTACAATATCCATTCAGAAAAAAAGGGTTCATACCAGATGTAGAGACCCCTCCTGCTTTACTGAGACCCTTAGCGAAAGGGAGACAAGGAACTCCAGACACTGACAGAGGAAAGGGATGAGGAAACTGGGTCTACCAGGGTCTCTAAGAAAAACAAAGGCTCCCTGAAAACATCTAAACCCCAAGCTCATGCTTCATGTGGAGGTGGGATCCAAATTCATACTCGATTTAAGAGGCAAAAAATCCCCAAGCAAAAATTCAAAAATAACATAATTCCAGATTGATCAAATCACTTGGGGCTTAAGGATAAGCAACACAAACACAGACTTGTTCTCTGGGGAAATTTTTATACAACCAGGGTGTGCGTGGGACAATCATAGGAAAAAAACAAGAGTCACTGAAAGGACACTTGTTCAACTACACACACACACACACACACACACACACACACACACACACTAAGAAGAGCTGGAAACAATTGGCTGTAAGAAGTAGCAAACCCAAAAAACCCCCAGGATGATTAGTAGTCCAGAGCCTAAAATTATGAAACAATCTAAAAGAGAGCATAAAATGAGAATGGCTAAATAATTTTTTAAAAAATATAAATAAAAAACAGAGAGAGATAGATGTAAATCATAGCAAATGTAATGAAAAAAATCAGGACCTCATGAGAAAAGAACAGATCAATTTTTTTGAAAGAGCCAAACAGGGGCGCCTGGGTGACTTAGTCAGTTAAGCGGCTGCCTTCATCTCAGGTCATGATCCCAGGGTCCTGGGATCGAGCCCTGCATCAGGCTCCCTGCTCAGCGGGAAGCCTGCTTCTCCCTCTCCCACTCCCCCTGCTTGTGTTCCCTCTCTCGCTATGTTTCTCTCTGTCAAATAAATAAATAAAATCTTTTTAAAAAGGAGCCAAACAGAATTTATGGAAACAAAATATATATAACAATTGATACATAAATTCAATTCAGTGAGTGGTTAAACAACAGACTTTAACTTTCAGTATCAAGTATGTTCATTAAAATTCAGGAGTAATCTCTCAAATACTTTAAATAAATATGCAAATGAATGAATGAATGAATACATAAATAAAAGACTTGTTTAAAAAGAGAGTAAAAACAACTACACTGGAATTAAAATTTAAATGAGAGAGAAAGAATAAAAGCAAATGAGCCACAGTGGAGTATGCAGAATAGGCCAATCACTATTTTAAGTGCTTTACACGTTTTATCACTTAACGCTTACAAAGTTTTAGGTGGATGTTATCCCTTTTTGTATATGAGGAAACAGTCTCAAAGGGGTTAGGTATCCTGGTTAAGACTCTACAGTTAGCAAGTATGGAACCAGTCCAAATATAGACTATTTCTAGACCCCATGCTTTTGACCACAGCTGCATGAGATAAAGCAAGAAAGGAGAAAAGCAGAGCAAAGCAAACAGAAATCACAAAATGAGAAATGAGATGCTAGAAATAAAACATCATCAGTAATCACAATACGTTTAGATGGAAAAACCATGCAAGTTAAAAGATAAATTTACAGATTTCATTCGCTTGCCTAAAACCAGATTGAAAGTTAAAAAGAATGCATAGAGGTCAAAAGTTAGAGACAAAAAAAAAAAAAAATCAGATAAATAGTAACCAACAGAAAGGGGACCATTCAAGCCTTCCACAGGTTCTCAATTTCTTGGAACCCAGTTTGGTCCTCTGCTTGGCAGCTCTGCATCTGAACAGTATACCAGATCTCCCAGAGCCGAAGTTCTTCCGCCTGTAAAACAGATCTAAGGAACAGTCCCTCTGTTCCCCCAGCCAATTTTTATGGACTGCCTATTGTGTTTCAGGCACTGGTTTAGCCCTTGCAGAGCTTACGTTGTAGCAGGAAGAGCACAAAGGAAACCACGGACATAATAATCATGTAAATTGTATAGTATGTAGGTGATAAGTACTGTAGAGAAAGAAAAAGAGTATGATCAGGGAGATGGGGGTGCTGGACAGGAATAAGGGGAATGCAGTGCCCAGTCTGGAAGGATGACCAGCATCAGCCTCATTCAGAACGTGGAGGAGGGGGTTATTACTTTGCTAGGGCTCCAACAAAGTACTACAACCGGGTGACCTCAACACCAGAGATTTGTAGTCTCTCAGTCCTGAGGCTGGAAGTCTGAGATCAGGTGTCAGCGGGCTTGCTTCCTTCTGAAGGCTGGGAGGGGGTGTCTCTTCCAGGCCTCTCTCCTTGGCTTGTAGTCTCCTGATTTCTCTTCACGTCGTCTTCCTCTTATGCATGTCTGTGTCCAACTGTTCTCTTTTTATAAGGACACAAGTCATATTGGCTGGGGGCCCACCCTCATGACCTCATCTTAATGAATTACATCTGCAACAACCCTGTTTCCAAATAAGGTCACATTCTCAGGTTTGGGGGGTTAGGACTTCAACATGTGAATTCGGCGGGTTGGGGGGGGTACAATTTGACCCATAACAGGGGGCACTGGAGGAAAAACTTTCAAGAGATGAGGGAGTGGGCCAAGTGGATATCTAGAAGGAAAATATTCCAGATGGAGAGACAGCCCCCCTCGTTACAGATGAATGTCTGACATTTTCAAGGGATAGCAGGGAGGCCAGTGTGGCTGGAGCAGGATGAGCAAGGGAAGAACAGTGGATGAGATGAGATTGGCTGCGGGACAGGGGAGGAAAGCTTTGAGGTCACTGTAAGGACTCTAGCCTCTTTGCTGAGTGAAATTGGAAGCCATTGCAGGATTTTGAGCAGAGAGGTAACCTGACTTAACTTATATTTAAAAGGATCATTTAAGTCTCTGTGTTGAGAGTTTTCATAGGAGGGTTACAAAAATTAAGTTACCATAGAGGCTGCTTAGAGCCCAAAGATGTCATCCATTACTGTTTATAGGGGTGCTGGTAGGGTCCCACCCAGATTTCTTTACTAGCCCGTGCATCATTCCCAGCTGCTGGGGGTGTTGGCCCACTCATGCTCCCTTCTCTAGAGAATTGCCCTTGGTCAAAGCAAAAGCCACCTGCCCCTGACCAGCTTGGAGTTACAAAAGGTCATGTCCCTGCCTCAAGAGGGAATGATTCTATGGTGCAATTTGTGCCTTCTGTCTGATGGAATGAATACATGTGACATGCTGAGAGGCTCACAATGTTCTTGAGAATATTACACCTGCTGAAACATTGCCAACTCTTGGGCTTTAAGGCACAGAGAGAAGACAAGATGAAAGAAGGCTGTCAAACCCCCAAAAGTCTACACGCAGGAAACAGGTGGATAAACTACTCAGTTATAAATACATTCAAGAAAAAGAAGGATAATTGCAAGGGCAGAGCTGCAGGCCCAGAGGGCGAAGCCATGAGCCACAGAGGATTATTTCCAGGACTTGCAACCGAATGGAGTTAGCCCAATTGAACTTCAAAATTGCTTAGGATTGATGACTCCTCGTTTTCCTTCCAGTTTCTCCCTTTTGAACAGTAATGTCTATAACTGGTATGCTGTGCTTACCACCATTGCATTTGGGGAACAAATTACTTGTTCTCTAGTTTTACAGGTCCACAGAGAGAGAATTTTTCCCCAAGATGGATCGTACCCAGGGTCTCACCCATACCTGACTTAGATAATTAAGATGATGAGATTGGGGGACACCTGGGTGGTATAGTCGGTTAAGTGTCCACCTCTTGGTTTCAGCTCGGGTCATGATCTCAGGGTCATGAGATTGAACCCTGCCCTGGGCTCCGTGGGCACTCAGCACAGAATCTCCTTGAGATTCTCTCTCCCTCTCCCTCTGTTCCTTCCATTTGTGCTCTCTCTCTCTCTCTTAAATAAATAAAAATACATCTTTAAAAAAAAGATGACAAGATTGGGACTTTTGAGTTAATAAAATTTAGACTATATATTGGACTTTGAGTTGATGCTGTAATAATTGAAACTTGGGAGGCATTGGGATGAAGTGAATGTATTTTGCATGTGAGATGCACATGAATCTTTGGGGCCAAATGGAAGACTGTAGTAGGCTAATGGTCCCCAAATATGTCCATGTCCTAGTCCTTGAACTTGTAAATATGCTACCTTATGTGACAAAAGGGATTTTGCAGATATGATTAAGAATCTCAGGATGAGAGGTAATCATGGGTAATCCAATGCAATCATAAGGATCATTATAGGAGAGAGGCAGGATGGTCAGAGACAGGGATATAAAGTAGAAGCAGAGGATACAGTGCTGCAAGGCCATAAGCCAAAGTGTGAGCAGCCTCTGAAAGCTAGAAAAGGCAAGGAAGTGAGTTTTTCCCTAAAGCCTTCAGGTGGAACACAGCCTTGATGACACCCTGATTTTAGCCCACTGACACTGATTTTGGACTTCTGTGCTCTAGAACTATAAGGAAATATAAGTTGGGGTTGCTTTAAGCCACTAAGTTTGTGGTACTAAGTAGCACACTAAGTTGTGGTACTACAGTAGCAATAGAAAATAAATTCAGGAACCAACATGAACATGAAGCCCATGCTGCCTGCTGTGCTGTCATGAAGTTCTTTGTCTCTGAGCTGGGAATCTCATGTCTTTTGTCAGCATCCACAAAACCAGGCCAGGCTAACTCAATAGCTTGCAGGAGGGGTACAATTTTTGACCCTTCATAGTTCTTGACATTCAGTTAATAAAAATGATGGTATGGTCATGGGTATTTTTCCAACTTCTAGGAATATTCTTCAGCCATCTGCCTAATAAATTTACTTCTAAATAAGATAGCACTTAAATAGCTTTGAAGCTTAAGAAATAAGAAATAGCCCATGGTTTATATTTGGTTGTTTAAATTATGAATAATAATATTCATATTAGTAAAAGTGAATAGAATCAGCATTCTTTAATGCTAATAGAAAGTATCTATTTGTGAGAATGTGTTAATTACAAGAAATATTCCATGCTTTGTTCTACTGTTTAGAGTCTTAAAGAATAATATTTTCCTCAAAAAATATTATGGGAAAGGGATTTCTCTTGGCAGAATAACTCCTAAATGAAATCTGGTACATGACTCAGACCACTGGGCTCCTAGAAATGATAGAAATTAGGAAGCAGTATAAACATGGAATAATTTTTAAAGGAAATAAAAAATTTGGATGTGTGAAAACAAAGAACCAGAGACAGTTCCTGTGCAATCAAACGCATTTATTTTTTAGCTTAAGCAAGACAGGTGGTGAACAAATTCATAATGAAAATGCCCCCCAGAGATTAGCAGCTGGCTGCGCATGCAACTGTGTATGCAAAACCAAGTTTTTCCTAATACCAGTGTGCAGACTGGATTCCTTCATGAAATTAGCTCTGTGTTGCACCAGCCCACCCTGCAAATCTGTTGGTAGGGAATTCACGACCCATTCACCACCTCAGCTCAAAGCCCACACGAAAGCCACATGACCATCACCTACACATCTGCCAAGTAAATAGCATGGCAAATAGCACTTTTCTTGTCCAGTAGCCAACAACACAGAACTGTGACCAGACATAGACATACATACACCAACACAGAGACACAAAATGCACCTGCCCTCACTCAGCTGACAACTTTCCCTATATTTCTGGGGACAGAATGTCATGCAACATACCACAGATTGGTTCTCATCCTAGGAGGGGGGTGGGGGGCAAGGCTGTCTCTAGGTTTTAGCGTGGGTGGCTGGAGGTTCTCAGAAGAGCTATTTCAGTACAACCAACAGAAATGTTGGCCACAGTGACTGTGAGATGAGTCTTCTGACATCCCCATAGATGTTTGGTCCCCTGACAAAAGCTGGGCTCAGTTAAAGGTTGAGTGGAAGGTACAGACATGGGGGGTCCCACAAGAGATGGGAGGCAGTGCCCTAGTTTATACTGCTTTATGTACATCCCAGCCTCTTCTGGATGCAAAGTCTCAAATTCACAAAATATTAGAGCTGAGATGAATCGTGTACTCCAGACTCCTCACGTTACAGTTAACCATGTGGCAGCCCAGAGAGGCAAAGCAACTTGCTAAAGGTAGAGCATGGTAGTGGCAGGCCCAGACTGGAACGCAATATGCTAATCCCCACTCAAGAACATTGACACTGAGTATGTGGCCAAATTCTTCAACAAGGAGGAGGAGACTGTGTAAATACTTTATTCCCCAGGAAACCTGAACTTCTTGTGTTGAATGACACAGAAACTCAGATTATTCAGCTCTTTTCTGAGGGGGCTCTCTTCTCTCTTTCTTTCTCTCTCTGTCTCTGTCTGTCTCTCATAACCCTCCCATCCACCCACACAAACAATTTTGGTGAATGGAGATTTCTTGCTTTACATAGACAGACCCAACATCTTCAGGAAGACACTTTACAGAGTAGTTTCTCAATCCAGGTCTTTGTGTGAGGTCTGGGAAACTGGCTTATTTTCTAGAACAATAGGTGGTTCTGAAATCAGAAGATCATCCTCCCCAAAGGAGGAGTTCTGGTCTGTGTTCACAAAGTTGGGGATGTCAAACTTCATGAGCCTGTTCAGCTCCTCCTCTGGCCGCCCATTGCTTCTAATGGCTTCCTGGAGTTGAACACTGCTGTCAAGGGCTGTGGTCTGGTGACAAGCTTTAGCCCTATCCAAGTGTTCCACTTCATTGATGTAGCAATGGAAGAGAGACCTGGATTCCTCATTGCCCTGGCGAGAAAACACCTTATCTGGCTCCAGTGGTCTTCCAAAGTCTGACACAAAGCTATTCATTCTGAATCTCTTCTCTGAAGATTCTGCATTGCTGTAAAGAGAAGGAAAAGAAAACACTGCTGACACACCAGCTCATTCACCTGCAGAAATCATGGTTTTGGGGGGCGCCTGGGTGGCTCAGTCGGTTAAGTGTCAGACTCTTGGTTTCAGCTCTGGTCATGATCCCAGGGTCCTGAGGTTGAGCTCTGCATTGGGCTCCACACTCAGTGTGGAGTCTGCTTGAGATTCTCTCTCTCCCTCTCACCCTCTCCCCCCTGCACACATGCTCTTTCTCTCTCTCAAATGAATAAATAATCTCCTAGAAGGTTTCCTTCCATTCAATTTCTACCCCCTTTAGGTAACACGACCTTGATTTTGATTTCTATTGATAAGCTTTGCCTATTCTTGAACTTCTAGTCAATTTCCACCTCCTATAGGTAATGTTTTGATTTTTATCACCACAGGCTAGTTTAGCCTGTTTTTGAAATTCATACAAATTCATACAATATATAGCCTATTGTGCCTGGATTCTTTTGCTCAGTATAATGTTTTTTTGAGACCCATCCATGTTGTTGCATATAACAATAGTTTGTCCTTCTTGCTTTCATCATATAAGTACACTACAATTGTTTATTCGTTCTCCTCTTAAAGAGCATTTGGGTTGTTGACAGTTTGGCACTGTTGTGATTAGAGCCGCTAAGAACATTCTGGGTTGTTTCTTTGTAGATATATGTTTTTATTGCTCTTCACTAAATACATAAGAGTAGAATTACTGGGTCACATAGTAGATCTGTGCTTGACTTTATATGAAACTGAAATTTTCCAAAATGGTCATGCCGTTTTACACCCTCACCACAAAGTACAAGAGTTCCAGTATATACTCCACATCCTTGTCACCATTTGGTGTTGTCAGTCATTTCAATGTTAGTCATGCTAGTGGGAGAGAAATGGCATCTTGTCAGTAGTTGAATGTGCATTTCTCTGATATCTAGCAATGTTGAGCATCTTTGCATGTGCTTGTTGGCCATTGGTTTATCTTCTTTTGTGAAGTTTCTGTATGAGTCTTTTGCACATTTTAAAAATTGTTTATATTTGTTACTGATTTGTGATAGTTTTGTAACACATTTTGAATACAATTTTCTCTTGATGTGTGACTTGCATTTTCATTTTCTTAAGATGTCTTTTGATGAGTAGAAGCTTTAAATTTCAGTTAAGTTCAAGTTATCAATTATTTTATTTTATATTTATTGCTTTTATATCACCTCTATGAAATAATTGCCTACCTTAAATTCATGAAAATATTCTCCTATTCTTTCTTCTAGAAGTAGGCTCTCCAATACAATAGCCACTAGCCACAGGTGGCTATTTAAATTTAAATTAAGTAAAGTTAAGTAAAATTTAAAATTCAGTATCTCCATTATATCACCCACATTTCAAGTGCTCAGTAGCTCATTGTGGGCAGGGGTTACCTAACTGGACAGCTCAGAGAACAGTTACAACATCACAAAAGTTCTCTTGGATAGCGCTCTTCTAGGAGCTTTTACTGTGGGTATACGATCCATGTTGAGATGGGGTCAACGTTCATTTTTATGTTTATCCAGTTGATCCAGGATTGTTGTTTAAAAGAATTCCCTTTCAATTGACCTTAGACACAGTAGTAGACAATAAGAAAAAAATTCCATTCACAATAGCATCAAAAAAGTGGAATACAGGCATACCTCATTTTATGGCCCTTCACTTTATTGCACTTCACAGATACTGTGTTTTTTACAAATTAAAGGTCTGTGGTAACCTGTGTCTAGGAAGTCTATCAGCTCCATTTTTCCAACAGTATGTGCTCACTTCATGTCTCTGTGTCACATTTCAGTAATTCTTGCAAAGGTTCGAATGTTTTCATTATTATTGTATTTGTTATGGTGATCTGTGATCAGTGATCTTTAATGTTAACTCTCCTAATTGGTTTTGGGGCGCCATGAACCACACCCACACAGGATCGCAAACTCAATCGATAAATATTGTGTCCTGACTGCTTCACTGACCTGCCTTCCCTATATCTCTCCTTTTCCTTGGGCCTCGCTATTTCCTGAGACACAACGATATTGAAATTATGCCAATTAATAGCCCTACAATGGCCCTAAGTGTAAGTGAAAGGAAGAGTTACACGTCTCTCACAATCGAAAGCTAAAACTGGTTAAGCATACTGAGGAAGGTATGTCAAAAACCAAGGTAGACTTGGGCGCCTGGGTGGCTCAGTTGGTTAAGCGACTGCCTTCGGCTCAGGTCATGATCCTGGAGTCCCAGGATCGAGTCCCGCATCGGGCTCCCTGCTCAGCGGGGAGTCTGCTTCTCCCTCTGACCCTCCTCCCTCTCATGCTCTCTGTCTCTCATTCTCTCTCGCAAATAAATAAAAAATTAAAAAAAAAAAAAGATAGACCAAAAGCTACTCCTTTTGTGTCAAACAGTTAACCAAGTTGTAAATGCAAAGGAAACATTCTTGAAGGAAATTAAAAGTCTCTCTTTGGTGCACACACCAATGATAAGAAAGTGAAACAGTCTTAATGCTGATATGGAGAAAGTTTTAGTAGTCTGGGTAGAAGATCAAACCAGCTGCAAAATTCCCTTCAACCAAAGCCTAATCCAGAGCAAGGCTCTAACTTTTGTCAGTTCTGTGAAGGCTGAAAGAGGCAAGGAAGCTGCAGACGGAAAGTCTGATGTTAGCAGAGGTTGGTTCATGACGTCTAAGGAAAAAAAGTCATCTCCGTAACATCAAAGTGCAAGGTGAAGCAGCTGGTGCTAATGTAGAAGCTGCAGAGAGTGATCCCAAAGCTTCTGGTTAAGATTATTAATGAAGGTGGCTACACTAAACAACAGATGTTCAGTACAGACGAAACAGTCTTCTATCAGAAGAGGATGCCATCTAGGACTTTAATAGCTAGAGAGGTCAATGCCTGGCTTCAGAGTTTCAAAGGACAGTCTGATTCTCTTGTTAGGGGCTAACACAGCTGGTGACTTTAAATTGAAGTCACTGGTCATGCACCATTCTGAAAATACTGTGGCACTAAGGAATTATGCTAAATCTACTCTGCCTGTACTCTATAAATGGAACAACAAAGCTTAGATGACAGCACATCTGTTTACAACATGGTTTACTGAATATCTTAAGCTCACTGTTGAGACCAACTGCTCAAAATAAAGATTCCTTTCCAAATATTACTGCTCATTGACAATGTACTTGCTTACCCAAGAGCTCTGACAGAGATGCACGAAAACAAAATTCATGTCGTTTTACGCCTGCTAATACGACATCCATTCTGCAGCGCATGAATCAGGAGTAAATTTGACTTTCCAGTCTTACTTTTTAGCCCCTGGAGCTGGCAGGACCAACTCCAGGCTAATAAAGTTGAGAAACTGCCAAAAAAAAAAAGTCTTACTTTTTAAGAAATATATTTCATAAGACTATTACCGTGACAGATAGTGAATGATTCCTCTGGTGGATCTAGGCAAAGACAAGTGAAAACCTCCTGGAAAGGAGTTGCCATTCATTAAAAACATTCATGATTTATGAAAAGAGGTAAAAAAAAAAATCAACATGAACAGGAGTTTGGAAGAAGTCGATTCCAACCCTCAGGGGTTCAAGACTTCAGTGGAGGAAGTAACTGCAGATGTGGTGGAAACAGCAAGAGAACCGAATAGGAGTGGAGCCTGAAGATGGCACTGAATTATTACAATCTCGTGATCCAAACCTGAAAGGATGAGAACTGCTTCTTATGGATGAGCAAAGAAAGTGGATTCTTAAGATGGCATCAACTCCTGGTAAAGATGCTATAAAGATTGTTGAAATGACAACAAAGGATTTAGAATATTACATAAGCTTAGTTGATAAAGCAGCAGCAGGATTTGAGAGGACAGACTCCAATTTTGAAAAAAGTTCCACTGTACCTAAAATGCTAACAAACAGCATGAATGCTACAGAGAAATCGTTTGTGAAAGGAAGAGTCAATCAATGCGGCAAACTTCATGTTTAAGAAATTGCCCAGCCACCCCCACCTTCAGCAACCACCACTCTGATCAGTCAGCAGCCATCAACATTGAAGCTAGACCCTCCGCCAGCAAAAAGATTACTTGCTAAAAGCTCAGATGACAGTATTTTTTTGGCAATTAAAGTACTTTTTTTTTTTTTAAGATTTTATTTATTTATATGAGAGAGAGCACATGAGAGGGGGGAGGGTCAGAGGGAGAAGCAGACTCCCTGCCGAGCAGGGAGCCCGATGCGGGACTCGATCGAGGGACTCCAGGATCATGACCTGAGCCGAAGGCAGTCGCTTAACCAACTGAGCCACCCAGGCGCCCCAATTAAAGTACTTTTAAATTAAAGTATGTACATTTAATTTTTAGACATAATGCTATTGCAGACTTAATAGACTACAGTACAATGTAAACATAGCTTTTATACGCTCTGTGAAACCAAAAAAAACTCATTTGACTCACTTTATTACAATATTTGCTTTATTGTGGTGGTCTGGAACCAAACCTGCAATGTCTACAAAGTATGAATGTACTTGGGAAAAAAATTAACACAGGATGTGCAAGACTATACATTGAAATTTTAAAAACACTGCAAATGGAATAAAGGAAGACCTTAGTATGTGGAAAAATAAACCATGCTTGTAATTGGAAAGCCATAAAACCGTAGACAGAAATTAATGAAGTTTCCTCCTTTCAAGGGCCAAAGGCCCTTCTGTTTTTGTCTGCCAGTATTTAGTCTCCAATGCCTTCCATTAGTCATTCTTTACATTTTGTCTAAATTTTATAATGGTTATCTGCAAGGTAATTTAAAGCAAGCTACTCTGCCGTTATTGGAACTGGAACCCACCTACCTATCACCTCTTGGCCCTTCATGCATTATATATGGTGCCACCTCCTGGAACTCATATACCAAAGAGCTACTAAAAAGGGACATCTTGCACTTTCTACAACTGGCCAGGCTTGGAGGCTGCAGGGGCTCAAGGTCCGTGGGGAAGACTTCCTGCCACTTATTGGTAAGAATGGTTTCGAGGAAAGCCAGTGAAAATATTGCCCCTCAGTGGTTACCCATTTTTTAAAGCAGTCTGGCCCTCATGAGTCACATCCAAAAATATTCCTATGTATGTAACGCAGTGAATATCAAAGGATTCTCACTAATTAGGCAGGAGGAAGTTTGCAGCTGGATGTTGTCTTAATTTCGTTTTTAGCAAAGGACCACATGCCATATTGTTAAGGATGTCTCTCCAGCCTGTAGATGGACTGGGGACTGCTCTGGGCGTTGTTATGCTCCCAAAGAGAAGAGATCTAGTTCTGACTTTCTCATCCTCTCAAATTCTGCTGGCATAGGGAAAAACAATGCTCTATGGCACCTATTAATCAGTTAAGAGAGTTTAGAGTCAACTTGTTCTCCTACAGCTTTGGTTACACCTGGGAAAATGAAAAACTACAAGGGTCAAACATCTTAAATTCTACCTTGATTGAAATTACAGTTAAAGCCAGAAGCTTCAAAAACTGAAACACTGAGAATGAGAAACTTTGAGATGTTTACTGGACTAGTAATTAATACCATGTCATAAGTTATCACAAGGAAAAGAGAGAATACTGAAGAATATTTGTGCTATAGGCTGAATGTCTGTGTCCCTCCAAAATTGATATGTTGAAATCTACTCCCTCATGTGACGGTATTAGGAGGTGGGGCCTTTGGAAAAGGAGACTTAACCTTAATGAATGGGATTAGTGCCCTTATAAAGAGGCCCCAGGAAGATCCCGCACTCCTTCCTTCATGTGAGGACACAGTGAAAAGTCTACCATCTATGAGCCAGATACCGAATATGCCAGCACCTTGATCTTGAACTTCCCAGCCTCCAAAAACTGTAAGGAACAGATTTCTGTGATTTATAAGCCTTCTAGTCTATGGTACTCTCCTACAGCAGCCTGAACAAACGAAGACAACTGGTCAGAAAATTTAGAATCGCCCATGATTTTAGCATTTTTAGATGTTTTTGTTCCATCCCTACCTATTCTAGATCTTGTCATCATGAAATTGATGATCCAGCTAGGGTGTTCAAGAGAAGTTCTCCCATGTCATCTTAACTTTTTAAAAATTACAATAGTTTATTCTGATAGGAAACTGAACCATGAAATCATGTTTCATTTCTTTGTTTTAAGAGTTTGTTATTTCTCATTTTCATCTTGTTTTAAGAAATACAATTGGGACTTAGCCTATTTCTTGCAACCTTACTGAACTCCACCAGCCAGAATAAAAAGACTGTTCAGACTGTTCTGACTCTTGGTTTTTTCCTTCTTCTCCCCATGGGTTGTGTCATGTATTCTCTATCCCTGGAGAATTTTCTATACCTGAATAGAGAGCCTCTAACACCCAGTCCTCTGGTACTGGCACTGATTGGCATTATTTCTATGATACTCCCCTGCTCACAGACTTTCACCGACTCCCCAGACTCTCTGCCTGACAGCTCAAGCTCCCCACCCTTGCATCAGCCGGTCTTTCTGGTATGCTCTCCCACCAGTCCCCTTGCTAACCCTACGGTCCAGCCACATGGCACCTGACCATCCCCAGATGCACTCTGGGCTGTCCCTCTCTGTGCTTTGCTTGTGCTGTTCCTCCTGCCCAATGGGCCCTTCCCCCCGCTCTATCCATCAAAGTCAAATACCTTCTTCACTGTCCAACGCAAACCTCACTGTCTCTAGGGAGACTCTCTTAACTCCCAATGGGAAGGAATCTGTCCCTTCTCTCCTGCTGTACTTCACTGACAAGATGCATCTCTTCCTGCCTCTTGGCAGAGCTATCTATGTACAGCCCTTCTTCTCCTCTACACTGCTATGCTGTATTTGGTTCATCTTTGCATCTCCCAAAGGGCCTTGCAGTCATTAGACCCTCAGTGAGTGTACTGGGCAGCTGTCTCTGTGGGTGCTCCAAAGCCCCATTCCCATCAAAGACACAGCCACCCCCAGTGTTAAGCACAGTGCTCCCTCCTCTGTGACCCAAAAGATAAATCAGGTCAGGCGGACAGAATCTCTCACCTCCATGTAGAGAAGGAAAACACCTGTAATGCCCCGTTATTCCTCTAGGGATTTTTTTCAGATTTATTACAATTTTTTATAAATGAAGTGTTTGCTGCCGTGCTGAGTCTTAGCATACCCACGAC
Source organism: Leptonychotes weddellii (assembly GCF_054177405.1). NCBI lineage: Eukaryota > Metazoa > Chordata > Mammalia > Carnivora > Phocidae > Leptonychotes > Leptonychotes weddellii. The sequence goes on along the minus strand of NC_138376.1, from coordinate 62,429,703 downwards.
TGTCTTCAAGTTTTCCCTGCTCGTGAAAAGAGGTGGGAGACCTCTCAAAATGTTAGGGCTTCCTCGGGAATACACACTATGTCTGCACTTTGCCCACTAGTTCCTGTGGCCTTGGTCATTATCAAAAACATTGAGCACTGACATTTTCTTGCTATTAGCTTTTAGGTGCACTGTACCCATCCTTTAGCGAGTGCCATATTCGGGTGAATTGCAATTCAAGGTAAAATGTAATTTCCGTTTTTATAAGGTCACAAGCAATTCTGCACTCACTCCCAAATGAAGAACATCCCCACTTGGACAAGGTGCACTTAGGAAAGGCTACAAAAAGGAGGGTATTTGAAGCATATGATATCAGGGGTTTGATAGTTTTTTTAGGAAGTCCAAAACATTCAACATAAAAATGTGATCCAAGCCTTTTCTGTTACTCTCTCTCTGACAGATTTATGATAATGGGGCTATAATGCTTTAACAAGACAGCACATAGAGTAAATGGCTCCTTAGCTGAGAAAGCAGGAGCAACTGGTTCTTTTATCTTTATTGTCCATAAAGGATCCTGGTAAGAGGGGGTTTTCTCCACGCCCTCCAACACACGACAGCAAATATTCCATAAGAAAAATAATCCCCATTAAAGCTGTTTCTTGGGCCTAAAAGCTTTTAAGAAAGGTGATGTCAGCTTTGTAATAGTCTTTTTTTTCCTCTGCAGTATACTTTACTGGTGTTCACGAGTATCTGGTTCTCTTCTTCTGGACCCCAGATTACCCTTCTCAGTGGGGGCAGTCCGCGGATGTGGCTAGTTGTGGCCAATGAGTTGTGAGAGGAAGGGATGTGTTCCTCCTGGCTGAAGAACAGAAGAGCAGTTGTGAGATCCACAGATGCTCTTCCCTGTTATAGTAACCCAGGAGGCTGAGTGGAGACGGTGCAGATACAAGTCGAGAAGCTTCTATCCATCCATTGCTGACCCTCGGCAAACATGTAGCTTGAGTAAGAAATAAACGTGTGTTGTGTCATACTGAGATTTGAGGAGCTGTTTATTACCGTCTCATAACCTAATCTGATTATTATATATTCCCACTCTTCACAAAAGCCATTGAGAAGTCAGTGACTCCAGAATTGAAGTTCTTATGCTAATATGATCCCAATTTGAAATCTTCAGGAAAACAACTTACCCATTTTATTGTGATGTCATTGGCTCCGTGGATCTCAACTCCTACCATCCAACACTGTTAAATGAAAGTCTAGCCAGGGATGGCAAATAGATAGTCTCTCTTGGGTAAACTGGGATTGATTCCTGATGGCTGCCCAAAGTGGTGTTTTTGTGTGTGTTTTTTTTTAAGATTTATTTCTTTACTTTGAGAGAGAGCTTATGTGAGCCCACATGTGAGCGCAGTAGGGGAGGGGTAGAGGGAGAGAAAGAATCTCAAGCAGACTCCCCGCTGAGCACAAAGCCCCACTCAGGGCTCGATCTCAGGACCCTGAGATCATTAGCTGAGCCGAAATCAAGAGTCAGATGTTTAACTGACTGAGACACCCAAGTGCCCCCAAAGTGACGTTTTGAAAACAATTCTAAGGCCAAGTCTGGGCTCTGTAGGTAGATAGCACAGTTGATTAGTAATGTCTGTTGTGAGCACGGGCACAAGGAGGAGAGGCATGGGTTATCGTATCCACCATCCTTGTATCTTACTACTTTCAAGGAGATTCACATCCTGTCCTGAAATACCTCCATGGAGAAAAAGATAGAATTACACAGGAGACTCAGCACTAGTCCATTCTGAACTTGCAGACTGGATCAGGGATCTTAACCAGAGTGTCAGAGTCATATTCCAAAAGGATGCTATCCGATATCTTACTTGAGAAAGTAACTGTTCTTTGTGACAAACCACCAGAGAGCCTGATACATAAAGCAGTCAGCATTCAGACACGTCAGTCCTTCCAAACCATCACTAAGACTCTCTACTTAGCCTCCTTTCTAAAATCATCCCACCATTTGCCTGAGAGACACACCCAAGGTGAGGCTGGGGTAGAAGACTCCCAAGTGCAGATAAAATGTGAATGCTTAGGGCATGGCTGTCCCATGGGAGCATGGGTTTCTTGTTCTTCTCCCTCCTCCTGTTTACCTAGACCCCCAGCTCTCAGCAGGACGGCCACCAGCACGCCAGGGATTGCCAAACCTTTGCTGAGTACCACTGTGAATCCAGCCTGTGAGCTGTTCCACAGGCATCAGCTCATTGAACCTTTACAATAATCCTAGGAGGCAGATACTATTTTATTTTTATAAAGGCGGAATCTCAAGCAAAGAGAAGTTAAGGATCCAGCCCAAAGTCTCAGTAAGTCAATCTGGAAATGTTTGACTCCAGAGCCCATGCATGGTCCAGGATGTGATAGAAGGAAATGAATGTGATTGGTTGCTAGAATCTTTAGTTCAGGAGAAGGAAGAGATTAAAAATTACCAATATGAGATCATTTCGTGTAGTGGTTAATAACAAGGAGCTTCAAAGAAGCTTTAGTTTGAGACCTGGACCAACAGTTGTTTTTACCTGTGAGACCGCAGACAAGTGATACATTTTTCTCATCTGTAAAGTTGGAATGCTTACAGGATTTACTTCATCTTCCTGTGAGGACTTAGTGAGATTATACATATGAAGTGATTAGTAGACTCTAGCAGATGGTAAATATTAAAAAAAAAAAGTGCTTATTATTCTCAATGATTTATCATTCTTTCCTCCATGCCTAATTATCACATGGGGAAGCTTAAATTGGTTGTTTTATATTAAAGTTGACTGAGTGGAAAAAATAATGTCTCTTTTAGAGAAAATTTCTGCCAAATAAATGTCAACTTTACTAAGATCTAAAAACCTTTTTAGCTGATTTTGCCTCATGTCTGTTTCTTTCAGTTTTGTATTATGATATAATGCAACCAAATGCCATATTTTATACTGCCTCAGACTCAAAAAAGCATTTACAACATGGCCCTCAGGGCTGATTCATTATTTTATTAAAGTCAAAAAAGGTTAGACTTTCTCCTTAACCTCATTAAAAGTATAGAGTTACAATAACCACTGTTCCTTCATTGAGATTATTCAGAACCACCACCAAAAGAAAAACCATCTAGCGGTAGGACTGAACTGCCGATTGAAAGACTGGAAATACAAGCCTCAGCTACCCAGGGTCACCATGACATATTAAGGAAATGTATCAGTTAGGGCTCCAGAGAAACAAAAACAACAGGAGTGTGTGTGTGTGTGCGTCTAACTACTGAGAGAGAGAGAGAGATTTATTTTAAGGAATTGGTTCATGTGATTGCAGAGGCTAGCAGCAAGTCCAAAATCTGCCAGGTAAGCGGGCAAGCTGGAGCCCCAGGGAAGAGTTGCAGAGTGAGACTGTGGGCAATCTTCTGCCAGAATTCCTTTTCACCTGAGAGACATCATTCTCTTTCAAGGAAGGCCTTCCAATGACTGGATGAAACCTACTCGCATTATGGAGGATGATCTGCTTTACTCAGAGTCTACTGATTTAAATGTTATCTCATTAAAAAAAAATAAGCGCAGAAGCACTTAGAATAATATTTGATCAAATATCTGGGTATCATGGCCTCAACAAGTTGATGCATAAAATTAATCATGACCCAAAGTCATGTTTTATTTGGGGGTAGGGTGTTCTCAAGCATAAAGATCACCTGCATCCTGTATCAAGCAAATACATCCCAGTAGTCCTGCGAAAATCCATCTGTCCCTTTGAAGAAAAGGAAGATAATAGTGCTGTTATTCCCTGACCACTCTATAAGATGTTGCCTAATCTGAGTCTGTCCTCTGCTTTTCTTACCACTGTTGCAACCCACACCGTATCTTCAAGTTCCCTGGGCCAGTATAATAGAAGCAAAGGCATGTACAGATTTTATGAGGACACAGAAGAAAGGGAAGGTCCCTGTCTTTTTAGTGGCTTTTTAGTGACTAGTAAAGAGATTCTCAAGCAGATATCTCCATAGGCTTCAATAAGATGTTATTTTCCTTTCATTTAAAATGTGTTTAATTTTTTTTCTACACCTTAATGTCTTGAAAATAGCTCAGTGAAGAGCAGAACTGCTCCCTTCATCCAGGAACTTGTTAAGAGTGTGCAAGTGCAGGCTGAAGACTGAACAACAGCCGCTGGAGAGAGCGTGATGAGATGTAACAACGAGAATCCTGTTGCCTGGCTATGAGGAATAAGAGACCAACCCGATGTAAAACGGTAGGATTTGCGCTTCACGTCTTCCATTTACTCTCCCATGTCGCCCTCCGTCATTCCACCTGCTGCTGTGTGCTCTGTGCCCTAGAGAACTGACCTCTGATGGAGACTGGCTACAGGCTACTGTGCCACTGTGCTCAGCCAGTGGAGAGCAATGGTGAGAGGTGGAAGGAAGAAGGAAAACAAGGACTTGGTATTTATTTTGAGGCTCCCTCCCTGAGAGGGCCCATCGGGCTAGCTGTGTCCCTCAACCCAGAGTCACAGCTCCTTTCAGCCACCCCTTCCACAGGACTCCTGGGTCCCCTTCAGATCTAGGGTGGTTACCTGCTCCTCAGTGTTGCTAGCCTGGGGCGGGGCAGGGGGGGGTCCTGCACTTTCAGTCAGGCTATCCTCTCATCGGGCCACAACTCGTGCAAAAGCTCTTCCAATTACCTAATATGAGTGTGTTCTGGCTGGGACTGACTAAAAAGGTATTCCACGTGTTATTTCTTGCTTTGTCTGAAGAGTTGGGATAATAAAAATCCTCGAAAACATTTCTGAGTTTTTTGCAATTCACGACTGAACAGATACCTTCTGATGTTACTCAATGTTCTTTAAGCGCCGTGTAATAATTTCCTCATAAATCCAAGGCCCAACACAAATGTTCTTTATCCTGCCCCGAGAATTACATAATCCTTGGTGTTTCTCTTTTTAACCTAGTTTCAAGGAAGCTCAGTGTTGAACTCACTGTTTATTGTCAATAATTAATTCAACTGAGTACCCAGTTATAACTATTTCTCTGCTCCTTGAAATGTTTTTTTTTAAAACTAGTTTTCATCCCATTTTGCTACTGTCTTTTTTTTCCCCCCACTGGTTTTGGTCTTGTGAGTCATCTAAATTCTTTTGGGAGAAAAGGAGAAAATACATCCTAATTAATAAACATTTCAAAATAAAAATCAGGCCTAGATCAGTGTGAAACCTAGGTTCACAAGGGTCCTCTTGAAAACAAGCCCCAGAGGCAAGAGGCAGAGTGCCAGGAAGAAGGTGGATCCCACCCAAAGGCAACTGGGTCCAGGCAGTAAATCCATAACCAGCCCCTTTTTTCCACCATTGGAAACAACCCCAGCCCTGGATAGTATGTCTGTTTATTTAGCTCCCCAAGGGGCTTAATAGATATTTAGGAAAGACCCAAACTTACTCTTGGTGTGGTGCTCCTGTCTTTGTCAGCAAAGTCAGCACAAAAAACATGAAAATCACGAAGACAGCGAGACCAACCCAAAATCCAATCACAATGGAATCTGTAAACAGTTAATACTGGGATTAGTACTTCACAGCAGTTTAAAACTTGAACATTCAAGAATCTGAGTGTTTTGTTACCTGAAATGAGAGAAGAAAGTCGACAATCTGATAAGACAATCTTGACCCATTAGTCAGCTGGGGGCAGGTAAGATGTAGGGAATGAGGGCGAGGGAAGAGCCTGCATGCCTCCAGGTTTCTGTCTCAGATAGCTTTGAGAAACTTTGGCCTTTTTGATTCGTGGTTTCCATATCTTAATGAAGGAACCCAGGACAGAGGGTGGACCATCTAGGTCCTTAAGATTCCACTGAAGTTTCCTGAGTTAGAAAATATCCTTTTTAGGGGCACCTGGGTGGCTCAGCCAGTTAAGCGGCTGCCTTCGGCTCAGGTCATGATCCCAGGGTCCTGGGATCGAGCCCCGCATCGGGCTCCCTGCTCCGCGGGAAGCCTGCTTCTCCCTTTCCCTCTGCCTGTCTCTCTGCCTACTTGTTCTCTCTCTCTCTCTGTCAGATAAATAAGTAAAATCTTAAAAAAAAAAAAAAGAAAATATTTTTAGCAGAGACTGCAATGTGAAATTTAAAATAAATTCTGGGGGTGCTTAGCTGGCTCAGTTGGTAGAGCATGCAACTCTTGATGTCAAGGTCATGAGTTCAAGCCCCATGTTGGGGGTGGAGCCTACTTAATCAAAATGAATTTTAATTCAAAGGAACCCAATTTTGTATTTTCACTTACATTCATGCAGGAATAACTCAAGTCCTCATTACTTCTTGAGAACATACAAATAACCTCCTGTGTGCTCTCCCCGTCTTCTACCTTTCCTCTGTCTCATCCCTGGATGAAACTACTTTATGACAACTCTGTTAATATTGCTGCTTTATAAAAAAACTCTTTGGCAAAGCAAAAACAAACAAACAAAAAAACTCTTTGGCAAAACTAGGCTTGACCTTTTCCAAATTAAAAGAGATTCCATAAGTAAAGCACTTTCTAGAATGTCTGGCATGTGAGAAAAATGTGCCTCATGTTTGCCAGCTATTATAGTTAAAATTAGCATCAGTTTCTCCCAGTCTACCTATACTTTAAAACCCATGTTTCCAAGTAGACAAGGGAACACTGTGTGCCTGTATTTATCTTAACTCTTAGCCATAACTTCCTAAGATCCACACCTTTTCTGGGGCTCTTACCCTCACCTGGTTGGAACAACTTTCCCCAACATAGAGCTAATGAAAGTGTATCCATCTTGGGCGCCTGGGTGGCTCAGTTGGTTAAGCGACTGCCTTCGGCTCAGGTCATGATCCTGGAGTCCCGGGATCGAGTCCCACGTCGGGCTCCCTGCTCAGCAGGGAGTCTGCCTCTCTCTCTGACCCTCCCCCCTCTCATGCTATCTCATTCTCTTTCTCAAATAAATAAATAAAATCTTTAAAAAAAAAAAAAAAGAAAGTGATTCCATCCTTCAATGCCCATTCCTTACACCATTTCCCTCACAAAGCCTGGACTAATTTCCCTAACTGTTGTGTTTTCTCCCTCCTTTGAACCCCATGACATGTTTATGCTTCTCTACATGGGCCCTTCCTTGATCCTATCTTGGGTAATAATCACAAGTGTATGTCCTTGGGACAGGGATGACACTGGATTGTCTACACAGGCTGGCACATATATTATAGGGTCTTAAATCTGGGGGAGGCACCAAAGTTGAATTATTTTACATTTTCTTTTTTTTAAGTTTTTAAAATTTAAATTCAGTTAATTAACATATAGTATATTATTAGTTTCAGAGGTAGAGTTTAGTGATCCATCAGTTGTATATAACACCCAGTGTTCATTACATCAAGTGCCCTCCTTAATGCCCATCACCCCATCCACCTCCCCTCCAACAACCCTATTTTTTCCCTATGGTTAAGAGTCTCTTATGGTTTGTCTCCCTCTCTGATTTGGTCTTACTTTATTTTTCCCTCCCTTTTCCTATGATCCCCTGTTTTGTTTCTTAAATTCCACATATGAGTGAAATCATATGATAACTGTCTTTCTCTGATTGACTTATTTCACTTATCATAATACCCTCTAGTTCCTTCCATGTCATTGCAAATGGCAAGATTTCATTTTTTTTTTTTTGATGGCTGAGTAATATCCCATTGTATCTCTATACCACATCTTTTTTTTTTTCATTCATAAAACTTTTATTCCACTTACATGAACTTAATACACGTGTTCTTAACAATTATGCTTGGATTGTTCATGAAAACTTCATAAGACATTAAACAAAGCTAGCCATCATCTCAAGTTATTTCCCTGTTAACTATTTTTACAGCACATGCATGTTAGGCAAGTATCAAAAAAAAAAAAATCACAAAAGCAAAAAAAAAAACCAAAACAAAACAAAACCCTAAAAAAAGTTAAATACATGGGATTTTTATTTTGCTGCTGTACTTGATATACATAAAGTAATGGATATCAAGCAATTCATTTTTACTGCGTCTCTACTTGTACATTTGTTCTTAGGTTGCCTAAAACATTTAAATACAAATAAGAGGAGTGTAGCAAAAATAATGAGAGCAAACAGCAGGTAACTTTACAAATAATGGAATGTGAACCGTTTCTGCCCTTATCCAGAGTAAATTGGGTCACAATTAAAGGAACACTTCTGCAACTGTAGTCAAAGGTGTGCACATTGAGAGTATTCCACAGATAATCATGGTTCAATAGGTAATATCTACAGAATACCCATTTCTACTACAGCCTTATAAGTGCTCCAAACCTTATAGTACCCACAAAAACTACACCTGTATCTGGAACCAATTATCCCTTTTATTCTCCACCAGGACAAACCAATATGTAGGCAGTTTTCTTTGCTTAGACATGGAAGCAGTTTTAACACTGGCCCTTGTGAAGCCACAATGTACCAAAAGTACTATGCCAAACATTTATAACTAGTATAAAAATTCCACATCCCCATATTGGCCACCTCAAGATGAAAACAGATAACTCCCTAAATGTTAACTGGCTCCACTCCCCTAATATTCAACATAAAAACCACATGGGAAATACAGAAATTCAAATAGAAGTAACATAAACCTGTCATAAACCGTAAACAAAAAACTATTTGTGGGACAGCATGGATGACAAATGGTCTACTGTGTAAATTTTAGAATGAGGCAGACAAAAGTTGGAAGGCCGGTTAATTTTCCCCTCCTTCTCCTGCTTCAGCTTCATCTCCTTGGGTGTCCGATATCCACAATGTCAAGTTGTCTCTCAGTAATTGCATTATTAGCGTGCTGTCTTTGTAGGACTCTTCACTTAATGTATCAAGTTCAGCAATGGCTTCATCAAAAGCTGTCTTTGCAAGAGAGCAAGCTTTCTCCGGGAAGTTCAGAATTTTGTAATAGAACACAGAGAAGTTAAGGGCCAGACCCAATCTAATAGGATGTGTTGGTTGCATTTCCTTTTTGCTGATTTCAAAAGCTTCTTGGTATGCTTGTTGTGACTGATCCACAATCTCTTTCTTGTCATCACCAGCAGCAACCCCGGCCAAGTAATGGTAGTAGTCTCCTTTCATTTTCAAATAGAAGACTTTGCTCTCTGCTTGTGAAGCACTGGGGATCAAAAACTTTTCCAAAAGAGACAGTACATCATTGCAGATATCTCTTAGCTCGGTCTCAATTTTCTCTCTGTATTCTCGAGCCATCTGCTGTTTTTTCTCAGCACCTTCCATCTTTTGCTCAATACTTGAGACGACCCTCCAAGATGACCTACAGGCTCCTACAACATTTTTATAAGCAACTGAGAGAAGATTCCTCTCCTCATTGGATAATTCGGCTCCTTGCTCAGTTACAGACTTCATGCAGGCTGCCATGTCTTCATATTGCTCAGCCTGCTCGGCCAGTTGGCCTTCTGCACCAGCTCATTTTTATCCATGACTGGATGTTCTGTGTTTGGAGTGGGTGGCGGCGGACGGATGGGGGCTCAGCAGTTCCCACATCTTCTTTATTCATTCATCTGTCAATGGACATCTGGGCTCTTTCCATATTTTGGCGATTATGGACATTGCTGCTATAAACATTGGGGTACAGCTGCCCCTTCAGATCACTATATTTGTATCCTTTGGGTAAATACCCAGTAGTGCAATTGTGGATCCTATGGTAGCTCTATTTTCAACTTCTTGAGGAATCTTCATACTGTTTTCCAGAGTGGCTGCACCAGCTTGCATTCCCACCAACAGTGTAGGAGGGTTCCCCTTTCTCCGCATCCTCGCCAGTGAGATACCACCTCACACCAGTCAGAATGGCTAAAAATATTTTACATTTTCTGATCTATTCTAAGTTTACCTACATGACATTACAGTGAGAATGCTTAGAAATTTAAAAAAACAAAAACAAAAACACATTAAGTTTTAAAAAAACACGTTAAATGTGTTTAAATGCAAAGCATTATTCTAATTAAATTATGTATTGCCCTTTTTCTGGAGTTAAGAAATCAGATTAGCAATTTACTCTGAATAATTCATATTTCATTCTACATATATGATTGCCCTGAAGTTAATTTTTATTCAACAATGTTTATTCAGTGCTCTGGACACAGAACTAACGTATCTTTCCTTGGATTAAAAATGCCAAAGAAATAGAAACTGTAGACTTTGCCCTGAGCCCTAAAAATGACAAAAGGACAAATACCAAAGAAACACATGGACACAAATGCAACCAACATGCAATAATAACATCTCAGTTGGGGGAGCGCAGCCTGTGAAGCCCCACCGTACAGATGATGACAGTTCAGCATGCTGTACTTCATCAACTGCCTGCATAGCAAAAGCAAATTCTAAAAGTATATGCAAGAATTATACTGAAGTTCTCAGTTGAGAATTTAATCTAGTCATGTTGATTCACATTGGAAGGTGTTCACATTAGGACAGCTTTCACGCTGCAAACATGGCTGGATCCCCATCAGTCTCTCACTTCTCTAGCTCAGGGTGGGCAGGGAGGGAGGAGGGGTGCCTTTAACCCAGCCTAGTTCCTTCTCTCTGCCTTTCTAGTGCCCCAGGGAGCTGATCAAAAGGCAGCAATAATGTGGGGCATGAGAAGGTCATGGCCCTCCCTTGAAGTCACAGGGGAGCAGACTAGGGAGGATCAGGGCTATGGTTAGAACTTGAGAATGCCAGTGATCCAACAGCATTTCCAAATGCTTCCTTAAAGACACGGCATCTACATTTCCTATCACAATATGCTTTAAGTGGCTCTGTTTATTCACATTCCTCTTCAAACGGAATTTTGCTTCCTCTAATTATTTCCATTAGTTTTCCTCTACCTCATCCTCTGCCACATGGCCTGACCCGAGGGCACTTTCTTACGCAGAGCCCCTTTCGGGGAATATCAGAGATTCCCATCTCCTCCCAGGAATATCCAAACGCTCTTGCAGTTTTATTTATATACCAAGTTTCACGGACATGGCCATGGCAGTCAAACAGGGAAAGCAGAGCCCCTGGCCCTCTCCAAAGCACCCTTCCCTGAGAAGGATTCAAAATAAAGGTTTATAGAGAGTGAAACTCCAATGATGCCAGTTGGTTAAGGAAACCAAGAGAAGCCTTCCAAAGGTGTTTCTAACAGAGCCCAGCAGCCACTTCTGTCCTGTCTAGGAACTGTACAATTTAGAGATCATTATAGTAAAGGAGTAGAGTAAATTGCCAAGGGGAATTCTAAATGGAATGTGTCATAATAAACTAACTTCCCTTCAACCTGACCGCTAATAAATGGAATGAAACAGAGCAGAAAGCTGACGGCCTGGCTTTTACTGGTATGATCCTGTTTCTCCATGATTATCTCTTCTCCTCTAGGGTCAGACTAGGGCCAACTACCCCAATGTCAGCCTCACTGAAATAAATTCCTTTCTTGTTCCACCAGCACTCATCTCCCTGCCTTTGGATTTTGTCAGCTGCAAGTGGCCAAATCTGGTCTGTTTAGGACCCCCAGAGCCTGGTGCTCTTGGAGCCCTGCGCCCCTCCTACCAAACTTCCATCTCCTAGTTTCTCCCTGGCAGGGATTTAATTGCATACTTCCCCAGCTGCTGCCTAACGGTCTGGCTTCTAATCAGGCTGCATCTAGGTAGGTGTCGACCACAATCTTCCCCTTGGGGACACAGGCAGGTCTTGACACACCCTCAAATACTGGGAACCACTGAGAACAAAGAAATTTGCTTTGACAATCATAAAAGTTCAAGAGGCAACTAGGAGCCCAGGGTAGGCTGAATGACAAGGTCGATCTCCTACACAAGACCACTCAAAACTGGGAGAGGTAGCTGTTTTCTCTAATGCACAGAAACCAGCACAGAGAGTCAAGGGAAATGAAGAAATAGAGGAATATATTTCAAGCTAAAGAACAAGATAAGTCTCCAAAACCAGATCTTAATGAAATAGATATAAGCAATTTACCTGACAGAGAGTTCAAAATAATAGTCATAAACATAGGGGGCAAGCTTTTTGACATCGGTCTTCACAATGATTTTTTGGATTTGATACCAAAAGCAAAGGCAACGGAAACAAAATAAATAAGTGGGACTACATCAAACTAAAAAGCTTCTGCAGAGCAAAGGAAAGCACCAACAAAAGGAAAAGGAGAAAATATTTGCAAAGCACATATCTGAGAAGAGGTTAATATCTAAAATATATAAGGAATCCATACAATTTAATACCAAAAAGCAACCCAATTAAAAAGTGGGCAAAAGACCTGAATAGATATTTCCCAAAGACATCCAAATGGCCAGGAGGCACATGAAAAGGTGCTCACCACCACTAATCATCAGGGAAATGCAAATCAAAACCTCAGCGAGATACCACCTCATCCCTGTTTGGACATCTATTCTCAAAAAAGACAAGAGATAAAAAAATGCTGGTGAGGATGTGGAAAAAAGGGAATCATGGTACACTGCTGGTAGAAATGTAAATTGGTACAGCCACCATGATAAATAGTATGGAGTTTCCTCAAAAAAGTAAAAATAGAACTACCTAGGACCCAGCATTCTCACTTCTGGATATATATCCAAAGGAAACAAAACCATTATCTTGAAGAGATATCCATACTCCCACATTCACTGAAGCATTATTCACAATAGCTAAGGTATGGAAACCACCTAAGTGTCCATCACTTACATAGATGCACACACACACAGACACACTAAAATATTAGTTGGCCGAAGGAAATCTTGTCATTTGTGACAACATGGGTGAACCTGGAGGGCATTATGCTATGTGAAATAAGAACCAAAAAAAAGTCAAACTGATAGAAACGGAGAGTAGAAAATTGGTTGCCAGGGACTGGGGGTGGGGAAAACGGAGAGGTTGGTAAAAGGTACAAACTTTCAGTTATAAGAGGAATAAGGCCCGAGGATCTAACATAGAACATGGTCAGTATAGTTGACAATATGTATTATATAACTGAAATCTGTGGGAGTAGAACTTAAATCTTCTCACCAAAAAATAAATAAATGAAGGGAAATATCTGAGGTGATGAGTATGTCGATTGACTCGATGGAGGGAATCCGTTCACAATGTATATGTGTATCAAATCATCACTTTGTACCCTTTAAATATATTACAATTTTGTCAATTATACCTCAAGAAAGCTGAACAAAATTTAGAAAGCCTTCCTTACAAGGAAGCAGCAGGTGAATGTGGGGCATCATGGACGCCAACACACATCAGAGTGGCAGCACCCAGGAAATACTAAGAGAACAAAGGCATTTCCTTTGCCATATTTGCATCTCCATTTCTAATCTTTCTTTTAGTTCCTAAGGTGTCCCATAAAGCTGAACCAGTTAAGAACCTAACATTTTTATTGCGCTATGGATATTCATTCTGAAACAACCAAACATCTCTGGGATATTTATTGGGTAACCACAACAGGATCTGGGAATGGGCAGTAGTTCCTGGAAGACAGATGCTTCGTGCTGACCAGGAGCATGCAGTTATATGACTCGAGTTGGACAGTAACCTTGCACAGAATTGTATTTCCTTGCTTTGTGCTGGATTATTAATCACTCCAATAACATGAAGCACAATTTATGCCTATCATGCAGAATTAGGAATGGCTGCAGGCTATTCCAGTCCATCATTATGAATGCACACAGATAGACTGCTCTCTACAGCCCCAGAAACCCAGCAGGGCTGAAAGGATGCCATTGACCATGAGATACAAAAGAAGGTTCTTCAAATAATAGCTCCAGACTTTCCTTTTGTACATATTTTTGATGGTCCAAATGTTCACACAGTTCGGGAGAGCTGGAATGATTAATACTTTAAAAAGAATCTCAGCTTGAGAATGACATTGACTCAGGATCCCCCACTAAGGGAACCTTTCAAGTTCTTTGTCACTCATGTAATACCATCCCTGAGCAGTCAGCCTATGTTTGGAAGGGGGTGTTTTCTGGGACTTGAGGGATACAGAACAGAGTTGTGTAAAAAGAATGTTCAGGAAAATTAATCACTGGGGATTTCACAGGTTAAGACAAATACATTATATTTACAATGGGGAACTATAGACTTACATTTATGAGCCTTCAGTCCTTCAAAGGAAACTGGTCCAATCTCATAATATTCATATTCCCAGGTGTAATCAGAATTAGGTGCAGATTGCTGGGAGGTTCTGTTAGAGATTAATCTCTGGGCAGACATCTTCACCCTGCACAAACGGAGAAAGGCAAGTGTAGAGCCTGTTAATTCATCCTCAACTGCACAGCTACTCTACCTGCTCTTGACCACATTCAGAAGTTCAGAAGGCAAAGGCATCAGTGAGGTCCCATCCACTAGGTCAGGGTGAGGTCCTCAATGGCTGTCTATACTTCACACCAAGTGGCCATTGTTTCCTTTTATCTCTCTGCTAGACTAGAATGTTTTTTAAAATCAGACACCATGTCTTCTTTTGTTGCTGTCCCCCAGGACTTAAGCCAGTGCCTGGCACATAACCAACTTTCAATAACTGATAAATGAAGGAAGAGAAGAAGGGAGAGAGTATATCAAAGTCTCTGAGCTTACAACTTCAGCCCCACCACCTATACCGTGTGAATATGCAGAGTCTACAGAGAATAAATAAAATCAGTACCAGAAGTGAACTTGCACAGTATACATATATGGAGCACCTGCTGTGCAAAAATAAAGACAAGCATCCAAAGGCTAATGAAGTGGGGTGGCAAAGAGAAAAGAGGTCAACAAAAGCCCCATAATGGGAGAAGATCCTCAGTGGAAGCCTGAATCTTGCCTACTGCTTACTTCTAAAATTTGTCCTATTCTCAGGATGTCTCGAGTGTCTTCTTTGTGATGATTTTAGATTTAAAAACTCTGACTCCTTTGAAACAAGAGGTTGCGCTGCGCAGCGTGGATGCCAAAGGTGACAAATCAACAGAGCCAGTATTCAATATTGAGCATCTACTGTGTGCAAGACACTGTACATTATGAGATGGAAGAAGATGCTTGAGATACAGGTACAGACCCTACAGACCTTGCTTTATATTGGGGAAAGAATACAAAGTAACAAATAGAATATAAGGAAAAATTTGAATGAAAGATCAGCCAAAACCAAGATTCACTGAGAAGTCACAACCACTGGGTCCCACCCCTAAGAACTTTCTGAAATTCCCCTTCTTCTACCCACCTTGGGTCAGTATCACCCACTGCTGCCTCTAGGGCCCAACCCCCAGAGAAGTTGAGGCAAAATCACCATCACCATCACCCCTCTGCCCCAAGGCATAAATCTCATCTTTCCCTTTTCCTTTCTTCCCTAATCCCCAGTCCTGGACCCCACAGAAACAGACTCTAACCCCTCAGTATCATATTGTTCAAAGGATAGTGTGCTCTGATCCAGAGATAGAGGCTAGTATCAGAACTGGAGCGTTACTGCGAGTGCCCAGCCAGACAAATCATTCCTTCAAAGGGAGAAGAGAATGTACCGTTTCTGATTTGGAAAAGAAAGCTATACAAATTTTAAGAAAAGCTGACCTTCAAGGAAGTATTCAGTAGCCTTTCTAACACCAGCACAAAAATAACATAAAACCATTACCACAGTATTATCTTTGGTCTTTTTATTATTTGAATAAGAGATTATTTCCCTTGATGAAATAAATTTCCTCAGGAAATGAAAATTAATAACACAAACCTAAGAAACACTATGCTTGTTTATGAGCACTTCCTCCAGAAGGAAAGAATTGTGTCTGTGAGAGAAGAGTAGTTCTTCAGGTGTAGGGTTCAGAGATAAATGGCAGATTCGGACAAACATAATGTGCATTTGAGAATTTTAAGAATTTCACACCATGCAGGGAAGATACTAGATTTGAAGCTGGAAGACCAGGGTCTTCACATTTGCTCTACTTACATTTGATATGTTGCCAGGAAATGGTTCTGGCTACGGTCACTAGTAGACACCATCATCACCCACCTGGCCCCTTTCTCAAGCTCCCTCACTGGTTTTTCTGCTTCTACTCTTACTGACCAATTGTAATCCACTCTTCACCTATCAGCCAGTGATTTAAAAAAAAAAAAAATTGTCCTTTTCATTCCTTTGCTTAATATTTTTAATGGCTTCCCATTGTACTAAGGACAAAGTCCAAAATCTTTGAAAGGTCCTACAAGGTCATGACTTAGGTCTTAGTGTCTCCTCTTATCTTGCCTCATACCCTATCAAACCATGCTTGCATTTCCTGCAGTTCCTTGGAGACTTCCTGCTCTGTGTTCCCTGCACACATGCTCTTCCCTCTGGCAAGAGTATGCCTCCCACCGGCCCATCCTAACCCATTCCTCCTTTCCTGCTTATGCTTATCTACACTAGGGTGGGCAAATCTGGACTACCACCTGTTTTTGTACAACCTCCAAGTGAAAAATGTTTTTATATTTTTTCATGGTTGGAAAACAATTTTTCTGAGAGAGAGAGAGAGAGAGAGCGTGCCTGCGTGCACATGAGCAGGGGGGAGGGGCAGATGAAGAGGGAGAATCTTCAGCAGGCACCACACCCAGCATGGAGCCTGACGCGGGGCTCAATCTCACAACCTGAGATCATGACCTGAGCTGAAATCAAGAGTTGGATGCTTAACTGTCTGAGCCACCCAGGTGCTCCTGGAAAATAATTTTTTAAATAATATTTTGTGACATAATAAAATTATACGAAATTCAAATATTGGAGTCCATAAATAAGGTTTTATTGGAACACAGCCACCCCTGTTTGTTTTTGTATTTTTTTATGGCTTCTCTAGCATTACAACAGCAGAGCTGGGTAGTGGCAACAGAGATAGTATAGCCCAAAAGCCTAAAACATTTACTTTCTGGTATTTTATAGAAAAAGTTGGCCAACCCTCCTTTAGAGCAATGGGGGGTGGGGGGGCGCGGCAGGGAAGATCTAAGCTTCAATTTTCCCATCAGGAAAATGAAGATGATAACAGTACCTATTCCATGGAGTTGCTGTAAAGATTAAATGTGATGTTACACGAAGTATTGGGTAGCCAGGACCCAGTTAAGATCAATACATAGTAACCAGCACTATTATTATAAGCTGAGAAATGCTAGTCTGGGATAGAAAAGCCTAGGCCTCTTCTTCAAGCATCACCAACTCTCCTGCCAGCCAATTCCTATCAAACTCACCATGTGGGTTCATTGATCTGTGCGCCCTAGACAAATGAATAAAACTGTAATAAAAAATAACACAGAGGGCATTCATTTAGATGCTTTAAAAGTTTTAATGAGAAATATATGCATCATGGGATTCATGCTGTTCCATCAAGTCAAAAATATGGTAAGAATCTTTCCTGTTTTTTAAGGAAAATAATATGAAGTCTGGTTTGATCATCTCATTTTTATTGGAAATCAGGTATTACAGCCAGTGTAATAAGCACTGCAGAGGGAGGCCCTAGACTTCATCTAGTATCGAAATAGACAACAGAAAAATAGCAAAAAGGACATAAAACACTGAAGGAAATAAAGATGGGAGTGTTTTCCAATCTCTGTGTAAGTTGTTCTCCACATCGGTACCTAACGGTGAGCCCCACCTGTGGCTGCCCAGGCCCACGCGCCCAGCAGGTCTCCCCGCGACTCTCTCGGGTCAGAAAGAAGCGTTAGGGCCACCTTCACAGGGCTGGCCAGGAACTAGCAAACTATGTCTGTACAAAACATCAGACATCAAGAGATCTCAACCCCTGGGACACCTGGGTGGCTCAGTCGGCTAAGCGTCTGCCTTCGGCTCAGGTCATGATCCCAGGGTCCTGGGATCGAGTCCTACATTGGGCTCCCTGGTCTGCGGGGACCCTGCTTCTCCCTCCGCCTGCCACTCCCCCTGCTTGTGCTCGCTCTCTCTCTCTCTGACAAATAAATAAATAAAATCTTAAAAAAAAAAAAGAAAGAAAGAAATCTCAACCCCTTACCCACCACAGAGAAAGTGTTTTTTCATTGCTTCTTTTACTCTCCCTTATACCATTCCTGTTCATCTACATGAACTATTTAGGGATGGCTAGGGAGCAAGGGGTCATACAAGTCACATGTGCAGAGATCCTGAAAGTGGAAAGTCCGTCCTTTAAGAGAGGAGCAAAGTGCTGGCCTGGAGACAAGAGGGAGTGAAGAGCAGAGCCAGACTATCAGCTGTTCTCCAGGGAAGCAGAATGAAATGCTAGACAACTTCTGCCATCATTTTGGTAGCTTTTAGATAACAGGGGGTGGGGCGGGGGGTGGGGGGAGGCTTTTGTTTTCGCTATTTCATCTAGGTTCTTGAATCCCAGTTAGATTGGGGGGCCAGCGTCTCTGGCCTCCCCTCTCAAGCAGTCACCTAACACCCTTGAAAAAGCCCATGAGGCAACAGTTTTCATCCAAGTCTCAAGTTGATTAGCTTGGGCCACCGAATACACAAGGACAAGAAATAAACAGAAGGCTGGCGTCTGGCTGGATTTTGTACGCTGTCCATTTTTTGAAGCCCCGAGTTGCCTGTCTGAGTTTTGCAGAAACAGAAGCTGGCACTGATTCACCGTTTGGAAAATACCAGCACATCCGGGCAGCCGACCCCAGAGTCTGATATTTGCATTACAGGGAGGAAGCGATGTCTGGGCCATACCTCCCACCTCCCGGGGTGGGAGAGGCAGTGGGCACCGCAGCCCGCTCACGGGGGTGCTTGCTGAGAGCAGGCAGCTGCTAGCCCCTGAAGCCAGCAAACTGGAAGTGCGGGGCTCAGCCAAGCGGCTGCCTTCTGTGCCTTTGGGGCTCCTCAGCACCCCTCCCAAAAATCTCTCTGCCCAATTTCTTCATTATATTAGCCTTGAGAGGTGTCTGCGGCCTGCTAACCGTGCTTTCTCAGTTTGGGTTTGAGATCTTCCTCCTTCCTCCAATCCTAGGCCTTGGCCTAAACCACCACATGCGCACATGGAGAAGGTTAACTTCCCTTTCAGGTGTGGTTTTGAGGTACAGTTGTGATTTTTCGTTATTGTTGCTGTTGGCAGGCATGCTTTCAGCTGCTCCTCCAGGAAGCTTGCTTAGGATGCATTTCCTCTGGAAGAAGTTGCTTTTCATGAGGCTAATATAAGTGAGTAAAGGCTCTTCACGGCCACCCTTGCAGGGCCATGATGGGTACACGTGCCAAGGGAGCTATTACCTTGAAGTTGGACCTTGATTTCCATACTAAGGTATAAACATCAGCAGATGTGCTTTCCCAGTGACCACCAGTTCAGTCATAGGACTAGAACATTAAGGAGAGATCCAAAAGATGCCTATACACCCTAAAAAATGAGTGCGTGCGCGCACACACACACACACACACACACACACACACATACACGGCTGAGAGCACAGCAAGAAAGGCACTCGGAGAAGCTGCTGGCCAAGGTCCCGGATCCAAAGCCCCACAGTAACCAGTATGCATGGAGGAAGACTGAATGACCCATTCAGATTTGAGATCAAAAGTCCCAGTTGCACGCTATCTTCTTTACCTTCAATGCCCAAACTCCAATTGTGGGCATGCCAGCCAGGACGCCAACCTCTGTTCCGGTCTGGGCCATAAAGGTCTCATTAGGTCTCATGTACTCATCTCTTTCTTCCTTCTATTCCTAGGAACAACCATCCCCAGCAAAACACAGAGAAGTCACTCTCGTAATCCATCACCCTTTCTCTCTCCAAGCAAAGGCATTTGAGAAACCAAACGTAAAGCCTGACTAGGCTGCATTCTGGCAGCTGAGGAGCCTGAGGTCAGAAGTTCTGAATTGCAGCTTTAGAAGCTTAGTCCCCTCATTGCACAGAGATGTGACTAGGCCCCCAAGTGAAGACTAATGGTGCACTCAGCTTACCCGCATCTCAGTGGGGTAGGACCACACAGAGATCAGATGAGAGTCTGCAAGCTATGAGTCAGGCTCATGATAGACCAGAGCCCCTGGGTCTTCCTAAAGCATTTCCATAAGGCAACACATCCTAGCAAGGAAGTATGCTTTACCTTCTAAAATCAGAGCCTCTGTGGTCTCCTCCCAGGGCAGTGCTTAAAAAAGGCAGACATTTTCCCCCAGTGTACTGTTCCTTTTTATAGATTCTGTGTGAGCCACTACCTTCCACTTCTACTCATTTCTTTAATTTTCAAGTTTGCAGATTCCTTTTCTGTGAATCCATTTTAAGTCAGCAATTTCTTTCATGGAGTGTGGATTTTTATTTCTTCCAGGTGAAAACGTGTTGCTTCTGGGATTTTGAAGTCTTCTCCTCCTAACTGCTATCTTTTGACTTGAGCGTGCATCTTACTTTTGAAGTCTGCATCTCTGGCCATTCAGTTCAGCCTAGAGATATTACACACACACACACACACACACACACACACCACGCACACAGCTCTTCCCTTCTCAAATGGACATATTCCCACATTTCTTCACACTAACTTTATGCTGTTCCTGGGTATTTCCAAGAAAGTACTCAGTTACCCAGCAGACCTCAAAAATATGGCGACTGACAGCTAACAGAGAAATTCTGGATGCATCGCCTTCCTGTCTATCCCCACATCTTTGCTGCACAGTGGCAACTTGTTTCCAGGAGCAAAACAGGGAACAGCATGTGTTCCCAAGCCTGAAGACTACCCCGGTCTTAAAATCAGAATCAAGGCCAATAAAAGAACAACTTCCAAAGCCAGAAACAGGACTTCATATTTTGTGCAGATAAATATTCAGTCAACATCTGAAATGGAGAGATGCTTAATTAACAAGTGGGCATCCTTCCTCTACCTGCTGGCGCCTCAAAGAGGACAGTGGTCTGGACTCCTAAATCCAGCTCCTTCACTTATGCCCTGGGCAGCCACAGAGTAGTCAACAGACTAGAAAGTAATTTTTAAAGTTAGCATTTCCTGACTCTGTTCAGTGCAGCAAATGGTTACTGCACAAACTACTAGGTGCTGGGACACAGTGACTATCTGTGAGCCCTTCGGAGACGTCTCTGGAGATGGCAACAGATCTTTGCATCACACCGTAGTACAGGCGATGCTAGGACCACATGGACCAGTCCTCCAGTGGCGTTCTCCTCCCTCCGGTGTCTTGTCCGTAAGCACCAACAGGGCAGGGCCTCCTCTGCTTTGCTCACCGCTATATTTCCAGCAACTCACACAAGGCCTGGCTCATAGCAGAAAGGCAGTAAATACTTGTTGATTCAGTTTCTCATTCTGTGGAGAAGCCATAGAATTATCTTTTTTTTTTTTTTTTTTAAGATTTTATTTATTTATTTGAGAGAGAGAGAGAGCATGGGGCAGGAGGGTCAGAGGGAGAAGCAGACTCCCTGCTGAGCAGGGAGCCCAATGCAGGACTTGATCCTGGGACTCCAGGATCATGACCTGAGCCGAAGGCAGTCCCTTAACAACTGAGCCACCCAGGTGCCCGAATTATCTTCTTTCGTTCTCTTACTCCACCCTGAACTTGAGAGCAGAGTTCTCCCATTCTAACAGAAACTTCAGTCGGACAGGGAGAAGAACATCATACCCACACGGAGGGGAAAAAACACCCCAGAAAGAAGCTGCGAAGCCTCCATCTGGAAAGGATTTTCCAAAAAGAGAGATGAGGCATGGATGGGAGGTAGGTGTGGGGAAGGCAGGCACGCTGTCCCCAGCAACCGCAACTCAGCCCCAGCTCTGAAAATTTAGCAAGCTGGGTTTTTACAGTCCTCCAAGGGCGAGAAAGGTAATGAATTGAGTCACACTGACCAAACGTAGGAGAATGATTTATAACCATTGCATCAATTTTGGTGAATTACAATAAGGAATAAAATGGCCAAGGAGACCAGAGCACATGCTTCACATGATTTGGGAAGCAAACTTTAAGATCCAAAGATTTACTGATGACTGTGGAATTAGGGCAAGGGAGTTATGTAATATAATAAAACAGGGCTCTACTCCTCTACCCCACCACAGGATGCTACACTGCTTGTCCTATATCCCAACACGGATGTCCTACTGTAGCCACAGTGAGGCCACTCCTGTGGCGGGTTGAGGTCCCACCCCAGAAATGCGTTAAGTTTAACTCCCACCTCTTTCTACATCTTGCTTTCCTTGGTCTGGACTTCAAGGAATTCCAGGCATATTGAGCATATCAGTGGAATCCCAAGCTGACCACTCTGTTACAGTAAGGTTTGCTGGGTCCCTGATACTTCCATTTATTTTTGCCCTATTCTGGAGCCTTCACAAAAAGTATGTTTAAAAGTACTAGAGTCAAGTCAAAAAACCAACTATCAAAAAGCAGTGCTTTACCATGAGATATCACTTCACACCCATTAGGATAGCTGTTATATCAAAAAAAAAAAAAAACAACCAACCAGAACATAAGTGTTAGCAAGGATGTAGAGAAACTGGAACCCTCGTGTGTTGCTGGTGGCAATGTAAGGTGGTGCAGCTGCTACCAAAGGCAATACAGCAGCTCCCTGAAAATGTCACCATGGGACACCTTATAATCCAGCAATTTCGCCTCTGGGAATATTCCCCAAAGAATTGAAAGCCGAGACTCCAACAGATATTCGTACACCAAGGTCCACAGCAACATGATTCACAATAGCCATAAGATGGAAGCCATCCAAATATAGATTGGCAGATGAGTGGATAAACAAAATATAGTATGGACATGCAGTGGAGTATTATTCAGCCTTAAAAAGAAATTCCAACACACGCTACAGCATGGATGAACCTTCAAAACATGATGCTACGTGAAATAAGCCAGAGACACAAGGCAAATATTGCATGACTGCCGTTATATGAGGTACCTAGAGTACTCACATTCGTGGAGACAGAAAGCAGAACTGTGGCTGCTGAGGGCTGGGAGGGGCAGGGAATGGGAAGTTATTATTGGGTGGATACAGAGTTTCAGCTTGGGATGATGAATACGTTCTGGAGACAGGTAGCAGTGATGGTTGCACAACAATGTGAAGGTTATGTTATATATATTTTACCAAAATTTTTTAAAGTTCTAAGAACTTTCTTAATAAGAAAATAATAAAAATCAGCACTTCCCACCCAATGTACTTGAGGGAAGTGTAATTGAGAGCTCCCCAAAACAAAAGACCCCCCCTGGGGACATCCAGGCCCCCCTCACCCGGGCCGGGGGGTCCTTCCTCCATGGCCAACCTTCAAGTTGTATTCAGCTCTGCTCTTTTGAGAGACTTTGTGGCGATTCCTTTCCATGTAAAAGGAACATTCTGTCTAGGCCGTGGGGAATCCTCCTTCTCCGTGCCGCGGAGAGCCATGGGCAGCTGCGAGAATACGGGTGCTGCCCTAACTGCGGTCCTCTTACCTCCACCAGTCCCGGAAAGGCACTGACCGCTTCCCAAGCTCTCCTTGTGACCAGCTTCACCTTCTATAGTCCCTGTCATTAGCCAACCTCATTTCAGCAGAAGTCCAGTATCAGTTACGGTTCCAAAGCTTCCAGAGGATTACATTTAGAGTCACTAAGAGGACAGGGCACCTGGGTGGCCCAGCCGGTTAAGCGGCTGGCTCTTGATTTCTGCTCAGGTCCTAGCCTCAGGAATGTGAGTTCAAGCCCCCTGATGGGCTCTGCACTCAGCGAGGCCTCTGCTTGAGGATTCTCTCCCTCTGCCTCTGCCTTTTCCCCCCAGCTCACACACATGCTCTCTCTCCCTCTCTCAAATAAATAAATACAACTTAAAAAAATAATAATAAAGTCACAAAGAGGAAGCATGTAATCTCCTAATGCCAGCTCTAGTCTCTGGGGAATGTTAACTGGAGACCAGCCAGAATTCGTGGACCTGGGAAACAGGACGGCTGACATTTCTATTTTGCCAAATAGGGACATTTTTTGAAAATAACTATTATTAATAATTAGCATCCTTATAAGAAAAGTCATTTGAAGCACCTTCCAAGTGAGGAAGAGACAATCTCACAGGAAAGGTGGCCCTCTGCAAGAAAGGGAAGGTGGCAGCCTGACCAACATTTTCATAGGAAGCAGATAGTTTTATGTGGGTGTGCATCACACCGCCTCTGTCCACTGCACTCACATGCTAGCTGCCTGAAGCAGCTTACATCTTCATTCTCTCTGAAAGCAAAGGAAAGGACTGAAAGGAACGTGGTGAGATTTTTCTCTACAGAACCTAAGATTCTGTAACTTACTACCAAGATGCTTTCCATCTGCATCACAAAGTCAATGATGTGTGTCTATTTGTAAAAACTGTGTGTGTGTGCACGTGAGTGTGTATATATACAATGCAATACAGGTATGGTGCTCTCACAGGCTGAACTGTGTCCCCCTAAAATTTGTATGTTGTAGCCCTAACCCCCGCATACCTCAGAATGTGGCTATATTTGAAGACGGGGTCTTTAAAAAATTAAGTTCGAATGAAGCCATTAGGGTGGGCCCTAATCCAGTCTGACTGGTGTTCTTACAGGAAGTGAGAAGGACACAGAGAGACACCAAGGCCACCTGGGCACAGAGGGACAACCATGTGAAGGAGGCAGCAAGAGGAAGGTCACCTACAAACCAAGGAAAAAGGCCTGGCACAGATCCTTCCCTTAGTTCGCAGAGGAAACCAACCTTGACCCCTTGATCTTGGACTTCCAGTCTCCAGAACTGTAAGAAAATAAATTTCTGTCCACTTTACCAACCACTTCTACTGTAACTAAACAACAAATATATTTCTGGAAAGAAAACCATTTTTAAAATGTTATTAATCTATCCCACTATATGTCATCTTTACCAAATACATTTATGACATTCCCATCAACATGTCTTTCAAGAAGAAAGAGCGCTAGTTTTGTACATGCTAAAATTAGTATGGGTCAATTCAGCCCAATGAGGGTATTTTAAACACAATGAGCTCAACTACGAAAGATGTAGTAGACGTTGAAAAGTCAAGGCCTGTGCCCTCAAAGAATCTGGGCTTGTCTTTGAAACTAAACTCTCCTCTGCTGAATGTCACCCCTTCAAATACACACGCACAGAGGTTAAGGTGCAACACAAAAACCTGATGACACAGGCAGACAACAGGTGAACAGGCTCATCACAAAAGGGAGGCTCCTTATAGCAAAG
>NC_138376.1:62367012-62404222 GCF_054177405.1 Leptonychotes weddellii | reverse complement strand
CATGCAACAGCAAGCGAACAGACCATTACTCTTTACTATTTCAACCCAAGCATATATAATCCATACTCTGAGCTGGCACAACTGTGGGACCTGATCAAATGCCAATTTTATTCTTCTCTTCCATTGCCCTTTAAATATGGATTCAGTGGATTCATCCTCCCTGTCCTCAGACGAACACTTGGGTAGATCCCATGACTTTTCTGCTCAAGCAACCACTTCAAAGTTCCAAAAGAATTCAAATGTGCAGTCTGCAGTCTGGAAATAAAAGAAACTCCATCCTGGTTATAACATTAAATGTCCTGGCCTATGCCAGCGACGTCCTGTTGTACGCTGCTCTCCTGCAGGGATTGGGGGAAGGTTGACCTCTTTTCTTTTTCTCTACCTTATGTGCAACTGCCGGCCAGTTTCTCACCCCAACAAGATCAAAGTAGGAGGACAGGACTGTATTAACTGTCTTCACACACTCTGTTTATGGGTGCATTCGTGATATTCATTTTCCTTCAGCTGACTGCTCACTTTTACCTTAGCCTCTGGATTTCTGGAAACTCTAGCTGCTGGGTGCCCTCACTCTTGGGCTGAATTTACAGTGGCTCCAGGCCAGTCCTCTCTCCCACATGGTCCTACCTGGCCCGCAGGAAATCCTCCAGCATCTTTTGCCCTAACGAACTCTGAGAAGGCAGGTGATCCTACTGCCCAGGCCACCACATGAGCGCCAAATGCAGGAAACGCATTTACAGGTGAACCAGTGGTTCCTCAAAAGGCCCCCTCACTAGGTTTGGGATGAAGGAAATGATCTTTCCAAATAAATTTCTTTAACACAACCGCCTCTCTTAATCCTCATATTCTTGAAGTAGCCATTGGGGTTTGTGAATTATGGAAGAGTTCTCAAATAGCTACATTAAAATTTCTACTTGGTGGTCTAGCACTTTCCTTTGGAATTTCAGATAACTTGAATGTGTGGCTCAGTCAAAACTTTAATTCAGTATCCTATTTACATACACACACGTACAAATGTTTAGGATAGACTATTAATTTCCAGTTATTTTTAAAGTTCATTTTACTCTTATCTACCTAATAAAGTTGAGGAATTTGAACACTGAAAGGGGCATTTAGGGACATACAAGTCAGTACTCCCTCACTGGTGGGGAATCCTGTCCCAGTTCTGACACAAGACCACCCAACATTGGCTTGATCTGATACTGGGAACATACCTACTCGTCTTCCTCAGATATCTGAGGACTGGCCTTATAACTGGCCAAGGCTCCTCTCTGGCAGGTTAAACACTCACGGTTCCTCATATGGCCTAGTCTTCAGACCCTCATCATCCAAGTCATCTTCCCCGCCTCTGGATGCCGCAAAGTTAGTTTCTGTCCTCTATTAAGGGGCCACCAGAAGGGGACGCTACGTGGAGGGACTCTGGGCTCCCTTGATCCAGTCGCTGTAGGTTGGGGGTAGATGGTAGTGTTAAGGGCCCAGGTTCCCCGTTCTACTACTTACTGGCTATGTAATCTTAGGCAAATTACTTAAACCTTCTTTGCTTCAGCCTCTTTATCTGTTAAATGAGAATGGTGATTAATTGTTTTCCCTACTTCATGGGGTTGATACAGGGATTGAGATAAAATTACAAAACACTCATAAATGTGCTTGGCACATAATAAGCTCCATACAAATGTCTATAAAAAAAAGGTCTGTCCTTGTCAGTGCAACCCAAGTTTGCTACTGAGAAGCTACTTCACATTATGGTCCATTCAGAGCTTGGCAGGGGCGGAGGGGGTGCAGCACTGAAATCCCTGGGATTCTTTTCTTTCACGTGAATTGCTGCCCAGTGGGGCCACTCCATCTTTTACTTTTTAAATTGACTGTGAACCTAAATGCAGGGCTAGAACTTCAACCTTCTGAGAGCTCAACCTTTTGTATTATTGTCTCTTGTCCAGATATAAAATGTGTCTCATGGAGTATCCTCCTAGATTTATAGTTGCCACATCTCTGATAAATGTCCCCTCTATCTTTCTCCTGATGAATAATACCCAGAGGTGCAGGGACAGGGACAGAGCCTTGTTGTACATCCTCTCTTCCCCTGCTTTATCCTTAGGGACAGAATGAGACTTTGTAAAATGCTTCTGGCAAAGGCAGGACACACTTTGGAGCATCCATAATGGGAGTCAGGGACCAGTGACTGAATTATTTGTATGTCCCTAGCTTTGGGAAGCCCTGTTTGTAAAATGTAAAATAGCAACAGCCACCTAGCTGTGAGAAGTAAAGGAGACTACACTAGGAAGCACCTCGCCAAGTCACTGTCACACTGAAGACATTAGAAGATCAAAAATAAACATTCTCCAGAAGAGATCACATATTAGGCTGACCACAACATTATGAAACTTGAAGTCAACTACAAGAAAAAAATCTGGAAAGACCACAAATACATGGAGGTTAAATAACATGTTACTAAATAATGAGTTGGTCAAACCAGGAAATAAAAGAAGAAATAAAAAAAACTATATGGAAACAAATGAAAATGAAAGCACAATGGTCCAAAACCTTTGGGATGCAGCAAAAGCGGTCCAAAGAGGGAAGTTTATAGCAAAACAGGCCTACCTTATGAAGCAAGAAAAATCTCAAATAAAAATCGAATCTTACACCTACAGGAGCTAGAAAAAGAACAAAAAACAAAGCCTAAAGCCAGCAAAAAGAAGGAAATAATAAAGGTTATAGCAGAAATAAATGATATAGAAACTAAAAAGACAAATAGAACAGATCAATGAAACCAGGAGCTGGTTCTTTGAAAAACATCAACAAAACTGATAAAGCTCTAGCCAGACTATTCAAGAAAAAAAGAAAAAAACTCAAATAAATAAAATTACAAATGAGAGGAGAAATAACCAACACCACAGAAATACAAACAATTATAAGGGAATACTATGAAAAACTACATGCTAACAAATTGGACACCTAGAAGAAATGGACAAATTCCTAGAAACATATACCTACCAAAGCTGAAACAGGAAGAAATAGAAAACTTGAACAGACTGATAACCAGCAAAGAAATTGAATCAGTAATCAAAAAACTCCCAACACACAAAAGTCCAGAGCCAGATGGCTTCACAGGTGAATTCTATCAAACACTTAAAGAAGAGTTAATACCTATTCTTCTCAAACTATTCCAGAAAATAGAAATGGAAGGAAAACTTCCAATTCATTCCATGAGGCCAGCATTCCCCTGATAACAAAACCAGATAAAGACACCACAAAAAAAGAGAACTACAGGCCAATTTCTCTGATGAACATCGTTGCAAAAATCCTCAACAAAATACTCAGCAGACCAAATCTGATGATACAATAAAAAAATCATTCAACACAATCAAGTAGGATCTATTCCTGGGCTGGCAAGGGTGGTTCAATTTACACAAATCAACATGATACATCACATTAATAAAAGAAAGGATAAGAATCATGTGATCATTTCAACAGATGCAGAAAAAGCATTTGATAAAGTACAACATTCATTCCTGATAAAAACCATCAACAAAGTAGATTTAGAGAGAACATACGTCAATATAATAAACATAATAAAGGCCATATATGGAAAAGCCCACAGCTAATATCATCCTAAATGGGGAAAGTGAGAGATTTTCTTCTATGATCAGGAACACAACAGGGATGTCCATTCTCACCACTTTTACTCAGTATAGTTCTGGAAGTCCTGGCCATAGCAATCAGACAACAGAAAGAAATAAAAAGGCATCCTAATTGGCAAGGAAGAAGTTAAACTTTCACTCTTCACAGATGACATGATAGTCTATGTAGAAAACCTGAAAGAGTCTACCAAAAAACTACTAGAACTGATAAATGAATTCAGTGAAGTCACACGATACAAAATCAACGTACAGAAATCTGTTGCATTTCTATACACTAATAATGAAGCAGCAGAAGGAGAAATTAAGAAAACAATCCCATTTACAACAGCACCAAAAATGAAGAGATAGCCAGGAATGGTGTGGTCTGGGAATAAATCTAACCAAAGAGGTAAAAGATCTGTACTCTGAAAACTATGAAACACTGATGAAAGAGATTGAAAATGACTCCAAGAAATGAAAAGAGAACAATTATTGTTTTTATGCAACCTACTGCTCAAAGCAATCTACACATTTCTATCAAAATACCAACAGCATTTTTCAGAGCTAGAACAAACAATCCTAAAATTTGTATGGAACCACAGAAGACCCTGAATAGCAAAGCAATCTTGAAAAAGAAATGCAAAGCTGGAGGCATCACAATTCTGGACTTCAAGCTATATTACAAAGCTGTAGTATTCAAAACAGTATGGTACTGGCACAAAAACAGACAAATAGATCAATAGAACAGAATAGAGAACCCAGAAATGAACCCTCAGCTCTATGGTCAACTAATCTTCGACAAAGCAGGAAAGAATATCCAATGGGAAAAAGACAATCTCTTCAAAAAATGGTGCTGGGAAAACTGGACAACTACATGCAGAAGAATGAAACTGGACCATTCACTTTCACCACACACAAAAATAAACTCAAAATGGATTCGAGATCTAAATGTGAGACCTGAAACCATAAAAATCCTTGAAGGTAGCACAGGCAGTCATTTCTCTGACATCGGCTGAATCAACCTTTTCTAGATAGGTCTCCTGAGGCAAGAGAAACAAAAGCAAAAACAAACTATTGGGACTATATCAAAATAAAAAGCTTCTGCACAGTGAAGAAAACAATCAACAAAGCTAAAAGGCAGCCTATGGAATGGGAGAATATATTTGCAAATGACATATCTGATAAACGGTTAGTATCCAAAATATATGAAGAACTTATAAAACTCAACACCCAAAAAACAAATAATCCAATTAAAAAATGGGCAGAAGACATGAACAGACATTTTCCCAAAGAAGACATACAGATGGCTAACAGACACATGAGGAGATGCTCAACATCACTGAGCATCAGGGAAATGCAAATCAAAATAACAATGAGATATCACCTCACACCTGCCAGAATGGCTAAAATCAACTACACAAGAAACAAAACAGGTGTTGGTGAGGATGTGGAGAAAAGGGAACCCTCTTGGACTATTTGTGGGAATGCAAACTGGTGCAGCCACTCTGGAAAACAGTATGGAGGTTCCTCAAAAAGTTAAAAATAGAATCTACTACAATCTAGTAATCACGCTACTAGGTATTTACCCAAAGAATACAAAAACAGTAATTCAAAGGGATACATGCATCCCGATATTTATAGCAGCATTATCAACAATGGAAAGAGCCCAAATGTCCATCAACTGATGAATGGATAGAGAAGAAGTGGTGTATATATACAATGGAATATTACTCATCCATAAAAAAGGATGAAATCTTGGGGCACCTGGGTGTCTCAGTTGGTTAAGTGTCTGCCTTCAGCTCAGGTCATGATCCCAGGGTCCTGGGTTCTGGTCCTGAGTCAGATTCCCTGCTCAGCTGGAGCCTACTTCTCCCTCTGCCCCTCTCCCTGCTTGTCCTTTCTCTCTCTCTTCCAAATAAATAAAAATCTTAAAAAAAAAAAAAGAATGAAATCTTGCCATTTGCAATGACATGGATGGAACTAGACAGAGTATTATGCTAAGCGAAATAAGTCAGGCAGAGAAAGACAAATACCATATGCTTTCACTCATATGTGGAATTTAAGAAACAAAACAAATGAGCAAAGGGCAGGGGGAGAGGCAAACCGAGAAACAGACTCTTAGCTATAGAGAACAGATGGTTACCAGAGGGGAGGGGGTGGGGGGATGGATGAAATAGATGATGGGGATTAAGGAGGGCACTTGTGATGAGCACCAGGTGATGTATGGAATTGCAGAATCACTATATTACACACTTGAAACTAATATTACACTGTATGCTAACTAACTGGAATTAAAATAAAAACTTTAGAAAAATAAATAAAAGGTCAAAAATAAGGGATTCAGAGGAATTCTCATTGGCAAAGTATCAGGCCTAGAGAAATAGGGCGGAGGAAGGCTACATTTTCTAGAATGCACAGATGATATAATTTGCACGGTAAAAGGTGACCCCCACCATGAGCAGAGTGGGGTGAGCCTAGAAGGATCAATGGGGGCAGCCAGGGAGAGGTGAGTACACCCCCACAGAGGCAGCAGGATAAACAACACAAAACAATACACACTCGTATTTCACAAAACAGTACTCTCCCTTACATATACAATGCACTCTGATGTTTTCCCTTCCCTTCTATTTAATTTGGTGTTTTAAAAAATGCTGGTGCAACTCACTACATTCATATTACCCTAACGAGTCATAATCCACATGTGAAAAGTGATGGATATGGCATGCCCCAAAGCAACCAGGTAAGTTGCTAGATGAGAGAAAGAAGTTAGTTTGGTATAAATTGCCTTTGCAAATCCTTTCCTAGGTGGTCTTGAGCTTTCTCCCTTAAAAATTTGCTCTGGAATGTTGCCAGGATTCAATATTTCCCTCTTCTGAAAAGTCTGGTTCAGTGCTCCTCTATCGAGCTTGCTGAAAGATGATTGTGAACACTTACACTGCTCTAGGGTGTCTGTTATTTGGGCCTTGAGCAATCCAGCCCAGTCTTGGGTTTCAAGACCTCTTAAGGGGGTCTTATTTCTGTGCTCCCAGGAGCACAGGAAATAAACTGGGAGCAACTCTGCCTTCTCCTAAACCTGCTGATATCATCTCATCTTCCATAAACACTGCATGATCATCCTGATCAGAGCCTGACTCCTTGATGTGGGCACCCCAGCTCACAGTAGCCTCTCCATTCTGGACCTTACCCTTGGCAGGCCCAGGCCACTTTCCTGCCTGCATTCTTGGTAATGCACCCCATGTGTACCTAAGGGGCACTAGCCTCACTAGTTTCCAGACCCCTACTTCCCACTATTGACTGGAGGATTCGGTTGGAAAACTCTCATATCTCAACCTAATTTTTTTTTCATGTGCAAACTGGCAATACTACCACTTACCTTTGGGGTTTTTAAGAGGATTTATATATGGAAGTTCCCTTCTTTTCCCTGGGGTAGCATGGACAATTTCCCCCAAGCTCCCTTTGCTTTCAGTACACCATGAAATGTTTCCTTTTGTCAAGAGATTAAATCCTGGGTAATAGCTGGGATTCCTCAAGTTTTCTAAACTGCTGCGGAAGCCACAAAGCCTCAAAACAAGTTTCTAACGAGGCAACCTTTTTGTCTTCCTCAATTAATTATGCAGAAAGGATGGAAAAGGAAGAAAAATGAAACCGCTCTTTCCCTCTCATCAGTAAAATGACCTGCGGGCAGGCTCGCTAGTGCTAACGAAATGAATTAACTGTCAAGCCAGGGTTGATTCTGGGAACCCTGCCCGCTGCTGGGGGCGTGCACCCCGGGCCAGCGACCGACCGCGCATTTCCCCTGGACGCGCAGGGTCCCCGCGCCCAGAAGGGCTCTCCGTTGCAGGGCACAGCGGTGGCAAGCAGGCCAGGACGCGGAAAGTTTTCTCACAGGCTGGAGAAGGTGTCCCACGGCCCTCCCAGAGGAGAGGAGGAAACCCGGCCAAGCCCTTAGCCCCGAGC
Organism: Leptonychotes weddellii; assembly: GCF_054177405.1. Lineage (NCBI taxonomy): Eukaryota > Metazoa > Chordata > Mammalia > Carnivora > Phocidae > Leptonychotes > Leptonychotes weddellii. The sequence goes on along the minus strand of NC_138376.1, from coordinate 62,396,651 downwards.
TCCACCGCCTCCAGCCTTTCCGGACGGCTGCGTCCGCGGGCTGCGAGCAAGGTCTTAAACTTGGGTGATCTCCACGGGGTCTCACTCTTCCCCTGGGCACCCTCAAGCCCCGGTTCTCCTCTTCCCGCTCCCATCCTCCCAACCCCCCCCCCGCCCCCGCCAACTAAACACCACCGCCAAACCCAATCGAGCCCGACTGCCTTCTCCCCAGCCTCCCGACCCCCGTCCCGCGGCTCGGCGTGGCCCAGGGCGCCCCGTCCCGCCCGCGGTTACCGGCTGGCGCTCCCCGGCCCGTGGGCACCGCTCCTCCGAGGTGCGTGAGCGTCGCCACCGCCTCCACCTCCTCCGGCGGCCGGGGCCTCGGCGAGTCGCTCCTGGCGCTGCCGTGCGGCGGGGACGCGCGCTCCCGACCTGCAGCCCAGGCGGCAAGGGGCGCGGGGGCCGCCTCCGGAGCCCGGGGCCGCCGAGGCCAAGAGCAGGCGAGCTTTGCCCAGCCCCGCCCTGCTCACGCTGCCCCTCGCTGTCTGGATAAGAGCTTTCCGCGGGGAAAGGAAAAGGAATCAGAGAATTCTCTACCCTCCCCAGCTCTACAGTGGGTCCCTCAGGCCAGTTTTGACTGATGAGCTGAGAAAGGAGTGGGGTAACACGAATGTGATTTATGAGAAATCCTCAGCGTTGAGTTTAAGTTCATTAAGGCCGGGGTCCTCCATCATGAGCTACTGAAATTACCTCAATTTCAGTTCTGCCTTCTGCTTGCAGGTGCGGGTGCCAACGGACGGTCTAAATGTCCCCCAAACAGGGCCCCCAAAGGATAGGACCGGGCCAAGAGTAGTTTCAAGTTAGCAGACGTGGCTCACTCCCCCCTTCCAGTAAATATTTACTGAGTCCGTATTCCAGGCCAGACACTGATCTGGGCGTTGGGGAGACTACCTCCTGGACCTTATGATTCCAGTAAAGAGACACTCAGGAAACATAAATAGAGAAATAGGTAGCATGTGCAGTAGCAGTAAGAGCTATAGCGAAAAAATAACTCAGGAAGGGCATAAAGAATGTTGGGGGGGGCGGTTTTAATTCGGTGGTCAGAGGTGGACCCAAATGAAGGTGGCTCTTGAGTAAAGAACTGAAGATGGGAGAGGAAGGCCTGCTGGTATCTGGGGAGAAAGTGCGGGCTGCGCTGCTCGCACCGAGATGTTCTTTATTGTGTACAGCATTTCTTTTACTACTCGCCTGCACCATAGCAGGCCTATTACTGCCAGTTTACAAATGAGGACACTGTAGCTTAGGGAGGTTGAATGAATGGCCTGAGGTCACAGATTAGTAAATGGAGGAGCTCAGGAAGCCTGGTGCCCCAGAACCATGGTTTACGCTGGACCACAGCCCAGTGGGGAAAATGCACCAAGAGCAGCACGCATGCCGGCTGGCGGCCATGGCATTAACTCCATCTCTCGGTGTCAGAAAAAGATTCCCGAGTTCACTGATTTTGTTAAGCAGCTAGTTTCATTACTGCGTGTAATATGAAATATTTTGCAAACCGCCTTGACAGTCCCGTGTATGATCCTCACCCTCATCCGCAGGCGGTTTAATTCTCAATGACACCATCTGGCCTTCTGTGATGAGATTCCTTAGTCCTTCCCTAACTCTGCGCACTGCTTCCAGCGGCACGCGCCTGTTTCTGCGGACACAATCCATCAGCCCCGCCTTGGAGCCCGCACGGCGTGTGCGCAGGGCGAGGTGAAGCCATCCGAGAGAGCAGGGCGGCTGAGCTGGGGGCGCTGAGGCGACAGCGCCAGCCAGCCAGTCTCTGCCTTAGCAGTCAGAATCTGATGGCCTCTTTGGGGCAGAGCGCCAGTGACTCATGAGGCCGAAAACAAGGGCATATTGTCCTGTGTGGTAGAGGCCACCAACCATCACTTTCAGGGGCTGGGGCTGCAGCTTCCAGGGCAGGCAACACCATCAATAGGATGGCCGACCTCCCATTTCCCTCCCAGGTATCTCTGCCTTCCCATGGCTGCATCCATCCCCTTCTTCCCTCCCCCAGTGCCAGGAACATCTTCCCACCCATCCTTCAAGGTCCACCCCAAATGCCACCTGTTTCAGGAAGCCTTCCTCATTGCCCCCAGCGACAAATGAACTCGTCTTCTAAACTCTGATCCCTCTCTTAGAGCATCTGTCATTTGAGAGTTTTGCTCTAAAATAGCCTCCTCCTGTCCCTCCGTAGGCCTGCTTTATGTTTACTTTCTCCACAAGCCTTAGTATAGTGCCTTGCACCCAGGGGACCTTTAATGAGGATTTTGTTGTTAATAAATTCATCTATGAAAACACCATTTCATTGTCTCTTAATTTTGTCTTTTCATTCCAAAATAGCTTTTAAGCAGACAGTAACTGAGTGACAAGACCGAGTTATATGTAGCCCTAGCTGTTGCTTGTCAGTATACATTGACAACAGTTTACTTTGAGCTAAATTCTATTTGCCCCATTCTGAAGTTTGGTAACTGAGGTTTAAGAGTAATTTCTCCAAGGTCACAATACTAATCATTGCTAGAGCCAAGATTTAAACACGGAACTGTTTGACTCCAAAGTGCGTGCTCATCACCACAAGCTCGTGCTGCTCCTTATTCAGTCATTCATTCATGCATACATTCATTGGGCTTTCGATCAACATTTATATTTACTGTCTCTACTCTGCAGCAGGCATTATCAAAATAGCAATGATTCAAACACAGTTCTTGGGGAACCGAAGGGAGGTGGTCCAAGGGAACAAACTTCCAGTTGGAAGATAAAGAGGCGGGCACCAGGGTAGAATGTACGACATGATGCCCATGGCTAACGCTGCTGTAGGGTACGTGGAAAAGTTGCTGAGAGATAAATCCTAAGAGTTCTAGTCACAAGGAAACTTCTGGTCTGTTTTTGCTTCTTCTTTTTATGGTATCCATATGAGAGGGTGGATGCTAACTAAACTTACTGCAGCGATCACTTCACAGTACATGTAAATCAAACCATTATGGTATACACCTTTAATTTATTACATCTCAATAAAACTGGAAGTAAAAACAGAGTCGTTGCCCTCAAAACTGCTTGCAATCTAGAAGGGACAGATGAGGTAGGAAATACTCACACTTTAACATTATAAATCTAACAGAGATGTGGAGAGGCCCTAAAGGGACACTTGGTTTTAGATTAGATAATGACAATAAGGATTCACTGAGAAGGTAGAATATAATTTTAATTTTGAAGGATATAGAGTAGTTTATTATAATGATAATGAAGAAAAGCATATGGCAGAAAATGTATAGAACATATGCAAAAATGTGGAAGCGTGGAGGAATAAGGCACATTCCGGGAATGACTGCAATGATTCTGGGGGCTACCGTATGGTAAGAGCAGTGCTGACAGGAAGCTAGAAAGGTAAGCATAGCCAAGACACAGGGATCCATGGATCGGCTTCATGGAGTCCGGTACCCTCTGAAATGTACAGATTCATGGATGTCTATGTATATGAACTTTCCAGGGGAGAGGTTTGATAGCTTTAGTCAAATTCTCCAAGGGTTGACTGACCCAGGGCCAGGAGATGGGGAAGTCAGTTTCCCTTGCCACCGTCTGCTGCTCAATCCACAGAACACAGGTAACCCCCAAAGGATTTCAACATCAGGATTGAGGGTAGGAGCAAGGCTCAGCCCTGCCAAATCACCTCCAAACATGCATTGCGTTGCTAGCCCTGGGCAAAGATGGCTGAACCCTGACCCTCCCAGCACCTGTATCCAGATCCCCTCCCAGGACAGAAGAAGGGGGTAGCTGGGCAGTCAACACACCAGAAGGCAGGGAGCTGACAGCTGAGAACATTTACCAGGGAGGCAGCAGAAAGCAGAACCACAGTGAACCCAGATTCTAAGCCATTGGTGCATGCTCCATTGCCCCACCAGACTTGTGCCTCCACCCCACCTTCCTATGTTAAAGTCCTAACTCCCAATACCTCAAAATATGACAGTATTTGGAGACAGGGCCTTTGAAGAAGTGATTAAAGTTAAATGAGTTCATATGAATGGGCCCTAATCCTATCTGACTCATGTCCTTATAAGAAGAGGTGAGACTTGTGTACACAGAGGGATGACCATAGGAAAAGGCACCAAGAAAGGTCATGTGCAAGCCAAGGAGAGGGGCCTTAGAGGAAAGTAATCTTGCTGGCACCTTGATCTTGGACTTCCAGTCTCCAAAACAATGAAACAATAAATTTCTGTTGTTTAAGCCATCCAGTCTGTGATATTTTGTTATGGCAGCCCTAGAAAACTAATAGATTTATAAAACATAAATTCAAATTCAAAGATGAAAGTTTTAAGAAATTCAATATGGTGGCCACAGAACATTAATGAGGGCCTTCCTAAGCATGGAATCTATCTTGTGCTGCGATCCTGGTCACATCCCCCCGAAGCCAGGTCTTAGGAATAGGGGAGTGACAATCTTCAGACAACTTGGGATCTGGGAGGGGAGAGGTGTGACTAAAGCTGTGGGAATGGATGTGACTGCTTCCCAGGAACACAAAGTGGAAAGAGAAGAGAAGAGAAAGGCTTGGTATCAGAAGCTTGGAACACAAACCTGGAAGGAAGACAGAGAAATAGCAGAACAAGAGAAGGTGGAACTTGATGGAGAAATGGGCAATAGTGTCAAAGGCTCAAGGTTGTGTGATTAAGAATTAGAGTCTATTTGTCTTTACACAGAGGTCATGTGGTGGAAACTGAGGTCAGATTTCTGTTGGTTAAGGAGTAAGGACGGCAATTATAGGCTACTCCTCTAAGGAAACTGGGGAGGGACTGGAGGTGGGACTGCTGAGGACCCCTATGCAGGCATAGGAAGGGCCAGGCGTCCAGGAGACTAAAATCCAGCTCCATATTGTGTCACCTGCATCAGCCTGCAGGTCAGTGGAAGGTCGTCTGGCAGAGGCACCAAACTGCCTGGCCTTGAATAACAAAGCTGTAGCTAGAACTTTTCTTGTCTCTTTATTATTGGGGTCCCCTGTCTTGCTCCCTGAGAGCAGCAACTGTTCCGTCCCTATCAGGCACTCGCTGCAGCTCCCGGCACACCGTAGGCATAGTAACATATGCTGAATCAATTAACGGGGATGCAGAGTCAAGTGACAAGTTGTGTTTGTCTTGTTTTGTCTTCATTTATTTATTTGTTTCAGATGACTAAGTCTGAAGTGTATTTATAGATTGAGAACAAGGACCAAGAAGGAAGAGAGAAGTTGAAGACAGATTTGGGAAAGGAAAGAATTGATGAAATAAGATACTAGGGAATGGAGTAAGAAAATAAATCAACATAAATACTAGAGACAAAAAAAAATCGTATCTGAGTCATCTTTTGGGAAATTCATTTATTCATTCAATGGTGACTACCTTGCTTTATCTTGGATCCTACCAGGGATGGGGAACTTCGGGGAAGGGGAGGGTGGATACAAAAGAAAACAAAAGAGCTATTCCCTTCCAGCTATTCAGGATGACCATCTAGTTAAGAAATCTCTCGTGGAAAAGGATAAACAATGATGAAACACAGCAAGGATGATCCCAAGTGTCTGAGTAATCATGATTCAGAAACAGAATGAACAGAGAGGAAACCTGGAGGCATTAGGAAAATGTACTGCAGAAAAGGAGAGGAGATAGGGAAAAGGAAGCAGAGAAGAACTAAGGGAAGGTGGCCCTGGCCTGGCCTGCTGGCAATGGGCTGGCTGGCAGCTTTCAGCATTTGGAAGGCAGGGGCTCAGTGCTGCCCCAGGACCTGGGACAGCTCCATTTATTCCCAGTTAAATACGACCTGTGCCAATGTGCCCAGCAGAAGTGGTAAAAATCCAGACTTGTCTCAGAGAAGGACACATCCCTAATAGCTAATGTGTCTGGGTGAGGAGAATTTGGCAGTGTTTCACAGAGTCCAATAATACAGCAAGAACCAACTGAAGAAAATGAGAAAGAAAAATAGACATCGTTCTCAGATGTTAAAATATATAACACAGTTACCTCTCTAACTTGATTGTTTTCTTCAAAGAATAGGATAACCCATCATCAACCCCCATTGAAGGCGAAAATCACACACACACACACACACACACACACGCACAGGTACTCCACCATGCAAAGTTACCCAAGGGAGCAGCAAGCACAACTCACTTCTATGATATAGTTGCTCAGTTAAGTTTCAGGAAATAAATAGAACGGTGAGTGTTTAGAAATGCGGAGACTTCTAAGATGTGAGGGGTGCAGGCTTCAGTTCGTCATGTTCTAATCGTGAATCTCTCCCAAGTCATTAACAGTGGTAGCTCTCCACCTAATTCCTAGATGATTTGAGAAATGTCACCTTTTTCTTACTCTGCATAAATTGTATTTTATTGCCTTATACTATTGTTCTTTTTAAAGTAGCACAATTATTCCTGAGTGTATGTAAACTGCTCTCCCTTGCCAACCATGTCCTTCTATTCCATGGAGCAAGTGCACACCGGGGAAGGTCATACACATGCGTGTGCTTGGACGGGGCCCCTCCTCCCAGTAGCCATCCCATTCCTTCCCGTCCAGTGCTCCCACATTTGCTTGGAGCGTCCCTCTTACAGCTAATCCTATTGTTCCTCTAGCAGAACTGTACAGACTTCCACCCACAGAGCGTGGGACCAGGCAGACAAAACATCTAATGTATTTTAGTTCATTTGGCATTCAATCAGGAAGACAGAGGTTTGAGCCACTCGGAAATGTCAACCTGAATACATTTTACACCACCAGAGAGAGACACACGGTGCACCGGGGAGAAACTACAGCCTTGTGGTACTAACTTGTAGCCCTTGGCTCTAACACTCCCATATTTATTTTTCTCAAAATCAAATTGTGCATTTGGGAGTGAATTTCTGGTGTCTTCTTCTTTGTTTACTATCACACAATAATGACAAAGCTGCAGTTTATTGGCTCTGGGCTCATTGACTCACTGACAGCAAATGGAAAAAAGAGACTTGTTTGTTCTGGCTCCTTGCTTCCTATTATTCCTTAAAGTATATCACAGGCACGGGGAACCTGGGTGGCTCAATTGGTTAAGCGTCTGACTTCGGCTTAGGTCCTGATCTTGGGGTCCTGGGATCGAGCCCCACATCGGCCTCCCTGCTCAGTGGGGAGTCTGCTTCTCCCTCTGCCTCTCCCCCTGCTCATGTTCTCTCCCTCTGTGTCAAATGAATAAATAAAATCTTTTAAAAAAAAGTATATCACAGCCAGTATAAGGCACGCAGGAATTATCCCAAAATGGAAAAGCATATTGACTCCAGCTCTGATATTGGAGATTATAGCCACATGCGTGTCGCACAGAGTCATGCCTCTCTGTAGATGATTCCTGCCTCACCTCTCTACACGCAGGTAGGTAGGGGAGGACAAGATGAGATCTTGCAACCCCACATGGCTTCACCATCCCACGGAGTCTACTTTCTCATGCTTTTCTCTTCCTGATCCCCTTGCCTCAGGGGACTATCGCACTCATCATCTTTATGTGAGAGGTTTCCTTCTCGGATTTTAGCTTATGACCCAGCTATTAAATCTCTGCCATCACAGAACACAAACCAACCCAGACGCAGTCCCTAAAGTGCCACCTGCTTCAATGGCAGCCCACCAGCACCTGCCTTCGCTGAATTCCCGCAGGCTCCTTAGCCCTGCTGGCCCAGAGCCTACCCACACCCTCCATGTTCCTCCCTCACCTCCTAGGAGCATCGGGCAGTCAGGGCCCTGGGGCACTTGCCCAGGGGAGGCTGCGTCTACCTCTCAGCCACAGTCTTGTCACCCTTGGCCACCTTCCTCCCAGGCCTTTCTGGATGACTCACATGTTACACGTGCACACACACACAATTCCATTCCATTGCAATTTTACAATTATCTTAGAGCAGACGCCAATAACCCTCAGCCCTCACCGTGCCTTTCCAAGTGCTTGGCAGACAACACATTCAAGCCTCACAACAACCCTGTGAAATAGCTGCTGCCATTATCACTATCCCCATTTTACAGTCGAGGAAACTAAGGCTTAACAAGGGTAGGAGTATGCCCCCAGGTGCTGAAAGCATTCAGCGTACTTCTGCCTCTCCTCAAATCACTGCTGATACTATTCTTAATGTTTCTGATTCCACCAAAGGGCATGTCTCTATTTGGAGAAGCAAAGGGAGAAGCAGAGAGAAGCAGGCTCCCCACTGAGCAGGGAGCCTGATGCGGGGCTTGATCCAGGACCCCAGGACCATGACCTAAGCCAAAGGCAGACGCTTAACCAACTGAGCCACCCAGGCGTCCCAAATAAAGAAATAAAATCTTTAAAAAAAAGTTTCTGCATTTTTTTCTTATTTAACCTCATAATGATTGGGTGAAGTGAGTAAAGCAAGGATTCTCCCCACTGTGCACAGGGAAGCTAAGGCTTAGAGAGGGGCCGTACTTCGCCAGGAGCACACACTGAGAAGAATGGAAACCGGCCCTGTGACCTCCTGTCCCAGTGCTCCCAGCACTGCCCTGTCACTGCATGCAGAGAGGGGCTTGTGTTCCCATATTCCCACCCCAGACTTTGAGAGTGGCCAACACATCCCCAATTCCCTAAAAATTACTGCACTTTCAATGTAGCAAAGAGATTAAACCTCAGATGCAATGTTCATTATAAGCCTAATATACTTTAATTTCTAAGCTGTGAGGTTCTCAAAGGCTAACACTGTATTTGGTTCATTTTTTCAAACTCTATGAGTAACACAGAGCATGTGCTTTATCGGTGTTTGTTAATAGATAACCAGAAGTCGTTAAGTATCGAATGCTATTCTCTTTTATTTTAGGTTTATTTGAGTAATCTCTACACCCAGCATGGGGCTTGAACTCACAACCCCAAGATCAAGAGTCACATGCTCTCCAACTGAGCCAGCCAGGTGCCCCTCAAATGCTGTTTTTATGTTGTGTTTTTAAAGCTTACTCTTCTTGTGAAATTATAGTACCTCCGAAATGGAAAGTTAAGACATTTCACATGACTCCCAAGAAACTAGAAGGGTAAGACAAGGATCTGTGTATTGATTATAGAAATGCTTGGTAAGACATGCGTAGGATGGAAGCCTCAGAGAAACAAGAGTCTGACTTAATCTTCATTTTAAAGCATTGATTGTTTTGAGAGTTGCATGATTTATAGTGCATTTCAGTATGTTCTGTTTAATTACATTCTGGCCTTTAGTTTTCCAGTACTTTAACTACATTCCTCATTATAATCACCGGATTATGTTTACCCAGAAGTAGGGTCATCTTTTGCCATCACAGGCATTCTCTACCCATGAAAGTTAGGAAAAGTGAACACATCTTTCTATGGCGGGTTTCTGGAAGGTCTCTGTTTAGAGGGACAAGTTAATGAAAAGATAGCACCGTTCTCCCTCCTCAAGTTCTCCTTAATTGAGGACAAAGCCATATTAGACCTAAAGTAGAAAAGGATACACACACACGTATGCACATAAATAACAAAAATATAACATATAGATTTGTAAATATACATACAAGCACACCTCAGAGATATGGCAGGTGCAGTTCCAGACCATTGCAATAAAGCAAATATTGCAATAAAGTGAGTCAAATGAAATTTTTTGGTTTCCCAAAGCACATTAATATTATGTTTACACTATACTAAAGTCTATTAAGTGTGCTGTAGCATTATATCTAAATAATAATGCACATACATTCATTAAAAAATACCTTATCCCTGAAAATGACTAACTATCATCTGAACTTTCAGCAAATTGTAATCTTTTTGCTGGTAGAGGGTCTTGCCTCAATGTTGATGGCTACTGACTGATCAGGGTGGTGGTTGCTGAAGACTGGGGTGGCTGTGACAATTTCCTAAAGTAAGACAACAATGAAGTTTGCTGCATTGAGTGACTCTTCCTTTTATGAACGATTTCTCTGTAGCATGCAATGCTGTTTGATAGCATTTTGCCCACAGTAGAACTTCTTTCAAAATCGGAGTTGATCCTCTCAAACCCTGCTGCTGCTTTATCAACTAAGTTTATGTGATATTCTAAATCCTTTGTTGTCATCTCAACAGTCTTCCCAGCATCTTCACCAGGAGGAGATTCCATCTCAAGACACCACTCTCTTTGCTCATCCATGAAAAGCAACTCCTCAGCCCATCAAGTTTGATCATGAGATGGTAGCAATTCAGTCCATCTTCAGGCTCCACTTCTAATTCCATTTGTCTTGCTGTTTCCACCACATCTGTACTTACTTCCTCCACAGAAGTCTTGAACGCCTCCAAGTCATCCATGAGGGCTGGAATCAACTTTTTAAAAATCTTTTTAATCCTATTGATAATTTGACCTCTTCCAATGAATCATGAATGTTCTTAATCTAGAATAGTGATTTTTTTTCCAGAAGATTTTGATTTGTCTTTGCCTAGATCCACCAGAGGAATCACTATCTATGACAGCTATAGCATTATGAGATGTATTTCTTAAATAAGACGACTTGAAAATAAACCTTACTCCTGATTCATGGGCTGCAGAATGGATGTCGTGTTGGCAGGCATGAAAACGACATGAATCTTGTTTTCATACATCTCCATCAGAGCTCTTGGGTGACCAAGTACATTGTCAATGAGCAGTAATATTTAGAAGGGAATCTTTATTTTGAGCAGTAGGTCTCAACAGTGGGCTTAAAATATTCAGTAACCATGTTGTAAACAGATGTGCTGTCATCTAGGCTTTGTTGTTCCACTTATGGAGCACAGGCAGAGAAGATTTAGTGTAATTCTTAAGAACCCTAGAATTTTCAGAATGGCACATGAGCATTGGCTTCAGCTTAGTCACCAACTGCATTAGCCCCCTAACGAGAGAATCAGACTGTCATTTGAAGTTTTGAAGCCAGGCATTGACTTCTCTTCTCTAGTTATTAAAGTCCTAGATGGCATCTTCTTCCAAGAGAAGTCTGTTTCATCTGCGCTGAAAATCTTGTTTAGTGTAGCCGCCTGCACTGATGATCTTAGCTAGATCTTTGGGATAACTTGCTGCAGCTTCTACATCAGCACCTGAGGCTTCACCTTGCACTTTGATGTTACAGAGATGACTTCTTTCCTTAAACCTCTTGAGCTAATCTCTGCTAACTTCAGACTTTCCTTCTGCAGCCTCCTCACCTCTCTCAGCCTTCACAGAATTGAAGAGAGTTAGGGCCTTTCTCTGGATTAGGCTTTGGTTGAAGGGAATGTTGTGGCTGGCTTGATCTTCTATCCAGATCATTAAAACTTTCTCCATATTGGCAATATGGCTGTTTTACTTTCTTACCATTGGTGTGTTCACTGAAGTGGCACTTGTCATTTCCTTCAAGAACTTTTTCCTTTGCCTTCGAAACTTGGCTAACTGATACTAGAGGCCTAGCTTCTGGTCTAATTTGACTTCCAACCTGCCTTCCTCACTAAGCTTAATTACTTCTAGCTTTTGATTAAAAATGAAAGATGTGCAACTCTTCTTTTATTTGAACACTTTGAGGCCACTGTAGAATTATTAATTGGCCCAATTTCAATATTGTTGTGTTTCCAGAAATAGGGAGGCCCAAGGAGAGGGAGAGAGATGGTTGGTGGAGCAATCCAAACACATATAACAGTTATTGAATAAGCTCACCATCTGACATGGGTATGGTTGGTGGCGCCCCAAAGCAATTACAAGAACAACATCAAAAATCACTGATAACAGATCACCATAAGAAATGTAATAATAATGATGAAAAAATATTGTAAATATTTTTGTAAGAATTTTAAAAATGTGGTGTAGAGACACAAAGCGAGCAAATGCCATTAGAAAAATTGTGCCCATAGACTTGCTCCACAAAGGGTTTCCACAAACCTTCAATATGTACAAAATACAACATCTGTGAGGTGCAATAAAGGGAAGCATAATAAAATGAATATGAGAGAGAGGGAATATTCAGTGGAAGGGAAAGGGCACCAGGTGAATATAATTTAAAATTCACATCTATCTAGGTAGATGGGAAAACCCACAGAAGCTCAATCCTGAAGATAACTCTGAACTCATGGATGCCTATGCCCTGGCAAAATAATGAAAAAATTCACCCTTGTTCATTTGTGAAAAAAAAAATTTAAATCAGTGATTGAAATGAGGTTCTTTGGTGGGATCCAAGCTATCAAGGAGAGTCAATGTAACAGGCCATGAGAACAGGGATCAGAGTTAGAGACCTAGGTTCAAATTTCTGATCTGCCACCAACTTGTTCTCTGTCTTGGTTTTCTCATCTGCAAAGTAGGGGTAAACACTGTTTACAGGAGTGTTGCAACTAGAATGAGCTCACTTATGTGAAGAGCTTATAACGGGGTCTGATGCAGAGTAACTGTTCATCAGAGGGCAGTAGCCATTGTTCTTGGTTATGCATGATACAGCAATCACATGGCCATGGTCTCCACTTTGTAGAGAAAAGATGAGATTCTGAGTCTGGATGTTTGTGTTTCAGGTTGAGTCCAAAAGTAAAGTTTGTACTTTGAGCAAGTCAATGAATCTATGTATGCTCCTTTTTATGAGAAAGCATCACTCATCCAAACCTCACAAGTAATAACTAATTCTGCTTCAATTCCAGGGCCACAGAAAAAGTGGAATCAAGGAGAGCCTATTTCCAACCAGTGTTACCATAAGTTCTGAAGGCCTTTGGCCTCAAATAGAATTTCCATGAAAATAGAATATTTCCCAGGGAGACAATGCAGCTGCTCCCTGAGGTTCCTATTGTGCTATTTCTCTGTTCCTGAGTATTTTCTAGAGCTGTGTTGCTTCCTTCTCATAAGAAATGATGTGGGCTTGGGGAACTCAAACTCTGGTACATAAGCAAAACAATGAGGGAAAGAAATCTCTGGGCAGAAGTATACCCTGTTCATACAGAATAGAAATTTTTCCAGTATGGAGTTTCCTCAAAAAGTTAAAACTAGAACTACCCTACAATTCAGCAAATGCACTACTAGGTATTTATCCAAAGAATAAAAACATACTGATTTGAAGGGATACATGCACCCCAATGTTTGTAACAGCATTATCAACAATAACCAAATTATGGAAAGAGCCCAGATGTCCATCAACTGATGAAAAGAAGCTGTGAGATATACATATGGAATGGAATTTTACTCAGCCATAAAAAAAAAAAAGAATGAAATCTTGCATTTTTTTTAAAAGATTTTATTTATTTATTTGACAGAGAGAGAGTGAGCAGGAACATAAGCAGGGGGAGTTGGAGAGGGAGAAGCAGGCTTCCCGCTGAGCAGGGAACCCGATGTGGGGCTCGATCCCAGGATCCTGGGATCATGACCTGAGCAGAAGGCAGACAATTAACAACTGAGCCACCCGGGCGCCCCAGAAATCTTGCCATTTGTAATGACATGGATGGAGCTAGAGAGTATAATCTTAAGTGAAATAAGTCAGAGAAAGACAGATACCATATGATTTCACTCATACACAGAATTTAAGAAACAAAAACAAATGAACATGGGCAGGATAAGAGAGGCAAACCAAGAAACAGACTCTTAACTGAGAACAAACTGAGGGTTACTGGAGGGATGTAGGTGGGGGAATGGGTTAAATGGGTGATGGGTATTAAAGAGAGCACTTGCTGTGATAAGCACCAGGTGTTGTATATAAGTGATGAATCACTAAATTCTACATGTGAAACTAATATTGCACTGTATGTTAACTGGCTGGAATTTTTTTTTAATTTTATTTTATTATGTTAGTCACCATACATTACATCATTAGTTTTTGATGTAGTGTTCCATGATTCATTGTTTGCATATAACACCCAGTGCTCCATTAAATATGTGCCCTCCTTAATACCCATCACAGGCTAACCCATCACCGCACCCTAACTGGCTGGAATTTAAATAAAAACTTGGGGAACAAAAGAAAAGGACTTTTTCACTACCTGCTGTTTTGGGGGAATCTCATAACATGGCTCATTCCTTTGATGAGAAGAGTGGACTCTGTGATGTTTGCTTTCAACCTGGATTTCCCAGAGCAGAGCTCCCCCAGGCTTTCTAAGTGAGCAGCCACTTTCTGTCTGGGACAGGATTAGCAGCAGGTCTGTAATCCATTCTCCACAGGGTTTTCCCCAGGAAATAAAGGAACTAAAGAAGGTGACACTGTCTAATCTTATAAAGATGCTAATAACAGTTCTCCTGCCAGGCAAAATAATTGAATCGCTAGTGGGAGAGTCCTTCTCTAAAAACAGTTTTAGGATAGGTACCAGATTGCCTAAGATTGCTTCTGGTAAACAAACATGGCATCTGTGAATTTCTGGGGCAGATCTCCCTGAGAAGTCATAGAAGCTATGTAACCAGCTGAGTATAAAATGGAGAGTTTTCAAGGCTCAAATGGCCCACTTCTGTGTAAATGATTTGACCAGCACATATCCCACAGAGACCTCATATATTCACCTGGGCCAGAATCAATCCAGCACTTTGAGAAAGGGCCGAGAACCTGCACTGACCATCCTAGACTGGCTCATGCTTACCCTATGCCTCTTGATTACTTGTCTCCTTGAAATTATTAGTAAAGCTTGCCTGAGACAAGATCTCTGATTCATGGGAGTCTGATGTCACAGTCCCATTTTTGTGATCAGCCAAGAGTCTAGTAAAGGAAGAGGGAGGGGTGCACTCAAATTTAAAGTAGCAGGCATCAGTCTGTGGGGTGAACTTCATACCTTCTCGGGAGGCTCCACAAACCGAACACAAGTGTCCATTTTGAATCACCTTTGATATCTGCCATATGTAAGGACCTGGGACTTGGTCCTCAAAGAGATAGTTTAGATGAGTATTAAGAGGATAAAGGGATGGAATTTAGAAACCCAAGTACAGATATCATTCCCATCATTTGAGATTTCTCTCAAATTCAAAATAAAGGGCTTTCATTATAAACTATTCTTTGATGAATTTAGCTAAGCTCATAACATCAGAGCATGGATGGTGATACCAAACACTGTCAAATCTTGTCAAGTGGATGGAATGTTTGAGTCAAAGTAGGAACACCAATATTTTCCAGGTAGGATATGGATGAATGAGTTCGTGGGCACACATCCCTCCACCCTGCCTCCAGCTCTGCCTCTCAGTATCCCCACCACATAAGTCCATATAGTCCACATTTGTCCCTGGACTTCCCACTCATTTTAATTTTCTGCCCATGTCTTCTTATTTTCATTTTCATCCTTCTGGGCTCAGCCTTGGTAAGATATCTGCCTTATTAAACAACAACAACAAAGTTCACAAGCACTTCTTCCTCATGATGGAGAATTACTTTCCTTTAGTCCTTCTGAAAGCATTCTGCTGTATAACTCAAAAGAATCATTAAGCAGCATGTCTCCTGATTAAATTCAGAATATGAATGTGCATGTGGTTGTTTTAGTCACTAGAAATGGTTGTCTCTGGAGTGTGGATGAGAACCTGAGCTGTCAGTTCCCTGCCAGGAACAGGTGAGATCATTTGACTCAAGACAAACTAAGCAAGGTATGTATTTAGAGGGCAATTGCGTTGTTTGAAAACCAGCTCTTTCCTCCAGCTTCTGAGGAAAACTCAGGGCTTGCAGTGCTGATTAGAGAACAGAGTTTCTGCCAGACTCTAATGGATGTTTCCCAAGATTGTGGAAGCAGAATGAAAACTGAGTTATCAAAGAGCAATTGACTGTGGGCTCCATTTCAGATGTCTCACTGGGAAAGAGCTGTTTAACTCTATACCAGATATAAGGTATAAATCGATGACTCAAGGACACATCTCAAGTAGATATCATGGATTTCTGCATACTCAAAAAAGACATGAAATATAGAATATTTGTAACAGAATAAGAGATTTCAGAGGCTAATATACATGGCAACATCCTTACCTTCCTTCCTCCAAAGACAATTGTTTGTTTATATTTAACATTTACTATTATGAATACTATATAATAAGATTTATAAAGATTGACTCATTTCATCCCCATGACAACCATAAGAAGTAGGATAGGTATTATTGTTATCTTCATTCCAGGTGAGGAAACTGAGGAAGAGAGGGATCAAATAACCTGTCTAAGGCCGCACAGCTTGCCTAATGCCAGTGTAGAGTCTGCTCCAGAATCTCTGTTATGCTGCCTGGCTGAATATTTTAAACACAAAATTTTAAAGCATTTAATTACTCTCTATATTAAAACATTCCTTCTTTATTTAAGAAGATACATGCATGGAAACCTTAGCATGTGGGCTAGGGAGCCTCCAGCAGAAAGTGGGCACAGATCACTCACAAGATAGTGGACAAAGTGAGCAATTACTGCTTTGATTCAACCATCTTGCCAAAGCCGGGAAAGTTCCCTCTTGTCCAAGTTCTGCCTTCATCATTTCGGTCTGAGTAGAGGGTCTTATCTGTTTTCCTCTTCCCTGTTCTATGTCCAGGCTCCCAAATTATTATTGCCCATTTGATGCCAGATAACCCTTCCAAGATCATTTATTCATTCATTCCATAAATTTTTTCCATATGCCTAGCCTGTTCTTGGCATAAAAATAACAGAGCATCTTCTAGGTGAGTGGAAATATAAAAATGTGACTGGAAATATAATAAAAAATGGGATAGGAAAACACACGAATTAATGCAAGTTAATCCAGCATAGACAGACCAAAGATCAACGATTCATCCCACCTTTTACTGAGCACCAGTGCGAGACACTATGATAATATGAAGCAAAACAAACATTAACTGTCTTTAATGTTTCTGACTCTATACTAGGTTCTGAGGACATATTAGTGAACCATATAAACTCAGTCCCTGCTTTACAAAGCATACAGTCTCTGGAGAAGGCTGACAATAAGAAGGAAATTATAAGTACAAGTATAAAATTATAAAAAAAAAATGCTAAATTTACATTTCTAGGATTGACTTTGTTAAATGCCAAGATGCCCTGATCTGGTAGTTACATTCTCAGGAGCTCCTTATTCAGACTGACAATTCCTCATGTTAGAGCTTTTGGAAAATACATGATATTGAGCACTAAGTAATTAAATTGTAATTTCTAGAGTTGATATTCCTGGGTAGAGGGAGAGATTGAATAGTTACAAAGGCAATGTTATGGTGGGATGCACTGGGGGTTCTCAGTGGGAAGGGATTCTTTCTGCTTAAGGTCCTGAGAAATGGAAAGTTAGCAAGAGTCCGAGCACACTGGATGGGAGCAAAACCTCTGGTATATATATGATGGAATATTATACAGCCATCAAAAAATGAAATCTTGCCATTTGCAACGATGTGGATGGAACTAGAGGGTGTTATGCTAAGCGAAATAAGTCAATCAGAGAAGATAATTATCATATGATCTCACTGATACGAGGAATTTGAGAAACAAGACAGAGGATCATAGGGGAAAGGAGGGAAAAATGAAACAAGATGAAACCAGAGAGGGAGACAAACCATAAGAGACTCTTAATCTCAGGAAACAAACTGAGGGTTGCTGGAGTAGAGGGGGGTGGTAGGGATGGGGTGGCTGGGTAATGGACACTGAGGAGGGTATGTGCTATGGTGAGTGCTGTGAATTGTGTAAGACTGATGAATCACAGAGCCGTACACCTGAAACAAATAGTACATTATATGTTAATAAAAAGAAAAGTCAACTGACCAAGATTCAGTATATAAACTGTAATTGGAGCAGATTTTAAATCATAAATAAAAAGACAAAGACTTTTAAATTTACACCTAAAGGAAACTAGAAAAAGAACAAGAAACAAAGTTCAAGGTTTGTATAAGGAAGGAAATAATAAATATCAGAGCATAAATAAATAAAAGAGACTAAAAAAGTAAAAGAAAAGATCAATGAAACCAAGAGCTGGTTATTTGAAAAGATAAACAAAATTGATGAAACTTTAGCTGGATTCATCAAGAAAAAGAGAGAGGACCCAAATAAATAAAATCAGAAATTAAAGAGGAGAAGTCATAACTGACATCACAAAAATACAAAGGATTATAATGGGATTCTATGAAAAATTATATGCCAACAAATTGGACAACCTAGAAGAAATGGATAAATTCCTAGAAATACACAATGTTCCAAAACTGAATCAGGAAGAAATAAAAAATCTGAACAGAGCAATTACTAGTAACAAAGTTGAATCAGTAAATTAAAAACTCCCAACAAATGAAAGTACAGGACCAGATAGCATCACAGGTAAATTCTACCAAACAGTTAAAGAAGAGTTAACACCTAATTCTTCAAACTATTCCAAAAAAAGAAGAAAAAGAAGAGGATGGAAACTTCCAAATACATTCTATGAGGCCAGCATTACCCTGATATCAAAACCAGACAAAGACACCACAAAAAAAGAAAACTACAGACCAATATCCCCGATGAACACAGAGGCAAAGATACTCAACAAAATGTTAGCAAACCACATTCAACAATATATTAAAAGGATCATTTACCACAATCAAATGGGATTTATTCTGGGGATTCAAGGATGGTTTAATATTCACAAATCAATATGATACATCACATTAACAAAAGATAAAAATCATATGATTATCTCGATACAGAAAAAGTATTTGACAAAGTCCAACATCCATTCATGATAAAAACTCTCAACAAAGTGGGTTTAGAGGGAACATGCTTCAGCATATGTTAACTCACAGTTAACATCATACTCAGTGGTGAAAAACTGGGAGCTTTCATCCAAGATCAGGAAGGAGAAAAGGATGCCTACCTTTATTCAACATAGTACTGGAAGTCCTAGCCACAGCAGTTAGACAAGAAAAGAAATAAAAAGCATTTGAACTGGTAAGGAAGATATAAAACTGTCACTATTTGTAGATGACATGGTACTATATATAGAAAACCATAAAGACTCCACCAAAAAACTATTAGAGCTGATAGATGAATTCAGTAAAGTTGCAGAATACAAAATTAATACACATAAATTGGTTACATTTTTACACACTAATAACAAAGTAGCAGAAAGAGAAATTAAGGAAACAATTCAATTTACAATTGTGCCAAAAAGAATAAAATACCTAAGAATAAACTTAACCGAGGAGGTGAAAGGCCTATAGTTTGAAAACTATAATAAAACACTGTTGAAAAAAAATGAAGATGACACAAATAAATGGAAAAATACTCCATGTTTATGGTTTGGAAGAATTAATATTGTTAAAATGTCCATACTATCCAAAAGCAATCTACAGATTCAGTGCAATCCCTGTCAAAATACCACAATATTTTTCACAGAACTAGAACAAATAATACTAAAATTTTTATGGAACTACAAAGGACCCCGAATAGCTAGTGCAATCTTGAGAAAGAAGAACAGAGTTAGAGGAATCACAATCCCAAATTTTAAGATATACTACGAAGCTATAGTAATCAAAACAGTATGGTACTGGCATAAAAATAGACACATATCAATAGAACAGAGAGCCCAGAAATAAACCCACACTTATACGGACAATTAATCTGTAACAAAGGAGGCAAAAATATACAATGGGGAAAAGACAGTCTCTTCAATAAATGGTACTGGGAAAACTGGGCAGCTACATGCAAAAGAATGAAACTGGACCAACTTTCTTATACCATAGGCAAAAATAAATTCAAAATGGATTAAAAACTTAAATGTGAGACCTGAAACCATAAAACTGCTAGAAGAAAACATAGGCAGTAATTTCTTCGACATTGGCCATGGCAACATTTTTCTAGATATGTCTCTTCAGGCAAGGGAAACAAAAGTAAAATTAAACTATTAAAACTACACCAAAGGAAACCATCAACAAAACAAAAACACCATCTGCTGAATGGGAGAAGATATTTGCAAATGATATATCTGATAAGAGGTTGATATCCGAAATATATAAAAAACTTATACAACTAAAACCAAAAAAACCCACCAAACAATCCAGTTAAAAATGAGTAGAGGACCTAAATAGACATTTTTCCAAAGAAAATATACAGATGGTCAACAGACACATAAAAAGATGCTCAACATTACTAATCATCAAATGAAATGAAATGAAAAATGAGACATCACCTTATACATGTCAGAATGGCTGGAATCAAAACCACAATGAGACATCACCTTATACATGTCAGAATGGCTAGAATCAAAAAGATAAGAAATGACAAGTGTTGGTGAGAATGTGGAAGAAAAGGAACCCTCCTGCACTGTTGGTGGGAATGTAAGTTTGTGCAGCCACTGTGGAAAACAGTATGGAGGTCCTCAAAAAATTAAAAATAGAGGCACCTGGGTGGCTCAGTCATTAAGTGTCTGCCTTTAGCTCAGGTCATGGTCCCAGGGTCCTGGGATCGAGCCCCACATTGGTCTCCCTGGTCGGCAGGAGGCCTGCTTCTCCCTCTCCCTCACTTGTGTTCCCTCTCTCGCTATGTCTCTCTCTGTCAAATAAATAAATTTAAAAAGAAAAAAAAATTAAAAATAGAACTACCATATGATCCAATAATTCCACTACTGGGTATTTACCCAAAGAAAACAAAAACACTAATTTGAAAAGATATATGCACCCCTATGTTTGCTGCAGCGTTATTTACAGTAGCCAAATTATGAAAGCAACCCAAATGTCCATGAATGGATAAAGAAGATGTGGCTCACGTGTGCACACACACACACACACACACACGGGAATATTACTCAGCCATAAAAAAGGATGAGATCTTGCCATTTATGATTACATGGATGGACCTAGAGTGTATCATGCTAAGTAAATTAAGTAGACAGAGAAAGATGAATACCATATGATTTCACTTATATGTGGAATCTAAAAAACAAATGAATATACAAACAAACAAAAAGCTAAAACAGACCCAGAAATACAGAGAACAAACTGGTGGTTGCCAGAGGGAAGGGGGTGGGGGGATGCGCAAAATGGGTGAAGGGGAGTGGGAGATATAGGTTTCGAGTTATGGAATGAGAAAGTCACAGGGATAAAAGGTCCAGGATAGAGAGTATAGTCAATGGTACTGTAATAGTGCTGTATGGTGACAGATGGTAGCCACACTTGTGGTGAGCACAGCATAATGTATAGACCCCTCAAATCACTATGTTGTACACCTGAAACTAACGTAACATTATGTGTCAACTATAGTTCAATTAAAAAGTAATACAAAGACAAACAGTTATAAGTGCCCTGAACAAAAGGCAGAAATTATTCAATACAAATGGTGAGGACAAGAGCCACAGGGACACCCACATGAATCCAGACTGTTCTGCAACTAAGACAACTTTCATGGTTGTCATGATTCTCTTAAGAATGACAAGGGGCAATCAATACTAGGATCCACTTTACAGTCTTTGCAGACTGTGTTATTTAAGTATAATAAACCTATGTATTCTTCTTAGAATGGACTGTCATTTCTTTCTGCAATCTTCATAAATTTCTATAAGCATTCTTGGAGAAGGAGGACCCTTCCTAACCAGAATAAAACAAACTAGACAAGCAGAGCCCCTGAGAGATATTTACACCTTCTTTGCCAGAGCTGTCTTCTCTGTTCTTAGTTTCATCCAGCTTCAAGTACCAAGTGTTTTAAAAAAGGATCAAACATCTTTCTCTTTACTCTAAACTCCATCATTTCCTCTTAGAAAAGCACCTTGGCTCTAAGCAGAATGGTCAGTGCTATAGTCTAAGTATTGCTTATACTAGGCAAAGCCCCAATACTTTTTGAAGACTTCATTCATTTAATAGATATTTACTGAAATATGTATAAGTATGTAAAGTAAATGATAATGACCACAGAACAATTTCCAGAGTTGTGTTCCAAAAATAAAGTTCTGAGATGCCTTCTCAGGCAAGTAGAGTAAAGCTGGTCGACCCAGCACTAAAAGGCAATGAGGTACACAATCAAAAATAATAACAATAACAACAACAACAAACCCAGTCTCCATGCTGATGGAGTGGGCAGATTTACTTTCTTAATAGGCCACTTTCGCCCCACCTTCCTTAATGTCCCTAAGGATATCTGGATAAATTATTGTTGTTGTATGACCTGGGAATTCTGGGAATTCAGCATTTCATATAGGCAATGGTTGGCAAATGGGATAAGTAGGAGGGTACAGGACCTTTAAAGGAAAGGCAATATGTGCTCAGAAATTATTTCTATGTCATTTTCATTTGAGAAGAGAGAGCTGAAGAAGAAATATTAAGGAAAAAAACCCCTCTATTTTAATGGGCACATGAAGGCTTTAATTTATAATGTGTATGAAAGAAATATGGGCAAGGAAAATATGTTCAACATTTCCTTTTTAACCCCAGAGGATTTACAGATAAGGGTTGGGGAGGCAAAACCTAAAATCATGCAATTAATTACATAGCCTTCGACTAGTTTAGGGCTTGGGATTCAGAAGACCATATAATGTGTAGACCCCAAACTAAAGAGTGTCCATGGCTCTCCTGACATCACCCAATATAAGGGTTCCATCAAAGTCCCCTTTAGCTACAATACTGGCACTTTTATATCCCAGCAAAAAAGTACATTTATAAGCTCACACTTGTTTTTACTAGCCTGACTATTCCTAAGCAAGCTGGTCCATCACTCTGGGCTCTATGTGTCTCTTCAGAACTGAATCTGAGGCCCTTAGAACAAAGAGAAAGGGAAAAAATACAATCGTGATTTTTTTTTAAAGATTTTATTTATTTATTTGACAGAGAGAGAGAGCACAAGCAGGCGAAGTAGCAGACAGAGGGAGAGGGAGAAGCAGATTCCCCACGGAACAAGGGCCCAATGTGGGGCTCGATCCTAGGACCCTGGGATCATGACCTGAGCTGAAGGCAGACACTTAACTGACTGAGCCACCCAGGCGCCATCAATCATGATTTTTAATGCTGTGATTCAAAGTGCTAGTATATCCTTTGAGAGAGCTATAAGAATATATTCACAAGGGCATGTCTGGGTAGCAACAGAGAAAAGCCATTTTATAGCAATTATAAAACCTTGAAAAAACATTTTAAAGCTCTTCATCAGGTAATATCCAGCTCCTATCATTTCTCAAGATGATCTTGCTTATCCTAGGCCACATACCTTGCAATGCACAGGTAATACAAATCATTTCCTTCTAGGGACGCCTGAGTGGCTCAGTCGGTTAAGCGTCTGCCTTCGGCTCAGGTCGTGATCTCAGGGTCCTGGGATCAAGTCCCACATCGGGCTCCCTGCTCAGCGAGGAGCCTGCTTCTCCCTCTGCCTGCCACTCCCCCTGCGGGTGCTTTCTCTCTGTCTCACTAATAAATAAATAAAATCTTTAAAAAAAAAAATCATTTCCTTCTAGTCATTTAGTAGCTGTGTTTAATCCAATTAATAGCAAGTGACCCTAAAGTCTGGGAAAGTTCAAAGTCCACTGCCTCATTTCCTGATGCTCAGGAATACAGGTTCCCAGCACTGTGGCTCTTTGAATGAACAAAGGGAACGGAAAATTGTCATAAAAGTTTTACTCTTCTACTTGCATCCTTTTGCCAAGTTTTAAGGACTTTACCATGAAAATCACAACAAATGAAGGAAAATCTGCCATGGTTCTAAATGGATTAAAAAAAACCATCATTTTTTGTTTCTTAAGACAAAAATGACATCAAAGCTTTATGTGCATTTGTGTTCCCTTTCTTTAAATTTTTAAAAAAGATTTTATTTTTTTTTGAGAAAGAGAGAGAGCAGTACAAGCGGGGGAGGGAGGGGAGCAGACTCCCCGCTTAGACGTGGGCTTGATGTGGGGTTCAACATGGGAGTTGACGTGGGGCTTGACCCCAGGACTCTGAGATCATGATCGGAGCTGAAGTCAGGCACTTAACCAACTGAGCCACCCAGGCACCTCTTGTGATCCCTTTCTAAGTCTAAGACCTGAGAAGTATGACTTTAGTGAGGAAACTCAGGACAAAATTAGAATTAAACAACCTATTTAAAATAAGCCAGAAGCCACCAAAACCAGTAAGATACCTAGGAACAAACCTAACCAAAGAGGTGAAAAACCTGTACTCTGAAAACTATAAAACACTGATGAAAGAAATTGAAGATGACACAAAGAAGTGGAAAAACATTCTATGATCATGGATTGGAAGAACAAATATTGTTAAGATGTCTATATCACCCAAAGCAATCTACACATTTAATGTAATCCCTATCAAAATACCAACAGCATTTTTCACAGAGCTAGAACAAACAATGCTAAAATTAATATGGAACCACAAAAGACCCAGAATAGCCAAAGCAATCTTGAAAAAGAAATGCAAAGCAGGAGGCTTCACAATTCCAGACTTCAAGTTATATTACCAAGCTGTATTACCAAGTTATAATACCAAGTTATATATCAAATAGTATGGGACTGACACAAAAATAGACACATAGATCAACGAAACAGAATAGAAAAACCCAGAAATGAACTGACAATTATATGGTCAACTAATCTTTGACATAGCAAGAAAGAATATCCAATGGGAAAAGGTCTTTTCAACAAATGGTATTGGGAGAAATGAACAGCCACATGCAGAAGAATGAAACGGGACCACTTCCTTATACCATACACAAAAATAAATTCAAAATGGATGAAAGACCTAAATGTGAGACCTGAAACCATAAAAATCCTAGAAGAGAACACAGGCAGTAACTTCTTTGACATCGGCCATAGCAACTTCATCCTAGATGTCTCTTGAGGAAAGGGAGACAAAATAAAAAATAAACAACGGGGATTACATCAAAATAAAAGTGTCTGCACAGCAAAGGAAACAATCAACAAAACTAAAAGGCAACCTATGGAATGGGAGAAGATATTTGCAAATGACATATCTGATAAAGGGCTAATATCGAAAAAATATAAAGAACTTATAAAACGCAACACCTAAAAAATGAATAGTCCAATTTAAAAATGGGCGGAAGACATGAACAGACATTTCTCCAAAAAAGACATACAGAAGGGCAATAGACACATGAACAGATGTTCATCATCACTTATCATCAGGGAAATGCAAGTCAAAACCACAATAAGATGGCACCTCACACCTGTCAGAATGCTAAATTCAACGACACAAGAAACAAAATAGGTATTGGTAAGGATGCAGAGAAAGGGGAACCCGCTTGCATTGTTGGTAGGAATGCAAGCTGGTGCAGCTACTCTGGAAAACAGTATGGAGGTTCCTCAAAAAGTTAAAAATAGAGCTACCCTATGACCCAGCAATTGCACTACTAGGTATTTGCCCCCAAAATACAAAATGGGTGAAATAGGTGATGGGGGTTAAGGAGGTCACTTGTGATGAGCACCGGGTGTTGTACGGAAGTGTTGAATAACTATATTGTACACCTGAAACTAATTTTACACTGTATTTTAACTGACTGGAATTAAAATAAATACTTAAAAAAGATAAGCCAGAAGCTGCCTTAAAATTTGTTTGGCTTTTTAGAAAATTTTCCGCATTTTCTCTTTCTTTTAGAGAAAGAAAGCCTGTTAGCAGGGTAAGTATGAGTTTTATCAAGAGAGTGATAAGCCTCCTTCTCTGTGCAAAATCATAATCCAACCCAGAAAGTCTTGTCGGAGTAACCACCTAAATATGACCCACACATTAGTTGGTGCTTATGCTGGTGAATCTTCACTGGTATTTTTATTTTACAGTCTTTTCTAAGTTGAAAGCATCATTGATAGCATGGTGTGGCTCTAATAAATGAAGAAATGAGTGGTGAGATTGTAGAAAACAAAGAGATTATTTATGATCGTTTTGGCCTTTGAGATTATGTCCACTCGACTCCCTAATTTTGGTCAACATATTAGTTTCCCAGGGCTGCTGTAACAAGTTCCACAAACTTGGTGGCTTAAGACAACAGAAATATATTCTCTGATAGTTCTGGAAGCTGGAAGTCAGAAATCAAGGGACCCGCAAATTTGTTTCCTTCTGGAGGCTCTGAGGAGAGTCGGTCTTGGGCCTCCCTCCTAGCCTCTGGCTGCCAGTATCTTAACATGCTTGTGGATGCATTGCTGTAATATCTACCCGCATCCTTACACGGTGTTCCTACCTACCTACCTATCTCTCTGTTTTCTCCGCTCATATGAATGCTACTCATATTGAATAAGGGGCCCTGCCTCCTTCATCTTAACTTATATCTTAATTACATCTGCAAAAAACCCTTTTTTCAAATAAGGTCACAGTCACAGACACCGGGGAAAATGACCTCAACATATCTTTGTGTAGGACACAGTTCAACTCACAACAGTCAGAATTTTTTTTTTTTTTCTGATTTTAACGAAAATGACAAAAGGCCAAGAAGCCATTTTGTGTAAACCATTTTGTGGTCCTATTCATCCCTAAAATGTACATATTTGGATTAACATATGAGATTTGGATGTTAGCAAGTTATGTGAGCAACTGGCTTTTAAAAGAAATCTGTCAGGCCGGTGCCCCTTGGCCTCATTAAAATAATCCATTTGAGTTGCTACATTTGGGCAAGCTCTAGAAATATCTTATTTGAAGTGGGCAAAATTGGAAGGAGCACAAATCAAATAAAATAGACACTGTAAAGTAATCGAAACAAAAAGGAAATTTATTTCTTTAAAATTTGAAAAGAATTAGGGAGAAAATGATAGAGAAATGGGTGAAGGACATCCAGTGCATAGTTGGAATGATCAAAAAAGAAAGAAAAAAAGACAAATAATATAGGGATTAGAGGAACAGAAACAAAATGGTAAATATTGTACCCCCCACCCCGCAATAGAGAAATGTAAATGTTGTATTTCCAGCAATATAAAAGTGACTTAATTATCACAGATTGAAATGGGAAGATGGGAAAAAGGTGGGAGGAAGGGTAAGCACAAGGATCTGTAATATATCTGAGTGAAAAGATATCATTTAAAGCTGGAAGTGAAGTAATAGAAATATTAGTATATGTGAATTGTACAAAGATAAATTTTAAAAATATATTATTGATCAAAATTGGGGGGGCAGAGGGGAGGAAGTTTAGAGAATATGTGCAAATAAGCTTGTCTTATCATTTGTACATAGTAAGGAAAAATGAATACTGTCTCTAAAAAAATAAAGGGCTAAGGGGATTATAGATCTATAATTACACAGGTAACCACAAAACAAAACACTGAGCTTCCTAAATATTAGATGAATCACCCACATCAAAATAAAGAAAATTTTAAAAAAATAAAAGATCACAGTGAAATTCTTTAAAACCATAAAAACAGCAAATATAAATAATATAACAGAATTAAGACCACATGTATTTTTTGAATTGATAAATATATGAGGATTTAATTCATCTATTAAAAGAAAAAGAATTGTAGACTAGATCAAAAGATAAAACACAATTTCAAGCTGTGTGTAAAACTCACCTAAAACAAAGTGATTCAGAAAAACTGAAAATAAATGTGTGGGAAAAGTTATATGGATCAGGTAAATATAAACCAAAGGAAAGCAGGTGTCTCAACTGTAATATCGGAATAAATGGATTACCAAATCAAGAAAATTAAAGGAGACAATACAAAGGCATTTTATAATCCTAACACTTGCAATTAATGATGAGTATGTGACAGGCGTAAATATTTATAAGCACAAAATAACACAGATGAATTTTTATAATTCAGAAAGGATAGGAAATACCAGAAATGTTGACAAAACCATTTCTAGCAAGAGGCTTTTAATTCATCTTTCAGCCTATGAGAGACCAATCGGTAAAAAATAAGAATATAGAAAACCTAGATAACAAAATTAAAAGGATAGAAAAATTAATAAATACCCAATATCCAAAAAATACAGAGACTACATCTTTTTAAGCATCCATGGTATAGTCATCAAAATTGACCAGACTAGGCAACAAAGAAAAATCCCAGTAAAATAAATTCTTTATAACACTGAGTTTTGCCATCCAAGAAAATGAATGCCTTTCTATTTGTCCAAGTCTTAGTTTTCCTTTAGGAGCATTTTATCATTTACATCACATAGGTTTGTGCCTAATTATTGCTACATTTATTTCTTGGTATTTTATTTTATTTGTCACTTTATTAATAGGCTCTTTCATTCCATTATATTGTTATACTGACTATAAATATGTATATATAGGGAATTACATATGTACATATATATAATATATATACATATAAATTATATGTTATACATATACATATAATCTCATAGGTTAATATATACATATATATGTACATATATAATATATATACATGTAATATATGTACGTATACATACATATACTATATGTATACGTATATATATGTGTATATATATATGTACATACAGAACACTCTATATGTTCTATATTCTGTTGACTCTCCCTCAGAGCCTCCAGAAGGAAACAAATTTGTGGGTCGCTTGATTTCTGACTTCCAGCTTCCAGAACTATCAGAGAATATATTTCTGTTGTCTTCTGTATATGTACATTATACATACATTATATACATATAATAAATATACATAATTTGTGAATATTAGTTTTAAACTATGCTCCTTCTAATGAATCATTGAACACTACATCAGAAGCTAATGATGTATTATACAGTGGCTAACTGAACATAATTTAAAAAATTTAGAAAAATAAACTATGCTCCTTTACTGAACTGTAGAAGATTCTTCTGCTGATTTTGGTTGTTGCATGCCAGGAAACTGTGATCACACGGCACCTCTATAGTCCTGAGGAAGGTGGTCAGCAGGGGACCCTGAAGGTTCCTGCAAATACTCAAGGCAGCTGAAGCCCACTCATCTGCCTTCACTGCTAGAAGAGAACATGATTTCTGCCTTCCTTCTGCTTTCCAAAGCAATATAGGCATTCATTTTATTCATACAATCTAAATTGCATCCAGAGGGGAAAGCAAGCCTGGTAAACGTACTTTCCTGCTTCCAACCCCCATGATTTAGCAGAGGGCATGACAGGGGATGTGAATAAATGCAATTTGCCAAAAAAAAAAAAAAAAGGGATCCAGCATGAATATAAAATAATAAAAAGTTCCTAAGATGTCAATGAGATATAAAAAAAGTGGCCAAAGGATATAAACAGTTCACAGAAAAATAAGCAAAGGTATGAATAAACAGTTCAAAGAAAAGGATGCCTATTTAATGACTCTTAAATGAAAGGATGTTCACATTCACTTTCATAAGTGAGTAAGAGAAATGCAAATGTAACCTGCTCCAACATAACGGTTTTCATTTTTTTGCCTGGAAACATAACTTTGGCAGCATGCTGTAGTGGTGAGCGTGTGAGGGAACATATAATAGTGGGAGTGTGCATTATCTAACAAGATTACAATTGCAGATATATATTTCATTTAACATAGAAACTCCACTTCCAAGAATTTTCCTCCAGCTATATGTACACAGATATCTTCACACAACTAAGTGTCCATCAATAAGGGCTTGGTTAAATTATGGTGTAGTCATACAATGGATTATTATCCATCTTAAAAAAGAATGAATAAAAACTGTGAACTGTTTTTGGACATATTTTCCAGATATTAAGTGAAAAAAAACCAGGTGCAGAACTTTATGGAAAGAAATCTAACATTTGTTTTAAAGAAGGAGAAATCACATATATTGCATCGGCTTTTATATGCTAAGAATCCTGGAAAAGCAAATAGGAAACTAACAATAGTGGTTATCTTTGGGAGGGGACAATGAGAAATGAGTAGATGAAGGAAAGGGCGAGAAAGATGCTATTGGGTTTTTTTTTTTT
>NC_138376.1:62325983-62366512 GCF_054177405.1 Leptonychotes weddellii | reverse complement strand
GAGAAAAAGTCCACAAATGCTTCTACCTTGACCTCACCAACACCACATCGCTAATTATAAAACAAACAGAAATAGGATCTCTTTATGAAGTCTTGGTCTTGGAAGTAGGTCTCTTCCATGTCAGAAAAATACATTTTCATGTATGCTTCATCCAAAGGTTCCAATTACCAAATGCAATCTCAGGTTCATATTTTAAAGTGGGTGGTTTGTTGGTTTTTTTGGGTTGTTTTTTTTTTTTTGCTTTTTAAAAAAAAATTTATTTAAGGAATCTTTACACCCCACATGGGCTCGAACTCACGGCCCCGAGATCAAGAGTCACATGTCTTCTGACTGAGCCAGCCAGGTGCCCCTCAGGTTCACATTTTACATCCAAAGGCTTGTGTAAACACGCAAGTCCCCATGCAATCATTTCATTTATCACAATTAAGTTACCCATAATTATCATAAATTATCACATGACTTATTGGGAAAATGAATCAACCAAAATTACCTGTGTCTTCTTTCAGTTCAATTTCATATTGAATCTACACGAGAGAAATGGGATGAAACTCCACAGGAGTCAGACCCAGTTGGGCTGAACTTGCAGCATAATCATACCGTTAAACCTTAGGCACGTACTGATCCTCATTAAACTTTTGTTTCCTCACCTATAAAGGAGGAATAATAATAACAACATTCCCTAGAGAGCTTTGAATTAAATAACCTAGAAATCGGTAACTCATAGTACCTGGCACATAATAGATTTTCAGTAAGTTGTGTTGTGGGTTTTTTAAATCATGATTCCATTTGCCAATCAATATTTTATTCACCTTATTGCAGTTTCCTCAAGCTGGAGCACACTTGCCCATTCATACTCTGACCTAATGAGGTAAACTCATCTTGGTCCTTCAATACCAGTATCAACACCCCTGAGAAAACTTCCTCACTTCCTCCCACTTCACTCTTGAATCTTCTGCCTTAATATTCTAGGCCTACCTCTGTCATTGTTTTTATTTTACTGCAATATAATACTTAATTAGGCATTAACTCCCCTACTTTACTTCTCCCGTCTTGAGAAAAGAGATTGTGTCTTCATCAGTGTTATATCAGTATCTTCAAGCACCATGTCTGCATTTAAAAGGGAAGTAAAAATAAGGGCTCTTAAAATACTTGAATTCAGACAGCTAAAATTAAAAGAAAGCATAGGTGTTAATGGTATTTTGACTAAGAATGCAGAGGGAAGTTTCCTAATATGCTAAATATTTAAAGTTTTTAAAGTCCTGAGTTAGTCTTTTCTTTTCTCAAAAAATAGAAGGGTGGTACTTTTCTGTTCATCTAGAGACCCTCAGGGGTGCCTGGCTGGCTCAG
The DNA here is from genome assembly GCF_054177405.1 of Leptonychotes weddellii. NCBI lineage: Eukaryota > Metazoa > Chordata > Mammalia > Carnivora > Phocidae > Leptonychotes > Leptonychotes weddellii. Next base: position 62,365,165 of record NC_138376.1, on the reverse strand, counting down.
TCGGAAGAACATGCAACTCTTGATCTCAGGGTTGTGAGTTCGAGCTCCATGATGAGTACAGAGATTACTAAATAAATAAACTTTAAAAAAAAGGACCTGAGATTCTGGGTCTGGCGGGGGCGGTTTGGACTGCCATGGGAAAAGAAAAAAGTTAGCTCTGCCAGAAGCAAATTCAAGCATAACATGAACAATGCAATGTCCATAATATATGTCCATATGTCCAAAGTTCATAACAGTGTCTCAACAAGTCTATACATGAATAAAAAGTGAATGAGAGACTCTCTTCCAGGTGAAGTTAAGGACAGTTTGGAAGAAAAGTTAAAAATCATTCAGTGATGAGTGTTTGCCAGCTGATTCTATACATTTAACTCTTTGATGAACTATGAGAGTGGAGCATTGCTGTTTCCAGAATAGGTCTGGAAATATGCAAGGATTCTCAATATCTCCCCCTTCCCAACCTCCTTCACACGCAAATGATTTATCAATTCAGATTAATTGAATTAACAAGTTCATCTTCCAAAAACGATGGGACAGGAAGAGGAATACGTGAAACGATCATCTGAATGCTATAATCAAGCGCTCAGTTCAAACCAGAACCACAGCTTGCTAATTAAGGTTGGAAGCGATCTGACACTAGAAGGAGGAAAACAATCGGAGTCTGAAAGGCTCAGATTCTTGGTCTCACTCTTTATACTTTCGGTGCAGAACAGTACATCCAGATTTTGTTATTGTAGGAAGCTGGAGAGGTGCTCTACTTCCAAAGTCGAAAGACCTGGTTTTCAAGCCAAACACATGCAGAAATCTAAAATAACTCATATAGTTTTTAACACAAACAAGTAAACAGAGAAAACAATTTGTATTTCTAAGTACCCCTAATATCTACGGAGGAAGGATTCTGGTAAGGGAAGGATTTTGTTTGTGGAGCACAAAGCCAGCAGTATGGTGGCCTCTGGCTTCTTCAAAAGACAGTGTGAGGAGATGAGTGGGAGGTCCAGCTGGAGGAGTTTGCAGCGCCCCCTGTCCATCTAAGAATGGAGATGTGGAGGGAGGTGAGGGGACCCAGAGGAGGGAAGTGCTGGAGGGAGGCAGGTGGGAGAGGAAAGGGGAGACTACAACAGGCTACAACAAAAGAGGAAAATTGCCCACAATGCAGAAGAGGTGAAAGGCTCTGAGCTCTCTGATGTCAACCAGCTTCCCCACCAAGCCGGCAGCGAAATGTCCATTTCTCACCAATGCTTGAGGGAGAGGCTTTTTATTTGGAAAAATGAGGAGCCCCCTGAGTTCTGCTCCAAGCCAGTCATGGGCTGAGGAAGAAAGCTGTCCCCAGGGCCCCAGCCACATCTGTCTCACACAATTATTTTTGGCTTTTGGTTTGATTTAAACGTCAAAGGGGATCAACTAATTTCATCACTGATGGAGATGAGAGAAAAAGATAAGTGAACCCCAACCAACGTGGGCTATGCCTCCTACAGGGCTTTGCTCTTTGTCAAAAACAGTGATGTTGCTCGGAGTTAATAATGGAAAAACTCTTCAGAAATCATTGAAATCGAGTTTACCGGACCATGCTGTCACAATTTCAACTGGAACAGCTATACTGACAGAGCTGTAACTATTTTCCTTTGAAATCACAACAGGCCAGGATAGGGTGTCTCTGTGGTAAAACCCTCCCTCCTGGCTGAGGAAATTGGTTGCCATAGTAACAGAGTTAAAGCAGCAAATGGCTGAAAATCGTTTTTCATTCCCCGCACGATTCTGACAGGCAAAATAACAAAAACTAACTGTGGACACTCTAGAATTCATAGATACAATCTTATTTGCTCCATTAATCCATCTCTCCACACCACCTTATGATCCCTACCAAAAACATTTTGATTCCTCCCACCTCTTACTATAAATCTGCCTTCTCTTTGGACGGATGGGATGGTACAGTGTCATTCCATAGTTCTTCACAAATGTTTACAGGCAGCCAGGAGCCAGAAGAGAGCAAATAACACCCCCAAAACCCTGTGCATACACACTCTGAGTCCATTTACAAACAAATCTAAGCTGGATCCTGACCTGTGAAAGTAAATGCATTGCCTTACCCTCCAGACTGACCTTCCTTACCAAGTTCCTCATTTCATCTCAAGGTGGGGCCACTTTCCATAGTCCCAGACTCCTCATTCTCGTGTTATCTTTTATTTCACCATCTGTTCTTCGGGGCCCACCAGCTGCTAAGTTAGTCAAAAACTTCTTTGCCGTGTTGCTTGACTTTGACCCTTCCTCTGCCCTCCCTAGCAACTTTTCAAATGCAGGAACCTCATACATACACTTTATGTACTGTTCTCTTTCTCTCCTAGCATCATCTTCTTTCTCTTTTGTTTTCTCTCTGACCTATTTCCTCACCTTCTAATTTTAATGTAGAAATCCAAAAACACTTCTTTTCTTAGCCTTGAAAAACAGAGAACTCCTTTAGGGCAAGACCTGCCCTTGTTGAGGAAATAATCTGAATCAGAATTAGCTGCTTTAGGGTAGAAGCTCAGCCTGAAAGGCCCAAAGGTGGGCAGAACTGTTGTGCTTGAGGTGAAGGGGAAGAATTGGTCGGTTGCTCCAGCAGAAGAGGAAGGACATGGGGCCAGCAAGATCGTAGGAGGCTTGGCGTCCCGGGGTCCCCCAAACTTTGGAGAAGTGAGCAAAGTCACAAAATGCTTTGTGAAAGTAGATTTTGGTTTTAGTTTTATTTTGTGGGTGTTTTGTGTGAGACAATTGGTGCAGGTACTATGCTTATCATTCAGATTGACATGGCAGGATTCAGGCAGCCAATTATCTCCTTTAGGCAGACAGGAAGCTGGAACAAAAATTATGAATGAGTAGTAGGAAATTCTCAAAACCTTAGAAGGGCTCTGAATTCTCATTTGTCATGTGTTCAAGTGTTGGATGTATGTTTACAAAAATATCTTAAGAGTAGGAGGCCCTAGCTGATGTCTAGCTTACATTTTACTAAATTTATGTAATTTTATATGCTGCCTTTAATCTTTTCTGGCTCAAGGGAGAGCATAAAAACAAATAGACAAAATTTAAAGAATGTGAAAAAGACACTGTACATGTGATTATAACCTTATCAAACTATTCAGAAGAAAAAAGGAAAGATCAAAATATCAAACAACTATGTTTGGTGATAGGATTATGGGTAACTTTCTCTTCTTTCAAATATCTATAATATGCTTATATGACTTTAGTTATACATTTTAAATAGGCAATTAAAAAGGCTATGTAATATAAGGAAATGTTCATAATAGAGTGTTACGTTTAAAAATTAAAAGTACTTGGGTATGTCTGCAATAATATAAAATAAAAATACATGTAGACGAGAGGTAGAAAGGATATTCAAAATGGTCAGTTTGATTTTTCTGGGAAGCAGACTCTGAGACTGAGTTGGGTTCAAGAGGTTTTTCAGGAATCCCTTAGGATCAACACCTCTGGAAAAGAGAAAGCAAGGAGGAGGGTGGGCAGAGGGAGAAGTCTAGCTGTATTGGTCTATCAGAGTTGTACCCTGGTGGGCCAGAATACATGTCCTGCATACTCCCACCCAACTCAGTCGGTGGAAGTGTGGACACTCCGGGGAGGGGTGATCTTGGGAAAGGCAGCTGTCCGCCTGCAGGAGCCTCCACCTGAAGCTTGTCTGCTGACAACACACCTAGTAGCTGAACCAACAATTCCTTCCATGAAGGAGCCACACATGTTCCTATTCAGGACCAAAATGAAAACATTTTAGAGGGAACGGTAGGATAAATGTCATTCGGAAATACGTTTTTTGTAAAAAAGTCACTTTTAATTTTGCTGCATCAAATTTTTATTTCTATAAAATGGGTATTTTAATAGTACTGAGTCATAGCATTGTTGTGAGAATTTTAAAAAGATAACAATCATAAAGCACAATGCTTGACATAAAGTGCTTGATATTATTATTGTTCTTTGTCTCTAACTTTTCTTAACTTACACCCTGCTAAGGAGCTAGTCCTCTTCCTTTCATTCCTTGTATCACTAGTCAGTGCCAAACCACCTCTTTCTGCAACTGTCCCTTATCTTTCTGCTTTCTGGCATTGAAAATTATATAAACAATGGGATACTGGAGTCATGCCAGTCACCTTAGGAGCATTCAGTGACAAACAAGAGAACAAGAGGCCAACACTCTAAGGATGGTGAAGCCAAAGAATAACTAGTCTGGGTCTTTATTGGCATTATTGAATTATCAATCCTGACACCATCTACTTCTGGGTTTCTTATTAAGTAAACAATCAATATCCTCATGATTTAAGCTACACCTAGTGGGGTTTTGTTACTTGCAGCTAAAACCATTTCAACTCCGATTCAGGAAAGTGGGGCTAGCTGGAAGATTGGGAGGAAAGAAATGCATAGGTTTTAGAAACTGGCTGGAGTTCTATAAGTTGGAAGAGCTGTGGGACCTTGGGAACTTAACATAACTTAATGATGAGATCACTTCTGATTATGTCTGTTTCCAACTGATCCATGGTTTAATTTTCTGAATACCTCTCTGTTCATGACACAAAACAAATTAATCCTTCCTTTGCCTCTAAGCTAAATGGAACAGGTGTGTGGGGAAAGAAAGGATATTAATGAGATTTGTCTGTGTGGCCATTAAAAAACAACCCCTTCATTCAGTACATTGAGGTTCCTAGAACTTTTGCAAAAAGACCTGCATCCTGACAATTCCCAATATTACCTATGATTCTAAGTGTAAGCTATTATCCTCTTTATTATTCAGTGGGGAGGATTCCTGCGGAGTTGTGGGAAGACATGGTAATCTCCATTCTGCCCCAGTGACTGGCTGTAGACCACGGGGTAAGACATTCAGGAACTAGGAGTTTAAATCCCCTGCCAGAATTCTCTCAGCAAACGAGGACTGGAGATAGGAATAAACTTTTGTGCTTCCCAAATTTTTATCCTTCACCCTCTCTAAATGATGCTGCGTAAGAGAGGTAAATTTCAAGCTTTTGGGTTGTTATATATAAAAAGAGACAGCTACAGAAATAAGAGCTCCCTGAATTATCATCTTAAATGAGTTTCAAGAACTGTAGTTTTGAATTGAAACATTATGAAAAATAAGACTGAGTGCCTGGGGTGGCTTTTAAGAATAGAGCAAATCCATTACCAAAGGCGATGGAGGACATGCTCCAAGCCCCAAGTCTACGGATCATACATGCAATACGCATTTGGAAATGTCCGTTATTTAGCAAGATGCTCCCCCCAAGTTGGCAACACATTTCTGGTTATACTTATACCCTAAATCCTGTTTTATTATGGCTCTTAACTTTACGTGGACGGCTGCACATTTGTCCCGGTGAAATCACTTCTTGGTTCGTGGTTGAGATGCACCGGCTTGACAGGAAATCTCTCTATTCTCTGCTGGAGTTGCGCTTCCTTTCCAGGTCTCAGTACTTTCCAGCTCAGGCATCCTGGCGTACCTTTGCAGTCCCAGCTTTTGGCGGCTTACAGGATTGTGTGTTTATCTTTGACCCATCGAGTGTCATGCAATGAAGTTCGCACATACAATGTCCACGTAGCCCGACTCTGCTATAAGGATCTGTCTGCTGCTTCATCTCAGCACATTGAGTGAGTCAGAACTCCGAGGGGCACTGGGGCAGCGTGCGAGTCCAGCGCTACAAAGCCTCACTAGGAACTGGGTGCTTCCATGCTCAGGACCGCTCTCGCCTGTTTTGTTCATGCCTCTCTCGAGCCCTCTGCTCTTCAGAAATGCCTAGCATTGCACACAAGTTAAGCAAGCACAGTCCTTCCCTTCAGGGTGCTCATGAGTCATTAAATCAGATTAGGTGATCAGAGCAGATAAAAAGGCCTACACAGGCACAACCATGCCAACCCCGAACAGACACATCAAATGCATGATAGACTTTGAATTACATTTTAACCCCAAGTCAAAGAAGTTGGCATCAAAGGGATCAATTTAAATTGGGATGAGAAAGAGTAGCAGTTGTCAGAGAGACAAAGTGATCCCCTCTAATTCATATATTCTGTGAATTGGTAACAGAAGCAAAGCTATAGGACCCTTCCCCCAAGATTACAGACTAAGAGTTCTCTTTTTACTCTAAATGGGGGTATGACAAGACTGGGCAGTGCTTCTCGAAGTGTTCGCTGAGAGCCTTTTCTTCAGAATCACTGAGGATGGGAAGCTCATGGACTCCATCCCAGAGCTAAATCAGAATTTCCTGGGGTGGGGGGCGGGTAGTTCTGGGAGTGTTTATTTCAACCAGATCCCCAAATTTGAGACTCAAGATAGAGGGAATAGGGAATTTTACTAACATCATCTATGTTTCCAAAATGTGCCTGGAGCTGGAGATCCTCTTGTTCAGCACACTTCCAGGCACCTCCCTTGGATGTGGCAGGTTCAGTAGGTCCGAGGCTGGGCCCTGGGATCTGTATGTTTCACAAGTGTCCCAAATGATTGTTGTGTTGGGGCAAGTTCTGGGGAACTGTGACAGGAGATCATGGCTTAAAGCACATGTCAATTAGACTCTGTAAGAACACAGGTGACACTTACTGAGTCCTTACCACGAGACACTGCTGAATGTGTTCCTCTGTTAGCTCACCTGAAAACAACTTTATGAGACGGGTGGTATTATGATCCCTATTTTATGGAGGAAAATGAGACTTAGCCAAAGTAACTTGAGGTCACACAGCCAGTGAACGGTGGAGACAGAATTCAAACTCAAGTCACAGGAGTTGAAGATCCTTGCTCTTCCCCGTCGGACCGGCTTGTCTTTCTTTACAGACCAGACAACCAGCCACCAGAACAGAGTTCTCTGCTCTGTTACGCCTGAGAGACTCTCCTCTATGTGCTCTTATAAATTTTTGAACCAGAACTAACACTCAGGAGTATAAAGTCTCATCTTCTTTATTTTCTTCTAACCAAATCCTTACTTTTAGGTTTTTATTTTTAGAAGTCATTTTTCTAATATTCACATGCTATGTCAAATTCATTTCTTTACAGAACATCACTTTCTGCACCATTCGCTTCCCTTCTAGTGACCTTGTTGACCTTGCCAGAACTCAGGATTATTACTGCCAAGAGGCTGGAACAGAAGTCACAAAGTCTCCCCCCTGAGCAGTTGCAGCAAAGGTGCTTTGGTCTTGGGCGTTCTTGATGGTTTTTTAATTAACTATGTCTGGTGTCCACACATAAATTCCAAGTCAGGATGATTTCTTGAGCTCGTGAACTCATTTTTAAGTTTACAGGAGAAAGTTCGTAAAAACCAATCTTCCGAAAACTACTTCCCGCGCGCACACAGTGCCTGGAGCTGTGGCACATCAAAGGAAGGGTTGTGTCGGGGTTAGAGAAGGACATGGGGAGCTCCCTGCGGGACAGAAGGGGCAGGAGATGAAGTTGGTCTTGTCTGAAGTTATGGACATTATATGCCATTTTTTCTCGTTCCACTGCACAGGTGGGAAGAGGAGCTTGCTGGTGGCTATAAGGAACGGGCACAGCACGCCGAGCCTGATCTGGAGTGTGGTCGCCTTCGTGCAGGGTTAGGTGGTGCTGGGCAGGCTCTGAGCAACCAAGCAATGCATCAGGAGTGGTCCCAATGGCGGGAAAACACATCAGGAACGGTTCTTAAAAAGTGATTGCATTTTTGTCGCCAGATGCAACAGTGAGTGGCCCGTTTAATTATTGGAAATGCTTAAGGCACCACTCAGAACTGCCTGCTTCAGAGTCCTTTTGGTCTGTTTTTTTTCCTTTAAAAATTTTTTAACAGCTTTATTGAGGTACAATTGGCATAGAGTACGCTGCACGTATTCAAAGCGTGGGAAAGTTGGCATAAGCTTACATCCGTGAAACCATCACCACACTCAAGATAGTGAACTCGGCGCCACCGGCAAAAGTTTCCTTGTAGCCTTTCAGAATCCCAGCCTGCCTTCTCCGGAGGCCCCTTGGCAACCACTGATCAACCTGCTACCTGACACTACTGATTCGTTTGCATTTTCTAGCATCTTCTACAAATGGAATCAGACAGTATGTACTCTATCTGGCTTCTTCCATTCAACAAAATTATTTTGAGATTTAATCTACTACTGTATTAATAGTTCATTCCTTTTCATTTCTAATATTATTTATTTTATTGGTAGTATTCCATTGTATGGATATACCAACTTGTTTATTCATTCACCTGTTGGTGGACATTTGTGTTGTTTCCAGTTGGGAGCCAATATGCATAAAGATGCTACGAATAATTATGTACAAATCTTTGTGTGAATATGCTTTCATTTCTCTTGGGTAAATACCAAGGAGAGGAATGGTGGGGTCATACAGTAGATGCATGCTTTTATTTTTAAGAAAGTGCTGAACTGTTTTCCAAAGTGGCTGCACCACTTACATTCTCACCAGCAGCGTGTGAATATTCTGGTTCCTTCACATCCTCACCAAACCCTGGGCTGGTCTGCTCTTTAAATTGTAGCCATTCTAATGGATGTGTATCACTGGGATTTTAACTGCATAATGACTTACGATGCTGAGCATGTTTTCATGTGCGTATTTGTCATCTATCTTCCTTGGTGGTATGTCTGCCCAAATCGTTTGCCTACTTTTTTTTTTTTTTTAAATAGTGTGTTCTCTTATCTTTGTGCATTGAGAGTTCTATTTACATTCAGGACACAAGTTCTTCAATCATGTGATTTGCAAATACTTTCCCCCAAATAGTTTCTTTTTATCCTCACAGTTCTTTCTGAAGCCTATTAGTTGGAGGAATCAAATCTGTCAGGAGCCTAGGTGTCGAATGCCCAGCGCTGCAGATGGCAAGCCCCAGGTGAGGAGAGTCAGAGGAGGCCAGACGATGTCCCTGCTGTGGGGCAGTGCCTCAGTGCTGCCCTGGGTTCCAGGCATGGCGGGGGGACAGGGACAGGCTGTGGAGAGGAGGCAGAGGAGGACCAGACACAGGCGCTGGCCTAGAGGCCCTCTCTCAGTATCTTACTCATTCTCACCCTCAGTGCTAAGAGCCATTGTTATTCTGACTCTGTAGCAACTTGCCTAAGGTTACGGAGCCTGCAAGGAGCAAGGCTTAAAACCAAACTATGTGTGTCTGACTACAAAACCCATGTTTGTTGCCTTTTCACAATGCCACCCTGCCTCCACCACAGCCTTGAGTGACCATGGGACGGGGTGAGTGGAAAAGACAGCCAAGCTAACCTAACCCAGTGCCAGGTCATCAAGTGTTCCTTGAAGGCCATTCATGTGCTTAGAACTAAGATGTTCCAAACAATAAAAACAACATAGGTAAGCACAGCCCCAAGTGAATGAACAGTGATGAGGGTTCACGGATGTGGCAAGACCAGAGCTGAGGGAAAACCCAGCTGAAGTTGTTTGACTGCTTAGGCATAGCTGTAATGCAAGTGCATCTGCTCATGGAGCCCCAGAACGCCCAAGGAAGGCTGGAAGGCCACGCTCGAAGTCTGCACACAGGAGTCACGGAACAAATGAAAGGAAACACAGGCCTGCTCACTGGGCAGGAAATGTGTGGAAGTCTGCAAGACTCAAGATAGATTTAGGTAACTTGGTGGTGAGGTGGAGCCATAAGGAGTGAATAGAGGGAATTGAGCACATTGGAGAATGTCTTCGGCCTTCTGTGGAGACCGTCGGAGAAAATGACTCCCGTGCTCTCCTCACTCAACATCAGATCAAAGGCCAGGAAGGAGAGCCTACTGGTGAGATGACATTTTTAGATGTTGTTCATGCCCCTGCCCCTGAGGGACCGAATGTGGAGGGGACCCTAATGTCCCTGCAGGTGGGCACAGGTGACACAGACTGTCAGCTATGGTCACTGGAGTCAAGTAGGGAAGTCAAAGAAGGGCACCAACATTTATTAAGCACCTGACCTACTAACTCGCAGGTCCTAAGTCACTCATCACAGGCACTCTGGAGGCCATATTAGAACCTCCTCCCTCTACCCCTGAGCAGGATACCCTGCTGCACACTGTGGCCAATGGTGTCTCTGTTGTTACCACACACCAGTAAGTGAGTTACAGTTAGTTTTTGCAGGTCACTGGACTAGCACTCATGTTATCCATTGGCAAATGCAGCAATTCTAGCATCTTCTCAAGAAATGTTTATTGAAGACCACCCATTCTTCAAAGGTGAATTTAGTTACTGGCATTTTCCTATGTACAAAAAATATGGTGGATAAAGCATATGAAAGATGTCTATTTTAAAATATTTCTTCTACAATGACTGGTTCCTGTCTGTAGGGCATAATAGTTCCTTGAGACTTCTTAGGCCTTCAGGGGCTTGAGATAATTTTTCTTTCATTCCAATTCTGAGGAAGAACATTAATCTCATAAACAGCTCATAGGAAACTAAACTCCAGGTACTGTGGCTTAAATAGGAAAAAGAAAGGTTTGCAACTGATCCAATTTGAAGTAATTTGAAGGCTCAGCCAACATGATGGGACTAATTCAAATGTATAATAATTCCCCACTTCTATGGAACAAACTATAGCCAAAGATTACTTTTAGAAGACAAGCCTTCTCAAGGCTCCTTTGTGGTATCTGAAAGAGAGAACACCGGACAGAAAAAAAGATTTATTAATCCTTTTAAGCAGGGTGATTTTTCCCAACCACACACCTTTGTAACATAATCCAGAAATGTTTAATCTCGGTCTGAACCTATTTTTCTTCCCTTGTTTTGTTTCTCTGAGTAATTTCTGTTCTGAGAGAATGCTCTTTTCAGCCTTCTTTTGATCATCTTGACATTTATACACAGGTGGAAGGAAACCTCATAAAACATGCCTGTTGTATTTGAAAGCCAATCATTTCACTTGTCCTAAGTGTGGAAATTTTGTTCTCTAGTAGGATGGTCCATCTCAAGATGCAGACAGACATGATCCAGTGGTGGAGACTGAGGCAGTCTCTACAAGCCAGGGCTTGGGTCCAGAGAGCTGCTCACTGGCGCAAGCAGGTGTTAGGGGAAGGCACTGGTACTCGGAGACCCCCCATCCCACCCCACTGTGAACCAGACAGGCCTCTAAAGGAAAAACAAGCCATACTGTATTTGTTCATCTTTAAATGTATTTGATAAACATCTACAAAGAGCTCACTATGGCCAGGCACCATTCTCATCACTTTCAAAGTGATTAGATCAAAAACTCCCTCATGAAATGCTCATATTCGCCCTGTGAAGGTCATACCATGGGGTATGGTTCAACACACCACTGCTTTTGTGTCTTCAGTAAAATGTCACACATGTGTCCCAGGGATAAACCATAAGATTCAAGGGGTACCTGGGCGGCTCAGATGGTTGAGCATCCGCCTTCCGCTCAGGTTCTGGTCTCAGAGCCCCATGTCCGGCTCCCTGCTAAGTGGGGGTCTGCTTCTCCCTCTCCCCTCTGCTCGTGCTCTCTCTCTCTCTCTCAAAGGAATAAATAAAATATTTTTTAAAAAACCTCATAAGATTCAAAAAAGTTATTCAACACTTTGAATATTTCAGGGCTGCTCTGGCTTGTGGCCAAGCATTCATGTAAAAGAACGACCGCCCTCTTTGTGCTTAGTGCTGGTAAGAGACACATGCGGCAGGTGCCCTTTGTTTCATGTCTGCAAATTACTCTGTAAGGCAAAGGTGAAGTTCTGCAGAGGAGAGGTGAATGCAGTCTTCATGTTTGCAGCGAAGTCTTCAATTCACCGAGTTGTTGTCACATTGGGAAGTGGTACTTCTGCTGTTCCTTTGACTTACTTTTCACCCCACAGGCCTTGAGCAATGTCTGATTGTAAAATTGTTGAAGGCTTTGCCTCTGAGTTATTGTTTGTACTCCTCTGGTTTCATAATTACCCTAGCAGATGCTTCATGGAGTTTTCATTTCTAGTTCAAAAAGTTGGAACAAATAATTTTGGGCATTTAAGAGCTCATCAAGTCTATATTTAAAATATTTGATTATTTCTGCTTTAGATTCTAAGTTACTGGTCTGAAAACTGGCAACTCTAAATTGGTAATATAGAGTGACGACTTAATTGACACTCTGCATTATCTGAAAATTTTCTGTTGCATAAGAAAGACCCAACTGGCAAATTATTAACTCTATAAAGTGAGGGAAAAAAGCTTTTGTCATTGGTTTCATTTATAGTTTTGCATAGTCTCTTTAGAATCAGAGAACTCTATTATGTCAGTTTTCACATTTTTCAGCATCTTTAGACATGGATGTTATAACTGTGAGCTGAGAAAGCAAATCTTCTACTCTTTCCTTTTATGTCAATACTCTTCTTGGGCGCCTGGGTGGCTCAGCCCATTAAGCGTCTGCCTTTGGCTCAGGTCCTGGGATCAAGTTCCACTACGGCTCTCTGCTCAGTGGGAGTCTGCTTCTCCCTCTCATTCTCCCTCTTTGCTCTCTCTCTCTCTCAAATAAATAAATAAAATCTTAAAAAAATACTCTTTAAATATTTTATAAATTTATTTTACTTTTTATTTCTTATGAAAAAGATTATTTAATTTTTTTCAAGTTTTTATTTAAATTCTAGTTAGTTCACATATAGGGTAATATTGGTTTCAGTATAATTTTTAAATTTTACAATAAAATTATTGAACTCTACAATGGTTTTAAATAAAAATTTTAATTATAGGCTTTCAATAAAATTTTTTAAATATTGCAAAATTTAAAAAATATTGTAAAATTGCATATGTAATATGATCTCATCTATATAAAATTATATATGTGTGTGCATCTAAACAGAAAATACATGTTAGAATGATCACTTACGTGTTAACGGTGACCATCTTTGAATGATGAAATTCTAGCTTTTTTCGTTTTCCTGATACTTTGTGTATTGCCTAATTTTTTACCATGTATTATTTACAGCATTTAAAAGCTATTTTCTTTGTCTGCTGCAGGGAGGGAACCCCATTCCCAGTGGTAACTATGCAAACCCCTTAGATGCTGTGAAGGGATATGGTGGACTGGTCAGATGATCTGGTAAGTCTGCCTAGATGTCATTTAGGAGGGAGAACTTGTCCATGCTAAGCAAAGCCCACAAAGGTGGACTTGAATACCAAAACATGAATATTTCAATTTCATTTACTAAGAGAACTCAAAGTCCATTGAAATATCATCTCATTCTCTTCCAAAATCACAGAGCTCCCCCGAGAAAATGAGTTACAGAGTCATAAAAGGCCAGAACTGGAAAGGAATTTCGAGACCATCTGGCCCAATGCTATCGTGTTACAGACAAGGAAATGGGGCTCCGAGAGGAGGAAATGGGTCTTCTGGGTCACAGAGAAATCGCAGTGTGTGTGTGGAGAAGACCAGTGTCATCTGAGGGCCGGGGACTTAGTCCTCGTTACAGCCATGGTTTGTCAACCCTGGAGAAACAGTGTCTTATCTCTTACTCTCCATTTTTCCCTTATCAACATCACCAGACTTTCAGTAAGCTTCTTGTCATAGCTTCTAAGACCTCTGTACATCCTGCTTTTGAATGTTTCACTCCACAAACTTCTTGTTTCCTTCAGATATATTACCTCATTCCTACAAACATACGATATCTAAATCTTAAGGCAGAATGGGCAGCAGTGTAGTCTATGTTAACACTTCTTAGTATCAATTGCAGACAAAATCTGGTTTCCAGATTCAAGAGTTCAGTCTACTGAACCCATCATTTCTATTCTTTTAATGCATTTGCTATAGGATCATCAGATGGGGTCGGGGGGTGGGGCAGTGACCTGCAGACAGTAAGCAATAACTGGGAGGAAATAAAGGAGACACTCAAATCTATTGAAGGTTCATTCATTGCCCTAAAAAATTGTTTAAATCTATAAAATGTAAAGCCAGGTTACTAAAGGTGGATGCTTAGCCATCTCAAAATACTTTTGGAAATAGTTGGAGTGTATGTTAGGGTTCTCCAGAGAAATGGAACCAACAGGAGATATATAGATGGGTAAATGGAGATATTTATTTATTTATTTATTTATTTATTTATTTATATTTATATATATATATATCTCCATATCCATATATATATGGATATATATATCCATACCCATATATATATGGATATATATCCATATATATATCCATTATATATACACAGAGAGAGAGAGTGAGAAGTTTATTGTCAAGCAGAGTGCTATGTATTAGTTACCAATCTCAGGGGAGATCTGTGAACACTTCTGCCCACTTCGTCTTGGATTGGAGCAACCAAGGAAAATACAATGCAGTCACGTACTCAGATGGAACACATCTTCACTCACATAGAAAAGAGACAGAGCAAGATTAGCTCCAATAGGGCGCACTGGTTCTTCATGGCTAGCGGGTCCACCTCCAGCACAGCTGACACAGGGCAATTGGCCAATGAACTTCCCTCTCCTGCCACAGTAGAAGGACCCTGACCCATCCCCTGTGGGGTCTGAAATACTGAAGGCTGGGGGCGTGCCTGAGGCCCACTTCCAACACATCTAGCACTCACAGAGCATGAAACAGGAAAGGTGTTCCCACACAAGGTGATGAGCCTGGCTGGGCTGTGTAGGCTCTTCATCTCAAAGGCCCAAGGCCCATTCTTCTCAGCCAAATTGGGGCCAGAGGACTGCACATGAGACTGCCTTTGCCAACATTTATTTTAAGGAACTGGCTCACGTGACTTGGGGCTGGTGAGTCTAAAATCCATGGGGCTGGCTGGCAGGCTAGAAATCCAGGTACCAGTTGATGTTGCAGTCTTGAGTCCAAAATCTTCAGGGCATGCCAGCAGGCTGAACGCTCAGGCCGGGTTTCTATGTCACAGTCTTGAGCAGAACTCTTTCTTCTTCAGGAAACCTCAGTGTTAAGTGTTAAATCCCATAGCTTATTACACGAGGCTTACCCACATTAAGGAGGGTAATCTATATTATTTAAAGTCTACTGGGGCGCCTGGGTGGCTCAGTCGGTTAAGCGTCTGCCTTTGGCTCAGGTCATGATCCTGGGGTCCTGGGATCGAGCCCTGCCTCGTCCTCCCTGCTTAGCGGGGAGCCTGCTTCTCCCTCTCCCTCTGCCTGCCGCTCTGCCTGTGCTATCTCTAGCAAATAAATAAATAAAATCTTTAAAAAACAATAAAGTCTACTGATTAATCACATCTGAAAAATAGCATCATAGCAACAGCTAAACTAAATGTTTGACCAAACTGGGCACCAGAGCCTAGTAACTTGATTTTTTAAAAATGCTTGGATTCCCTGCCATATGTCCTAAATCACTGGCTTTTCTCTGGAAGAGTATCACTGATCACTCCTTATCCTCTCCTCATGCCATTTTCCTGCTAGAAATCATTCAAAGTGTCTCCACCACCCTTAGAGTTATATACAAACTCCTTACCTTGGCACATAGGACCCACTGTGACATGGCCTCAGATTTTTACCTGCCATCAAGGACCCTCACACAAGCAGCCAAACTGTCCACCTGGCCCAGGCCGCTGGAGTTGCTCCCCAGCTCTGCCCAGCAAAACCTACTGCCTCACAAAGGCCAGCTCAAATACCAAATCCATTCAAAATCTTTGATGTTCATAATTTAAAATAGCTCCCTCCTGTGTGTTTTCCAAAAAAAAATAGGTTTCTTGAAACTTTTTTCTTTTAATATTCCGCCTTATACGAAAATCCTTTAAATGCATTATTTCCCTTCTAGGTGTAAATACCTTGAGGACTAGAATCATCTCTACATCCTGACAGAATGGTACTCATATGTTCAGTTAATTTCAGAGCTAGAGAAATCGGGAAGCAGAACAATTTTCTCATGATTCTTGAGCAGTAGGTGAATAAACTTTGAGGTGAAAAAAGCCGAGTCCCGCTGTAAGGATCTGTCCCCTCCATACGCCTGTGCTCTGCCATCTGCGACCACTTCCACCCCACTAGTACATTCCAGCTGCCCTGACTCTGGTCTTGGCTGAAGATCAATTTATTGTCTTGGCCTGAGGCCCTCTAACCTCTGACTCTCCTCTTGCTTTGGACTTGCATTGTACTTCCCCCAACTGAGGCCCCACTCGTAATGCCAAGCCTTAAAAGACTAGACTTCCTGCCCCACCTCCATCCTCTCAACGCTGAGGTGAAGAGAGGTTTATAAGAATTACCTATGGCCATGGTTTGGGGGAAGGAAAGGAACGTGGGCTCAGGAGAGAAGATCTGGGTTTGAGTTCTGAATGTTACCCTTGCTAGCTGAGGACCTGGATTAGTTATGTAACGTCCCCTAACATCCCCATCCACAAAGTAAGAATTATTAATACAATGCAGCTCATAGGGTTTAGTGAGGAATAAATGAGATGTGGCTTATAAAAGTGCTTTGCAACATTTGCTTCAGACCTTGGTTATTCCTGTGACTAGGTTAGCCAGGGACTGCTCATTGCAGCTCTTCCACCCAAGAAACCCTTCGGATCAGGGATTTGGTCCCAGGTTTTTTTGTTGTTTTTTTTTTAAGACTTTATTTATTTGACAGAGAGAGACACAGCGAGAGAGGGAACACAAGCAGGGGAACTGGGAGAGGGAGAAGCAGGTTTCCCGCAGAGCAGGGAGCCCAATGTGGGGCTCCATTCCAGGACCCTGGGACCATGACCTGAGCCGAAGGCAGACACTTAACCGACTAAGCCACCCAGGCGTCCCAACTTGGTCCCAATTTACCAACCTTTCATCTAGGGCCAGATTAAGATCTTTATATAAACTGATGTAAGTGCAAGAAATTCTAACACAATGTTCTTATATTTCTTATGACAATAGCTTTGAAGTTATTTTTGAAATAGAACATTCTCTGAGACTGTTGAGTCCCCTATTTGCTGCCCTCTAAGCCCACGGTGTGGTCAGCCTGCTGGAAAGCCAGCAGGGCCCTCATCTGTGTTCCTGGCCTGAGGTCTAGCTTTTTCCTGACTGGATCAGTCTAGGCCCCAATCTCCTACCACCCTGGTTAGCTGATAATCCCTTCTAGAAAAGACAAGGTAGGAGAAAAAGTCAACAAATGGCATAGTATAGATAGGGAGAGAAATCTTATCTCCAAATCAGTCATCTGAGAGCACATGCAGATGGCAAGCCAGTCAGGTGAGATGGGGGCAGATGGCTCATCCTTGGACTGTCTCTGCTTGAGTGTGAGGTCTTTGTCTGAGACCCAAGAGTTGGTACACCTCTTCTGTGCTGGAAGGCACCACCAGCCATACCAATTAAGAAAGCTATGCTTCACCACTCACCCCCTCCCCACCCCCTTCTCGTCTCCTGCCTCCTTCCTCATTCCTAGAGTGTTTTAGCAGCTGGGAACACTGCCTCCTCCATAGGTCTAGTGTCATTGCCTTTCTACAGCCCCACCAACCCCAGCACCCCTCTGGCCTTAACTCCTCTTACCCATCCATGACCTCTCTGAAAGAGATTCTATCTGCTTGAGAACCTAAGCTTCCATTCTCCCTCCAGGAATCCTGTTATGACCCCGTAAGGCTGCATGAGGGATTCTGTCTCTGCCTCATTTCATCCTTTGTGTATTAATGATATAGCATTTATTGTCATGCACCTCAATTGTTGGTCTACTTATTTGTACACATTAAACTAGGAGCTTCTTAATTAAAAAAAAAATCCATTATATTGAGAGATAGGAGTATCAGCCCAGAGTGGGCTCAAACGACATCAGAAATTCTGAATTACAAAAGGATAAAAATTGGTGGGTGACAATAAAGATTGTGAACAGACTCTTCCTACTACTTCCATAGTACTTGGGTGCATGTAGATGTGGGAGGTAGGAAAACTCCTGCCATTTGTGTAGGTCTTGGCTGCATGTGCTTAGGAGCTCATCAGATAGGCAAAATGCCAGATATTAAAAGAGTTCAGTCCATAGACTGTGACTTACAAATAAATTGTAGAGATAGTCAGTGCTTTCTTATTTTCTTCTCCCTTGCCTGCCATGCTGTCATGTAGTGTTTATGAGCTCTACAATGAATCATAGCATATAAATAAAATAAAAGATCCTTTTCCTTTTGCCTCTAAGATTGCATAGAAATTTGTTATGCAATAAAAACAACATTAACATTCTCCGAATACATCCCCCTAGAAAATACCTTCTAGGGCTTTCCAAATAGCTCAGAAGTAGGGTTTCAAACTTTCCCTTTAAAGAACAACTTGAGTCTAGTACTTCTCAGAGGAAATGCCAGCATCAATTTTTCTTGGCTTAATTTCACTTCAGAAATAGTACATTTTCTTCTTCCTCCTCTCAAGCTCTGCTCTTTTATCCCAGGAAGAAAAAGAGTCATGGCAAAGCAGCCACAGTTAATAGATAATAAAGCTAAAGAGCAAAAGTAATGACAAAATGGCCTTAACTACAGATAGAGAAGCAGTATCAAAAAGAAGAAAATACTTCGAATATTTTTTCCCAGTAAACTAGAAAAGATAGATGAAACCAACCATTTTGTAGATAAATATGTTAGCAAAATTAACTCAAAGAGAAAAAGAATCATAGAATTCCTGCTGTGGTCTGAATGTTTGTGTTCCCCCCTAGATTCATATAGTTAAATCCTACCCTCAAAAGGTGATGGTATTACCATGTGAGGACACAGTGAGAAGGTGCAGGCTATGAAACAGAAGAGAGCCTCTGCCAAAGTGCTACCATGCTGGTGTCTTGATCTTGGACTTCCAGCCTCCAGAACTGTGAGCAATAAATATTTGTTGTGAATAAGTGTCCTAGTCTGTGGTGTTTTGTTATAGCAGCCAAATGGACTGAGAAAACCCCAAATAAACTCAAAGATTTTCAAGACAATCAATTAGGAATATAAAACTCTGCCCATGAGATCAGAGGAAAGGTGATGAAACCATTTTACAAATGAGATCTGCCAACTGTTGAAAGAACAGATTCCTACCATATAGGGATTTTACCTTAAAATAAAAAAAATGATGAAGTATTGCCTACTCCAACGCACATGTTATATGACCAGTATTATTTTGATGTTAAAACCAGGCTACAATGATAAAAAAATAAAATAAAAACATGCTAATCTTACTTATGAACATTGACATAAAACTCCTAAATAGGGCGCCTGGGTGGCTCAGTTGGTTAAGCGACTGCCTTCGGCTCAGGTCATGATCCTGGAGACCCTGGATCGAGTCCCGCATCGGGCTCCCTGCTCGGCAGGGAGTCTGCTTCTCCCTCCGACCCTCCCCCCTTTCATGCTCTCTCTCTCTCAGTCTCTCTCTCTCAAATAAATAAATAAAATCTTTGAAAAAAAAAAACTCCTAAATAAAATATTAGCAAACCAAACTCAATGATTAAAGATATAATAATAATTACGACCCTACTGGTCCCGAGAATATAAGTTCAGAAAAATCTTTTTTATCTATGTCTATATTTTATCAATTATCCCATTAGTTGATTAAAAAAATGAAAAACAGATTATCTCAGTAGATGGAGAAAAAAAATGTTTAAAAATATCTTATGATTTTTTTAAAAAGGGGCACATTTCTTTACAAACTTAGAATAGAAGGAAATTTCCTCAACCTGATAAAACTTTTAACAGTAAAATCATACCTAATGTAGAAAGGAGAATTAAAAACTCATTCGATAAAATCAGCATCACTAGGGGCACCTGGGTGGCTCAGTCGTTAAGCGTCTGCCCTTGGCTCAGTCATGATCCCAGCATCCTGGGGTCCTGGGATCGAGCCCCACATCGGGCTCCCTGCTCCGCAGGAAGCCTGCTTCCCCCTCTCCCACTCCCCCTGCTTGTGTTCCCTCTCTCGCTGTGTCTCTTTCTGTCAAATAAATAAATAAAATCTTTAAAAAAAAATCAACATCACTGAACATTAAAAACAAAACTCTTTGCAAACTAGGAATAAAAAGAAATTCTCTGATGTAATAAAATTCATAAAACTAAAGCAAATATCTTAAATGGTCAAACATTAGAAGCATTCCTTTAAAATTAAGATAAAAACTTCCCACTATCACTCTTTTTTTAGGGTGGGGTGGAGTCAACTTCCAGTATAGAAAGAAAGAGAATAGGTAAGAATTTTAAAGGAAGAAACAAAACCATCATTATTCACAGATAGTATTCATTATCTAAATAGAAACTCAAGGGGCGCCTGGGTGGCTCTGTCAGTTAAGCATCTGCCTTTGGCTAAGGTCATGATCCCAGGGCTGGGATCAAGCCTGGCGTCAGGCTCTCTGCTCTGCAGGGAGCCTGCTTCTCCCTCTCCTTCTTCCTCTGCCTGCCTCTCCCCCTGCTTGTGCTCTTTCTCTCTCTCTGTCAAATAAATAAATAAAATCTTTTAAAAAAAGTAGAAACTCAAGAGAAAAATAGACTAATTATTAAAATTAGTAATTGAGGTCAGAATGTATACTGGACATAAGATAAATATATAAAAATCAGTTGCATCCCTACATACATAAAATATATACATGTTTTAAAGCATATCAAATACAAGAGCAACAAAATATAAGTACTAGAAATAAATCTAATGAAAATGTGCACATCTTTATGAAGGATATTATACAACTTTATTTTTTATTTTATTTTGTAAGCAATCCCCACACCCAATGTGGGGCTTTAACTCACAACCCAGAGATCAAGAGTCACATGCTCCACAAACTGAGCCAGCCAAGCCCTGCTATAAAACTTTACTGAATGACATTAAAGAAATTCTAAATAAGTGGAGATGTAGACCATTTTCAAGAATAATAATAAATATTGTAGAGTTGTTAATTCTCCCCCAAATAAGCTTTAAAGCCAATGTAACTCAGTCACAATCCCAACATTATTGTTCATGGAATTTGACAACATTGTTTAAAAATTTACGTGGAAGAGCAAAGAACCAAGAACAGACATGACAATTTTGAAGAACTTCAGGGTAAGGATCTTCATCCTATCAGCTATGCAGACATTTCTAAAGCTAGAAGAAAGAAGCAGTGCAATACAGAGGCAGGGACAGGCAAAGAGACCTAGGAACAGAAGAGAGAACTCAGGCATGGATGCATTCTATGCTAAAACCTGGCATATGACAGAGTTGGCTTCGCAAATCAAAAAGCAAAGGACAAAGTAGTCTAGTATTTTTCACATTTTGTTTTACCAACAGCCCACAGTAAGAAATACATTTTATGGTGGTCAGGGAGATGGTGGAGTAGAAAGATCCTTACCTCACCTCATCCCACAGACACACTGAGATAATAGCTACATCTGAACAACTACCTCAGAGAACAACCTGAAGACTCGCAGAACAGACCTTCCATAGTTAATTATAGAGAAGAGGCCACATCAAAAAGGGTAGGAGGGGCAGAGATGCAGTTGGGAATGGAGATGTAGTTGGGAACCAAACTCCCAATAAGATGAACCACAAATGGGAGAGACACTACAAGTATGGACAAGCGAGAAGATTAGAGCCCACACCGGGGACCCCCAGTACTGAGGACCTGGACTGGGAAGATGAGTCCCCATAACATCTGGCTTTGAAAACCAGTGGGGCTTAACTATGGGAGCTTTTAAAATCACTGGGGCTTAATTCCAGGTACTTTAAAAATCAGCAGGCTTAACTGGAAGAGCTGGGGGTAATAGGAAACTGAGTCCCCACCTGTAAAGGGCCAGCATAATGAGTAACTCCACCCAAGACACAGTGCAGAAGCAGCAGTTTCAAAAGTACCTGGGGTATAGTGACAGAGATTTATTTACTAATCTCAAAATGTGAGCTGGAGGGGCAGGGCTCTTCAGGAGAGGTCAAGAACAAAAGTGTTGCAGGTGCCATTTCTCTTTCCCTCCCCCAACCATAGCTAAAACCACTGCAAATCCTCTCCACCTACTGTGCTAGCACCCCATCCCCCTGAGGACCTTCCCCATCCAACCTGCCCCACTAGGCAGGCATCTCTCCAAAGCAGCTCCTACCACCACATCCTGCAAGCAGCCCCAGCAAGGTCTGGTTCCACTCCAAATGGATTCCTGTCCTGGGGAGTGAGGGAGATAACGCCACACACCAGTGCACAGCTAGCTTTACTGCTGATCCTGCCCACCTATGAGCCTGCCCTGGCCTCAGACAGGCTCCTCAACAACAGTGTAGGGACAAAACTCTAAGAAGTGAACAGTAGGCAAAGCAGAGCATTGCAGCCAACTGTGCTGAAGTCGAGCATGGCTCAGTCACACAGAAGGTACACACTGCCCACATAGGAGACACCTCTGGAGCCCCTACTTCTGGTGGGCATTGTGCTATAGGGCACCACAGGACGTCTTCTACACAAGGACACTACTTTCAAGGCCAGGAGATGTACTTTCAAGACCTTCTTAGTACATAGAAACAGAGAGTTAGACAAAAATGAGGAGACAGAGGAATATGTTCCAAATGAAAGAACAAGACAAAATCACAGAAAAAGAGCTAATCCAAACAGAAATAAGCAATATGCCTTATAAGGAATTCAAGGTAATGATCATAGAGATACTCACTGGACTTGAGAAAAGAATGAATTCAGTGAGAACTTTCAACAAAGAGAAAATATAAAAAAGAGTCAGAGATGAACAATTCAATAACTGAGATAAAAAATTCACTAGAGTCAATCAACAGCAGATTAGAGGAGGCAGAAGAATAGATCATGGACCTGGAAGAAAAGGGGATGGAAAGCAACCAAGCTTTTTCAAATTTATGTATAAATAAATAAGTAAACAAACAAACAAACAAAGGAATGAATGAATGTAGGTTAAGGGAACTCAGCAACATCATCAAATGTAATAACATTTGTATTATGGGGATCCCAGAAGGAGAAAAGTGAGAGAAGGGGGCAAAAAACTTATTTAAAGAAATAATAGCTAAAAACTTCGCTAATCTGGGGAAGGAAACAGACATTCAGATCCAGAAACACAGAGATTTCCTAACAAGATGAACCCAAGGAGGTCCACACCAAGACATATAATAGTTAAAATGGTAAAAAGTAATGATAAAGAGAGAATTTTAAAAGTGGGGGGCGGGGGCGGAAAAGAAAAAAATAAAAAAACCAGTTATATTCAAGGGAATCCTTGTAAAGGCCAGCAGAAACTTTCTAGGTCAGAAGGGAGTGACCGGATATATTCAAAGTACTAAAGGGGGGAAAAAACCCACAAAAAAGAATACTCTACCCAGCAAGTTTATTCAGAATAGAAGGAGAGATAAAGAGTTTCCCAAACAAACAAAAGCTAACGGAGTTTATTACCACTAAACCAGCCCTACAGGAAATGTTACAGAGAATTCCTTGAGTGGAGAGAAAAGGTTATAACTAGAGGTAAGAAAATTATGAAAGGAAAAATTTTCATGGGTAAAAGCAAACATACATTAAATGTAGTAGATTAATCATTTATAAAGCCAGTATGGAGGTTAAAACACAAAAGTAGTAAAATCAATTATATCTAGAAAAATCAGTCAAGGGATACACAAAATAAAAACATGTAAAACACGGCATTGTATACATAAATGTGGAGGGGACAGTAAACATTTAGTCCTTTTAGAATGTCTTTGAACTTTCGCTATCATCAACTTAATATAGATTACTATACACATAGGATGTTACATATGAACCTAATAGTAACCACAACTTAAAAACCTATAATAGATACACAAAAAATAAAGAGAAAGGAATCCAAGCATAACACTAAAGAAAGTCATCAAGCCACAAGGGAAGGGAGCAAAAGAAGAAAGAAACAGAGAAGAACTACAAAACAACTGGAAAACAATTCACTAAATGGCCATAAGTACATACTCACCAGTAATTACTTTAAATGTAAATGGACCAAATGCTCCAATCAAAAGACATTGGGTGACTGGATAGATGAAAAAGAAAAACAACAAGACCCATCTACATGCTGCCTACAACAGATTCACTTCAGCCTAAAGACACATACAGACTGAAAGTGAAGGGCTGGAAAAACATAGATCATACAAATGGAAGTGAAAAAAAAGCCAAGGTAACAATACTTATATCGGACGAGATGGACTTTAAAACACAGACTATAGCAAGAGACAAAGAAGGGCATTACATAATGATAAAAGAACAATCCAACAAATGGCTATAACAATTGTAAATATCTATGCACCAAACATCAGAGCACCTGAATACATAAAGCAAATATTAAAAGACATAAAGGGATTGACAGGAATACATGATAGTAGGAGACTTTAACACCCCACTTATATCAACAGATAAATCATCTAGACAAAAATTAACCAGAAAACAGTGGCTTTGAATGACACATTAGACTGGATGAAACTAACAGATACATATAGAACATTCCATCCAAAACCAGCACGATACACATTCTTTTCTTTCAAAAAAAAAATATATATATATATATTTATTTATTTGAGAGAGAGAGAGGGTGAGGAGAGCACAGAGGGAGAGTGAGAGGGAGAAGCAGACTCCCCACTGAGCAGAGAGCCTGACGTGGGACTCTATCCCCAGACCTTGAGATCATGACCTGAGACAAAGGCAGATGCTTAATTGAGCCACACAGGCACCCCTACATTCTTTTCAAGTGTACATGGAATGTTCTCCAGGATCGCTCACACGTAAAATGAATCTCAACAAACTTAAGAAGACTGAAATCATCTCAAGCATCTTTTCTGACCACAACGAAATCAATTACAAGAAAAAATCTGGAAAGAACACAAAGACATGGAAGCTAAACAACATGCTGCTAAACAATAAATGGGTCAACCAAGAAATCAAAGAGGAAATTAAAAAAATACATGGACACAAACAAAAATGGAAACATAATGGTCCAAAATCTTTGGGATATAGCAAAGGCAATTCTAAAAGGGAAGCTTATAGTAATACAGGACTACCTCAAGAAACAAGAAAAATCTCAAACGAACAACCTAAATTTACACCTCTAAGAGCTAGAAAAAGAACAAACAAAGCTAGTAGGACATAAATGATAAAGGTTAGAGCAGAAATAAATGAAATAGAGACAAAAAAACCCAGAAAAGATCAATGAAATTAAGATCTGGTTCTTTGAAAAGATAAACAAAATTGATAAACTGTTAGTCAGACTCATAAAAAAAAAAAGAGGACTCAAAAAAAACCAAAATCAAAAATGAAGGAAAAATAACTGGATACCATGAAAATACAAAGGATTAAATGAGAAAATTATCAAAAATTATATCACAACAAATTAGACAACCTAGAAGAAATGGATAAATTTCTAGAAACATAATCTTCCAAACTGAATCAGGAGGAAATAGAAAATTTGAACAGACCCATTACTAGTAATGAAATTTAAACAGTAATCAAAAAACTCCTAACAAACAAAAGTCCAGGATGAGACAGCTTCACAGGTGAATTCTACCAAAATATTTAAAGAAGAGTTAATACCTATTCTTCTCAAACTATTCCAAAAAAATAGAAGGAAAACTTCCAAATTCATTCTATGAGACCAGCATTTCCCTGATACCAAAACCAGATAAAGACTCTATAAAAAAGAAAATTCTCACTGTCTCTCTGTCAAATAAATAAAAATCTTTAAAAAAATAAAATAAAAATAAAAAAGAAATAAAAAAGAAAACTACAGGCCAATATCTCAAATATAAAATAAAATAAAATAAAATCCACCAGAAAATATTAGCAAATTGAATTCAACAATACATTTTAAAAAGTCATTCACTACAATCAAGTAGGATTTATTCCAGGGATTCAAGGATGCTTCAATATTCACAAATCAACATGATACATTATAAGATAAAGGATAAAAATCACATGATCATCTCAATAGTTGCAGAAAAGTATTTGAT
Source organism: Leptonychotes weddellii (assembly GCF_054177405.1). Classification (NCBI taxonomy): domain Eukaryota; kingdom Metazoa; phylum Chordata; class Mammalia; order Carnivora; family Phocidae; genus Leptonychotes; species Leptonychotes weddellii. Next base: position 62,339,478 of record NC_138376.1, on the reverse strand, counting down.
AAAATAAAACATCCATTTATAATAAAAATCCTCAACAAAGTAGGTGTAGAGGGAACATACCTCAACAGAATAAAGGCCATATCTGATAAGCCCACAGCTAATATCATACTCAATGGTGAACTGAGAGATTTTCCTCTAAGGTTAGCAACAAGACAGGGATGTCCACTCTCATCACTGTTATTCAACATAGTACTGGAAGTCCTAGCCTCAGCAATCACAACAAAAAGAAATAAAGGCATCCAAACTGGTAAGAAAGAAGTAAAACTCACTATTTGAAAATGACATAAAACTATATACAGGAAACTTTACAGATTCTACCAAAAAGGGATTAGAACTGATAAATGTATCCAGTAAATTTGCAGGATACAAAATTAATACACAGAAACCTGTTGTATTTCTATACACTAATAACAAAGTAGCAGAAAGAGAAATTAAGAAACAAACCTATTTACAATTGCACCAAAAAAAAATAAGATACCTAGAAATAAACTTAACCAAGGAGGTAGAAAACCTATACTCTGAAAACTATGAAACATTGATGAAAGAAGTTGAAGATGACACAAATGAATGGAAACACATTCCATGCTCTTGGATTGAAAGAACAAATACTGTTAAAATGTCCACACTACCCAAAGCAATCTACAGATTTAATGCAATTTCTATCAAAATACCAATAGCATTTTTCACAGAACTAAATAAATAATCCTAAAATTTGTAAGGAATCACAAAAGACCTCAAATAGTTAAAGCAATCTTGAGAAGAAAGAACAAAGCTGGAGAAAATTCCAGATTTCAAGTTTTATTACAAAGCTATAGTAATCAAAACAATATGGTACTGGCACAATAAAAATTGACACATAGATCAATAGAACAAGTAGAAAGCCCAGGAATAAACCCGTGTTTATATGGTCAACTAATCTATGACAAAAGAGGTAGGAATATGCAATGGGGGGAAAAAAACAGTCTCTTCAACAAATGGTGCTGGGAAAACTGGATGCAAAAGAATGAACCTGGACCACTGTTTTATACCTTACATGATAATATCTCAAAATGGATTAAAAACCTAAATGTGAGACCTGAAAACATAAAACTGCTAGAAGAAAACATAGGCAGTGATCTTTTTGACATCAGCCTTAGCAACATTTTTCTAGATAGGTCTCTCTAGACAAGGAAAATAAAAGCAAAATTAAATTATTGGGACTACTGTAAAATAAAAAGCTTTTGCACAACAGAGGAAATCATTAATAAAACAAAAAGGCAACCTACTGAGTGGGAGAAGATATTTGCAAATGATATAGATTAATATCCAAAATATATAAGGAACTTACATAACTCAACACCAAAAAAGCAAATAATCCTGTTAAAAAATGGGCAGAGGATCTGAATAGACATTTTTCAAAACAAAACAAAACATAGAGATGGCCAATAGATACATGATAGATGCTCAATGTCACTAATCAATCAGGGAAATGCAAATCCAAACCACAGTGGATATAACCTTACACCTGTCAGAATGGCTAGAATTAAAAAGAGAAGAAATAATAAGTATTGGTAGGATGTGGAAAAAAGAAACACTCATGCACTATTGGTGGGACTGAACATTGGTGAAGCCACTGTGGGAAACAGTATGGAGTTTCCTCAAAAAATTAAAAATAAAAATACCATACAATACAGTAATTCCACTACTGGGTATTTACCCAAAGAAAACAAAAACACTAATTCGAAAAGAAAGCTGCACCCATATGTTTATTTCAGCATTATTTACAATAGTCAAGATATGGAAGCAAATCAAGGGTCCATTAATAGATGAATAAAGAAGATATGTAATGTATATCTAAATCTATCTATCTATCCATCCATCCATCCATCCAATGGAATATTACTCAGCCATAAAAAAGAATGAGACCTTGTGTTTTGTGGCAACATGGATAGACCTAGAGGATATTATGCTAAGTGAAATGTCAGATAGAAAAAGAGAAATATCATATTATTTCACTTATCTGTGAAATCTAAAAAGCAAACCAAATGAACAAAGAAGCAAACCAAAGACAGACTCTTCAAATACAGAGAACAAACTGGTTGTTGCCAGAGGGGAGGTGGGCGTGGGGATGGGTAAAATAGATAAAGGGGATTAAGAGGTACAAACTTTGAGTTATAAAATAAGTCATGGAGATGAAAAGTACAGCATAAGAAATATAGTCAATAATTTTGTTAATAACATGGTGACAGACGGTGACTACAGTGTGATGAGCACTGAATAATATATAGAATTGTTGAATCAATGTTGTACACCTGAAAGTAATATAACGTTGTATGTTATATTTCAGTAAAAAAATTAAAAATTTAAACAAGTGCATTTTATATCGCAAACCAAAACAAACAGTGATGTGTACATATGTGAATATATACAGACAACTAAAACAGAATATTCAAGAAAAAGAGTTACAATTTCTATGTGCCATGCATTCTGGTATTTCCTATTCATCCCATTTTGTTAAAAATATAATTCCTGTTGCAACCCACAAAACCAATTCCATAACCACTATGGAGTTATCACCTTCAACCTGAAAATGTGCACTGTACAATAAGGTTCTCGATAAAGAGTTCTGTGCAGTGGAGTGCTAGGACATTAAAGAACAGTTTCCCCAGGGTTGGAGGGGGAGTTCAGCTGCAGTGTTTGCCCACTGCTGTGGTGTAAATATTCCCACCATGACCGCTACCAGCCAGCAATGTGTTTAACAACCAGCTAACAAAATTCCTGAGGCTCTAGCAATGGACTCGCATGAGTTGGTACGAGGCAACCCCGGCAGACCACTGATTCTAGGAAAACTGGCTACACATAGGAGAAAAATAATGATTGCACCTCTATATCACACCACATATGAAAATCCATTTCACATGAGCTGAATACCTGAAATGTGAAGAACAAAGTTATGTGTGAACATGAAAATGTGAAATGCACAACTTATAAAAGTGAAAAACAAATACAAATTCCTGGGTAGAAAAGGATTTTTTAAGGATATGAAAAATACTACTCAAATTTAGTAGAGGCTTTGAAAACTAAAGGGTAAGACAACCAGGAGACTAACTGCAGGAGATTCTAGGTGGGAGAGAAAAGAGATTGTGTTCTCAGAATCCAGGGGCTCAGGCTGCCCAGCAGTCACTGAAGGGAAAAGGGGCCATTGGGCAGAGTTGCAGCCGTGACGGGGATGGGACAAAGGGAGCTGGCATAGTGGCGGACATAAAGCACTGCTGGAGACCCCACCAGAAGCAGAGTAGATGGGGAGAAAGAGCTGGCTTCTCCCCTTCAATCTCCTACCTGTGCTTCCCATTTGCTAAATGAAAATGGCAGCCAGTCGGCAAGGGACCTTGGGAAATGTTTTTCAGAGATGAGCTCCCTCCAGGATAGAAGAGGGAAAGGCTGAATAAGGATCTGACAGCAAACAGGTAAATAAATGCCCAACAGGTCAGGGGGTTGCATATTAAAGCTAGACAGACCATTTCATATCCAGCAGATCTGGAATTTTTTTTTTTAAGATTTTATTTATCTATTTGTCAGAAAGAGAGAGAGCACAAAGCAGGGAGAGCACCAGGCAGAGGGAGAAGCAGGCCTCCCGCTGAGCAGTGAGCCCAATGCGGGACTTGATGCCAGGGCCCTGGGGACCTGAGCCGAAGGCAGATGCTTAACCAACTGAGCCACCCAGGCGCCCCTGGAATACTTCTAAAGTTAGACCATTAAAAAGTATTTTAAGGATATGGATCGAAGACAACTCTCATACTCTGGCAGTGAGCAGGGAAACGGACACAGCTAAGTTTGAAAATGGAGTGTTTTCCTTGGTAAAACTGAAGGTGCACACACCTTCTGTGACCTAGAAATTCTACTCCAAGGTATGAATTCCAGAGAAAATGCTCACATTTATGAATAAGGTGACATGTACAGAATATTAACCATTTGGGGATGGTAAAAACTTGGAAACCAATTAAATGTCTATCAATAAAAGAACTGATTTTTTAAATGTTATAGATTAATACAATAATGGAATACTATGTCATGGTTAAAATGAATGAACTATTTCCACATCCATCAACATGCATTAATCCCCTAAACCATGCTATTAAAACAAAGCAAGTAGGGGCACCTGGATGGCTCAGTCGTTAAGCGTCTGCCTTCTGCTCAGGTCATGATCCCAGGGTCCTGGGGTCCTGGGATCAAGCCCCGCATGGGGCTCCCTGCTCAGCGGGAAGCCTGCTCTCCCTCTCCCACTCCCGCTGCTTGTGTTCCCTCTCTCACTGTGCCTCTCTCTGTCAAATAAATAAATAAAATCTTAAAAAAAAAAAAACAAAGCAAGTAGCAGAAGATCACACACAATATTATTCACATAAAGTTTTAAAACATAAGAGATAATTACGTTCCATGGGATATTGTTTGGGATTATGTACATAAATAGCAAAAGTATAAAGACATACATCATTTTTTAAAAGATTTTATTTATTTGAGAGAGAGAGAGAGCACAGAGGGAGAGTGGGAGAGGGAGAAGCAGACTCCCCACTGAGCAGAGAGCTCGATGGGAGGCTCAATTCCAGGACCCTGAGATCATGAGCTGAGCTGAAGGCAGACGCTTAACCATCTGAGCCACCCAAGTGTCCCCGTACATGGGTTTTTTTAAAAAATGTATTTTGGATACTAACCCTTTATTGGATACATCATTTGCAAAGGCCTTCTCCCATTCAGTCGGTTGACTTTTAGTTTTGTTGACTGTTTCCTGCACTGTGCAGAAGCTTTTTATTTGATGAAGTACCAATAATTTATTTGTGCTTTTATTTCCCTTGCCTCAGGAGACCTATACAGAAAAATGTTACTGTGACTGATGTCAGAGAAATGACTGCCTGTGCTCTCTTCAAGGATTTTTATGGTTTCAGATCTCACATGTAGGTTTTTAATCCATTGTGGTTTATTTTTGTGTATGGTGTAAAAAAGTGGTCCAGTTTCATTCTTTTGAATGTTACTGTCCAGTTTCCCTAACCATCTATTAAACAAACTGTCCTTTTCTCATTGTATATTCTTTCCTCCTTTGTCAGAGAATGATTGACCATATAATTGTGGGTTTATTTCTGGGTTTTCTATTCTGGTCCATTGATCTGTGTGTCTCTTTTTGTGCCATACTGTTTTGATTACTACAGCTTTGTAAGATAACTTAAATCTGGAATTGTGATACCTCCACTTTTGTTTTTCTTTTTCAAGATTGCTTTGGCTATTCTGGGTCTTCTGTGGTTCCTTACAAATTGTAAGATTGTTTGTTCTAGTTCTGTGAAAAATGCTGCTGGTATTTTGATAGAGACTGCATTAAATGTGTAGATTGCTTTGGGTAGCGTAGACATTTTAACAATACTGGTTCTTCCAATCCATGAGCATGGAATGTCTTTCCATTTCTTGAGTCATCTTCAATTTCTTTCATCAGTGTTTTATAGTTTTCAGAGTACAGATCTTTCACCTCTTTGGTTAGGTTTATTCCTAAAACAAACCATTCCTGGGATTGTTTTCTTAATGTCTGTTTCTGCTGCTTCATTATTAGTGTATAGAAATGCAACAGATTTCTGCATATTGAATTTGTATCCTGCAACTTTACTGAATTCATTTATCAGTTCTAGTGGTTTATTGATGGTCTTTAGGATTTTCTATATTAATATTTCTATATTCTATATGTAGCATCATGTCATCTACAAATAGTGAAAGTTTTACTTCTTCGTTACCAATTTGGATGCCTTTTATTTCTTTTTGTTGTCTGATCACCATGGCTAGGGCTTTCAGTATTATGTTGAATCAAAGTGGTGAGAGTGGACATCCTTGTCTTGTCTTGTTTCTGACAAGAAAGGCTCTCAGTTTTTTTAACCATGGAGTAGGATGTTGGCTGTGGGTTTTTCATATAAGGCCCCGATGTATGCTCCCTTTAGACCTACTTTGTTGAGGGTTTTTATCATGAATGGATGTTGTATTTTGTCAAATGCTTTTTCTGTATCTACTGAAATCATCATATGATTTTTATCCTTCCTCTTAAAAAATGAGAAGACATGAACGGACATACAGATGGCCAGCCAACAGACCCATGAAAAGATGCTCAGCATCATTCATCATCAGAGAAATGCAAACCAAAACTACAATGAGATATCACCTCTCACTTGTCAGAATGGCTAAAATTAACAACACAAGAAACAAGTGTTGGTGAGGATGTGGAGAGAAAGTAACCCTTGTGCATTATTAGTGGGAATGTTGATTGGTGCAGCCATCGGGCAAAAACAGTATGGAGGTCCCTCAAAAAGTTGAAAATAGAACTACCGTACAATTTACCCCCCAAATACAAAAACACTAATTCAAATGGATACATGCACCCCTATGTGTATTGCAGCATTATTTACAATAGCCAAATTATGCAAGCAGCCCATGTGTCCACTGACAGATGAAAGGATAAAGAAGATGTGGTGTATATGTGTGTGTGTGTGTGTGTGTATACACACACATATCTATACACAATGGAATATTAGTTAGCCATGAAAAATTATGAAATCTTGCCATTTGCAACAACATGGATGGAGCTAGAGAGTATTATGCTAAGTGAAATAAGTCAGAGAAAGACAAATACCATATGATTTCACTCATGTGGAATTTAAGAAACAAATGAGCAAAGGGAGAGAAAGAGAGAGAGAGAAAGAGGCAAGCCAAGAAACAGACTCTTTACTATAGAAAACAAACTGATGGTTATTAGAGGGGAGGTGGGTGGGAGGAGGGGTTAAAGAGGTGAAGGGGATTAAGAGTACAATAATGATGAGCACTGAATAATGTATAGAATTGTAGAATCACTATATTGTACACCAGAAACTAATATAACACTGTATGTTATCTATATGGAATTAAAATCTTAATTTAAAAAAAGACATGCATGGGAAGGATGAATACAAAATTCAGAGTAATAGTAACTCTGGGAGTGGTATAGATGAAAATGGAATCATGGGGTGGTCCCCAGGAATCTCTTCCAACAATATTTAAATGCTTTGTTTCTCAAGCTAGGTGAACAATACTTGCCTGTTCATTACATTTTCTTTCTACCTTTTTGTGTGTCTGATATATTTGATTTTTATTAAAAAGATAAGGAAGCACTGGCATCAAATCCTAAGGTTTGTCAAAACTCTGTAACATGTTTATAAGAACTCATCACATACAGCTCGTGCAAGAGATAGCAATGGTTCATAAACTGTCCATTAAGTAATTACTCCCTGTGTTTCTGAACTTGTGAGCTTTCCTCTGAATAGCTCAGCTTCTTTGTTTTGTCAAGTATGTAAAAAGCCAGAACGATTTTAGATAGTATTGGTGGCTGACATTTATTAAGCACGTACTCTGTACAAGATACAAATCATCCCCTGTGTTATGTGAGACAAACACGGCACCAAGAGGCTAAGTCAGTTTCCCAAACCCAACCAGCCAATCAGGGACAGAGTGGGGTCCAGAGCCTTCTCTATACTTTCCTTTTGCCCCTCCCAGAGTAGCCATTATGTTTCTGTCTCACTTATGAGTAATTTTTAAACAAGTACGGATAAAATAAGTACTCCTCACAGTTTCTAGAACTGACCATAAGGAAAAGCTTTGTAATTTCATAGACTGAAAAACAAGATTGACAGAGCTTCTGAGAAGGGAGGCCCCCTATCAGACCTCGTTCTGAAGCCCTGAGGTAGCTCCCACCAGTTGCGTGACCTCGGGCGAGCTAATGAGACCACCTGCATTCTAGTCCTGGCTCTGCCACTTCCAATTCATAACTTAGCTTCTTTAAGCATCACAAAACCTCATTAAGTTTGTCTGAGTTAAATGAAAACATGCACAGTGCCAGGTCTGTAACTTCCCTGAGACTGTTACCCTCTGGGCAGAGCCAATGGTGCCCATCTCTTCCCAAACCCACATCCAGTCACCTCGCATTTGAAACTGACCTTAGCGGAAGGATTTATACCACAGAAATTGGCAATTTCTACATTTCAGGGTTTTTTGTTTGTTTTGAAACTGGTTGTTAAACATTTACCAGCACCCCTGTGTTGTTGGAAGTTGCTTTGTCAATTGAAAAGCACTATATAAATATTAGCTATTATTATTTAAGGTTTCATGACCAACAGAACAAAAAGAACTTTTAAGGGTGAATACACCTCCCACAAGAATATTGTTCTGCATCTCACAGAAAACCTTGTGCAGTACACAAATTTAAGGCCTTCCTCTGCACCCCAAGCCGGTATCATGGGGCTCCTGGGACAGAGTGGTCTTTCCAGGGAGTCAGTCCAGCTCAGTGGGGCAGAGCTCCAGGGTTTGGTTATGAGCGAGCTGATGGTATCTGCAATGTTACTTTTGACTCTTGTGGTAGGTTTTCTTTTTTAAGATTTTATTCATTTATTTGACAGAGAGAGAGACCACACAAGCAGGGGGAGCAGCCGAGGGAGAGAGAGAAGCAGGCTCTCCACTGAGCAGGGAGCCTGATGCGGGACTCGATCCCAGGACCCTGGGACTGTGACCTGAGCTGAAGGCAGATGCCTAACTGACTGAGCCCCCCAGAGGCCCCATCTTGTGCTGTGTTCTTCCTGAAACCCCCGTGAGCACAGAGGACCCTGTCTTTGGTTTCCTTTGCCACTCCCTAACTGTGTGAGGGAGAATACCTTCTTCTAAAGGTTTATTGGACAGAATTTCCACTTCATCAAAGGCTTAGGATAATACATTTAAGATTTTAAATTATGAGTATATATATTTAAAAATGCCACACTTAACATAGGAAAGGTAATGATGAAAATCTAAATGTGTAATGATTTGTGTTTTTTTTTTCTAAATGGCACAAGAATGTGGCTACTCTGAGAACTGCCTTGTGACATTTCTTGTATAAATATTAACTTGCTCAGAAAGTGGAAAATCCTCAGCATAACAAACACCTGAATATATTTTACTAAAATTTTCAGCAGCCTCTTCCCTTAGACATATTTAAAGAGCAATTGCAGAGCAGAATTAAATGCTTTCCTCAGCATGCTCCAAATGAGAGGAAATGGAATTGTAATGAAGTCTATGCAGGCTGCTTCAGCCAACACCACAAATGAAAACACTCCCTTCCCTGTTCTAATCACCACGGGCTGACATGGCTGATTAGAAATTCCCAACTCAGAACCTAAGCTCTTTGAATTGGAGGAAAAATGTTGCCAGCTCATTTTCAGATTTACCTCCAAGAGTCCAGCTGCTACAAAGCAATGGACAAAATGTACTCCGTGTAAATGGTTTGTTCTTCCTAATGGCCAAGCTTACAGGAATCAATCGTGTATGGTTTCTATTTGCCTTCACGGCGGCAGAGTTACGACACTCAATATTTAAAGTGTTTCCCAGTGAAGCAGAATCGCAGGTGCTGAATCATGGCCCTACTTGTCCTCAGCTGCCTGCCCCTCAGCTTGGCCCCTCTAGAATGTTCCCCCAACTCTGCTGCTACAGTTCTCCTCCTAAAATTTCAGGCATTCACAGATCAACTTCACAGCTGCCTCCTGTACTCTTATTTATTTAACGTTTTTATTTTGATCAAATCTCAATGTCTCTAAGCTTGATTTTGCCCTAAGCTCTAATAGCTGTGGGGGCCCGTGTTATTTGCTGTCACACAGTGGAAGAAAATACGTGCAAAACATATCTGCTAAAAGCTTGTGCATAGGGTACAGAAAGAATGCTTACAATTCAGTAACAAGAAAACACTCCAATTTAAAAATGGGCAGATTTAAACAGACACCCTACAAAAGACAATATACCAACGGCCAATAAGCACATGATAATATGTTCCACATCATTAGACATCAGACAAATGCAAACTGAAACCACAGCAAGATACCACTACACACTACAATTTAAAAGACTAATAATTCGGAGAGGGAGGTGATGAGAACCTGGCATCTACCTTGCCGCTGGTGGTGAAGCCGCGCGATTAGCGCTGGGGCTGGGGCGGCGGGGCTGCCGGGAGGACCCCGGACAGCGCTGTAGGCGGCTCCAGTGGGGGCGGGTGCCTGCTGCTGGCCGTCACTGGGGTGTCGCCTTTCCCCGGATCCAACCCCGCTTCCCAGCAAGACCTCCATCTTCTGGAGGAGAAGAAGCACTGGTGGCAGACACCCTCTGGCCCCTGGATATCTGGACATTTTCCTTCCCACGCATGCTGCACTCCCCTCCCAAAGGGGTAGCTCAGTTCCTGTCCAGTCACAGGAGAAAAGTTGGGATCCACTGACCTTGAAGCTGAAGGGCAACTTCTGAGCCCCACCCCCGCTCCCAATGTACAGTGGTGAGCGGAGACTAGATTCTCAAAGGAAAAGGCAGATTCCAGTACAGCACTTACGAAATTCTGTCCTGACCACAGAGGAGGCTTCTGTATTTTCTTTTTTTTTAACTTAAAATCAGTTAATTAACATATAGTATATTATTAGTTTCAGAGGTAGAGTTTAGTGATTAGGAGGCTTTTTTTTTTTTAAAGACCCTGATTCTTCCCTCTGGAAGAAAACCCCCTATTCTGTGTCCTCTGGGGTCCCTGGCCTGGCCTCCGGGAGGCCTTTTCTCCATTCTGGAAGGGGGCATCACAAATATACAAATCAAAAAACAAAATATTAACAGCACTCCCAAGATGCTCCCTTTCTGTTTCCTTCCAGTCAATATCATCTCCCCTCCAAAGGTTTACAAACACTGTCCTGATTTCTATTGCCATGGATTCCTTTTGCCAGTTTTTGAACTTTGCATAAATGGAGTTCTTAAGTATGTAAAAAAAAAAATAATAAAAAAAATAAAAGACTAATAATTCAATGTTGGTGAGGACGTAGAATAAACCAGAGTCTCATACAACACTGTATGTAAAATGGCACAAATACTTTGGGGGAGAAAATCCTGGCATTTTCTTAAAAGTTGAAACAATATATTCAAAAACACAATCTAGTAAATGGTTGTCTACATTAGACATAGAAATATATACAGAATAAAACTTTTTTTTTTAAATATTCGAGAGAGAGGGAGAGGGTGCAAGCAGGGGGAGGGGCAGAAGAGGGAGACAAGCAGACCCCCTTCCCCGCTGAGCGGGGAGCCAGATGAGGGGCTCGATCCCAGGACCCTGAGATCAAACCCTGAGCCGAAATCAAGAGTCAGACGCTTAACTGACTGGGCCACCCAGGCACCCCTAAAACAGGGTGTTTTTTTTTAAGTTAAATATATAGTTACCATGTGACCCAGCAGTTGAACTTCTAGTTACTCATCCAAGTGAAAGTAAAATCCACAGAAAGATCTGGACATGAATTTCTGGGGACGGAGACTGTTCTGGGGAATAGCGAGCGAGCTTCTGTGAGCGACACATCCTAAGAGCGGAGTGCTTGGGGGAGGGACGGAGGCAGCAGCCTAAGGTGCCCTCGGCTTGCCTGGTATGAAGCTATTGCCTCACCAGTAGGACCCCAAGCTTGGTGTGTTGCCCCCAAGGTAGAGCCTCCACTCTGTGACTGGTGACTGGGCGGCAGAAGAGAACCTTAACCAGGAAGGAAAACATATTTTTGCATTGTAGACAGATCACCCTAGCACTGATTTGAGGTCTGCCAAACTGGCAACGCGGGGTGAAAAGAACTCACCGTGAAGAGCAAAGCAGAAAAGAAACCAAGAGACTGGGCCTGGTTAAGGTTTTACTTTTCCTTTTTAAGTTATTAGTCAGAATTTTAAATACTGTAGACCGGAGTCTGGTTCATCTGGCTCATCAGTAGGTAGAGCCCCAAACGGCAAGCTTATGGGGCAAAGGTAGTGGATCGCAGAGGAAGTTGGAGTCTTTGTCAGCATGGTGAAGCTGAGCATTCTGGAATACGGGAGCGCCTCGCACTCCTCTCACATTCTGTCACATTAAGGTAAAAAGTGAGAGCCCATAACAATATCTAGACAGAACACTATGATCTTACCTTGAACAAGTTTCTCTCTGTTCTCTGTAGGCTGTAGAAGGCAGAATGTTTCCCCCTAAATGTCAATGCCCTAACACCTGCAAATTCTGAACATGTTACATTAAATGGCAAAAGACTTTGCAGCCGTAAGCAACAGATTTTACGATTGGGAGATTATTCTGGACTATGTGGGTAGGCCCACTTGAATCACGTGAGCCTTTAAAAGCACCAAACTTTCTCCACCTGGGGCAAAAGATGTAGCGGAAGGGAAAGTGGGTGAGATGTGAAGCCTGAGAGGGACTGGACCGGCCCGGGCTGGAGGGGCCGCACAGACTGCATGAGAAGGAACGTGGGCAGCTTTTACAAGCAAAGACTGGCCCCCAGCTGACAGCTGGGACCTCCATCCTACAACTGCAAGGAATTGAATTCGGCCAACAACCTCAATGAGCCTGGAAACACAATCTTTCCCAGAGCCTCCAGGGAAGAGCGCAGCCCAGCAGACAGCCTGATTTCAGCCTTGTGAGGTCTTCAGCAGAGGACCCAGCTGAGGCCCCTTATGCTCAGACTGCTCAGCCATGAAACTGTTCTGGCAGCAATAGAAAACTCATACATAAACACACTTTTTTTTTAAAGAAGCAAGCAAGCAAAAGTGACTTTGAATATAATTCTCTTTCCTCATTGCAAACATGTGATGTAGGAATCTTGGAGTACTCTGATCAAAAAAAAGTTACAATCTATACTCCCACCGATGCCTCTCAGTATATGGCTGCATACAATGGGAGTCTGAAGCTCTGTGTAGGGGATTGTCTCTCCAGGGCCTTCTAGAAGACGAGTGGAGAATGGATTTCAGTGAGATCAAGACTGTAACCAGGATACTGTCCTACTTCAGTTGAGGGATGATAGGGCAGGGCTAGCTGGTGAAGTCAGGTTGAAGAGCTACCTAGACTGAATGGTTCTGGAAGAGCCGGATAGGTGGAAGGTAGTCCCGGTGAATCTAAGAATGCAAGAGAAGGGGACTTGGGGTGAGAGGCCCACGGTGGGAGCTGAGTATGGGGGAGCTTTGTGGAACATCCACGTGGCATCCAGGAGGTGCCTGGATATGGAAAAGTGAAGCTCAGTGATTCTCAGAGACTCCAATTTGGGAATAATTAACATATAGGTCCAGAAAATGCTTATGGATTTCCTTTTGATTTAAAATACAGTAAGAAGAGGAATGAGGAAGAGATACATATAGAGAGTAATAGAGGATTTTGTGTGTTTGAGGTGCTTAGAAAAGGACTGGAGAGAAAAAAGTTAGAAAAGATGAGAAAACTGTTGGCTGAGGCGGAACTGATGGATATATTTACTAATAAACTACAAAAAAGGTGTGCCCAGAGTTTGCGATCTCTCTCGGAGGGAGGCAGAAGCTACAGAATGTTCCCGTTCGCCACCAGTGAGCACTGGCAGCCGGGACAGCTCGGTCCTGCCAGGCCCAGCGAATGATGAGGTGGGCGCAACAGGCTGCAGAAGGAGGCACAGGAGATGGGTCTGCCAGCCATCCGGACACGCGCGGCCTCATC
>NC_138376.1:62313718-62325483 GCF_054177405.1 Leptonychotes weddellii | reverse complement strand
CCTCCCGCCCCCCACCACTCCAGCAACCCTCAGTTTGTTTCCTGAGATTAATAATTCCTCATATCAGTGAGATCAGATGACACATGTCTTTCTTTGATTGACACAGTAACTTTTCTTGATGTCCTTTGCTAAATCCCAGTCAGGGAAGGTACTGGAAAGCTGCAGGCAGCAGCGGAGGCGGGCCGGGGGTGGGGGTGGGGGGGGGGAATAAATCGCCCACACAGCAGAGCGCAGGAGGGCGCCCTGCTGAACTGCCAGGTGTGCGGGAAGCAGCCGGGAAAGGTAGCATTTAGGACACAGTGTGCCTCTAGATGGGCTCAAAAAGAACTACAGTTTAACCCATTCCAAAGCACCAAATGATTATTTTAGGTCATGGGACCAGATGCTACACTTTCATGATCCTTCCTGACACCTCTAATTTTGGCTAGGAATCAAAAGAGTTGTTAAGATTCTCTTCCACTCTCTGACACATCTAATCCAAAACTGCCTATGTGAAGTGTCTCCAGAATCTTATATTGTTGCCTTTTAAATTCCCCTTAGACATAGGGGGGATATTGTTGCACTCAAACACATTTCCACCACAAGAATTAAAAAGTACTTATACTTTTATTCTACTCTGTATCAGTGCCACACACACACACACACACACTCACACACACAAAATGGATCACTTAATAAGTTATAACATTCCATGTTTTAATAGTAATACAAGGACATAAACGATCATTTCCTGAGTTAACAGTGCAATGTAAAATTTAATCTGTATTGCTAATAAGACATTTTACGGCATAGAAATGTGATCAAAATGATCATTTACTTTATCATGTCATAAAACACAAGAGCTTACTGTAGAACAGTGATACACTTTAAATGGTAAGGAAGTTTGTGACTCATCACAAAAGATTCCTGTATGGACTTGTTGCCATGATAGATTCCAGGTCAGAGATCAGTAGTAAAATAAGTTATGGTACAAAATAAAGTCAACAAATCATCTATACTGAAGGAACAGTTGATTTCATTGAAGAAACTGAAACCTGGATTCTAGCTGACCTTTTAGTTAGTATGTACAAAAATGTGCTCTTAAAAAATCCTAAGTAATCACAAATTTAGACAAAACAGTTGAATAAAGGACAATGACAGCTCTTCATTATGCTGTAAAACTATGGATCTCATCTTTGGAAAAGTTCAGATCATGCAGCAACCTGAAAAACAAATACAAAGGACATGTTTCTTTGGGAAAATGTTTAAAAATAAAGAAGTAAGATCAAAGTTTACCATCATAAACATAGTATTTTTTCATTTTCCCCGCTTAGCATGTACTTTCTAAAAAAAAAAAACCCACAATTATCACTTCTAAAAAACTAATAATCATTTCTTGATATCATCAAATATCTAGTCAGTGTTCAAATTTTCAATTGTCTAATAGATGCCATAATTTTTAAGTTTGTTTAATGCCAATTTAAAGTCTACCCATTGTGATTGGCTGATGTCTTTTAGGTATCTTTTGAGCTACAATATCCCTTCTCTCTCTTTGTCCTGCAATTTCTTTGTTGACAAAATCAGATTTCTATGTGTTGAGCCTCCCAGAGACTTCATTTTGCTGCATCTTTATGGTGTACTTTAATAGCACATAATACCTGACTGCCTCTCTTTTTGAATGCTAACAACCATTGGTGATCTACGTACACATCCATTAGTTCATTAGGGACTAAAGTTGCTGACACCTACTATAATTCTTTCTTTACTTATCAGCTAAGGAATTCTATAGAGAAAAACAAACTTCTGCTAATTTATTATGTAGTTACTCAGTAATATAGCTCATACAGAAAAGGCAGAATAAATGCATATTTTCCCCCCCTTTATTCACCAGTTTTCAAAGTAAGGAGTTGATCCTCCTAGCATTCTATCTTCATTCTCCTAAACTGAACAAGACAAGCATCTGATTCCATATGATTTCACTCACGTGGAGTTTAAGAAACAAAATGAACAAACAAAAAAGAAAAAAAAAAACAGACTCTTGAATACGAAGAACAAATCGGGGGTTGCCAGTGGGGATGAGATGACATAGATAAAGGGGATCAAGAGTACACTTACTGTGATGAACACTGAGTAATGTACAGAAATGCTGAATCATTATATTGTATGCGTGAAACTAACATAACACTGTATGTTATAAAAAACAAAAAATTTTGCTGAAAACAAAAACATTTATTTAGTACTCACTATATGTAGTCACTGTGCTAAGCATTTCACATGCCTAAACAATATTATTTATTCCCTTGTACAGATGAGTGCACTAAAGCTTGGAAAGGTTAAGTAATTGGCTCTAGGACACCCGATTAGTGATTGCAAGATGACTGTGAGTGCTAGAGCTGGGATTCAGATTCATAAGTTAGCAGCTTCTAGACATACACACATATTCAGACAAAATAACAGTATGGCATAGGAGCCCCAGGGCCAACTTGGTGCAACAGTCAAGCCTCTCCCTGGCTGAACTCATCCCACCTGTCCAGCCACGCTCACTGTCCCTCATTGGCTAGTGGCTTCACACTGGCCATGCCAGTCTCGTCTTTTGAATACCTGCATCCTCAAAGTGTCTGCTTGTTCCTCTGCCTACCCTACCCTTCTCCACCTCCTCTGACTGGCAACATTTTGGCCATCACTCAGAGAACAGGTCTTTCTCAGCATGCAGCTCCTCTCTCTCCAATACACTACCCCTAAGTAGAAGTAAATTGCCTCTTCCTGAATTTTCATTAACACTTCGTTTTTACCTCTCATAAGAGTGTTTATGATATTCTGAGTCATATTTTAGTTACCAGTGTGTGCAACTGTTTCCACCGCTAGATAGGGTGGGCCTCGAGAGAGGAGACTGTTTTATTTATCTAGGTAATAAACAAGTGGGTATTTAGTAAACGAAAGCACCTTTACTGAGCAAGTAATTATCTTGCTCTTTATATTAAAATAAAATCCATTTCTGAGTCTTTCTCTGTTATCATATCATACAAATTTAACAAATTTTCACCAAATATGGAGAGTATGTTTGATATGGTTATACATACATAGCAGACATGAGATTAACTTTGGAGGGCCTTAGGGAGTGGGCATCACAGAGTCATTTTTCAGGACAGCAAAAACTATGATATAGTAAGAGATCCAAGTAACTGCCAAGTAAGAGATACACCACATCCATTAAGATGGTCAAGGCAAGGAAATCAAAGAAATGAGTCTTAAATTAGATGTCACAAGGGCAGATGTTATGAATTGCAAGTACAGGCACTCTTCAGAGATACTGTGGATTCAGTTCCAGACCACTGCAATAAAGCAAATATTGCAAGAGGGCAAGTCAAATGAATTTTTTGTTTTCCAATGCATATAAAAGTTATTTTTACACTATAGTCTAGTAAGTGTGCAGTGTCATTATGTCTAAAAAAAAAATGCAATGGCATTATGTCTAAAAAAAAATGTAAAAGATCTTTGCCTGCCTTATTTAATTAAAAAATACTTTACTGCTAAGAAATGCTAACCATCATCTGAGCTCCCGGCAAGTTGTAATCATTGATTGCAGATCACCATAACAAATGTAATAATAATGAAGAAGGGTGAAATATTGTGAGAATTACTAAAATGAGACATAAAGTGAGAAAATGCTGTTGGGAAAATAGCACCGATGGACTTGCTCGATGCAGGGTTGCCACCAACCTTCGATATGTTAAAAAAAAAAAAAAATGCAGTATCTGCAAAGCACAATCAAGTGAAGAGCAGCACTGAAACGAGGTGTGCCTGTACTGATGTGAATCAGGCTACAGCTCACAAGGCAACTCCATGCAGCATGTTCGAAGGTGAGCAAAAGCAGGGATCCATAGATGATGATCAGGAACACTCCTGAGCAATCCTAGGCAAGCCAGCTAGTGCAGCACGGAAAGATTGGCCCTGAGGTAACGCTGAGAAACTAAAGCTGTAGAGATTATAGTCAATTTTAAAAATGCAGACGTACTAGGATCTTGGCTCCCTTCTGTTCAATTCCACACACACCGAGGCTCCAGTGTGCAAGGAAGTGGGCTAAGCCTTGCACGGAATGAGAACGAGAAGGAAGAACCCACAAATAGCCCATCATTCATGGGAGAAAACAACCCACTTCTTTAGGAGGCTGGACAAAGGATTCTTCCTCAGTCAGTTAATTGTGCTAAGTGGCCTTAAAGACAGTCTCTTTCAATGCTGAAGAGTTTATGATTCCCATTATTTCAAAGGATTATTATGCTGCAATCTATAAAGCAAGCATTAAGATACATCTAAAATAGCAGTGTCGATAAAGTTGAAGAATGTAGCTCTTAGCCTTTTTCTTTTTGAAAAATTATTTTACTTCAAACCATATTATTAGTCTCCACTATAATTTTAATAGTTTTGTTTTAACTTTGAAAGATTAAAAGAGTTTAAATTGTAATATTTTTTAAAAATTTTGAGAGTACTTAAACAAAAGAACATTTCTGAAGGTATTAAAATCCAGAAATAAACTTAAATTTAATTAAAATACTTTTAAAATGCAACATGGAAAGAAACATTTCTCAATGTCTTTATTTATTGAGGTCAATCTTTTTTTTTTTTTAAGATTTTATTTATTTGACACAGAGAGAGAGATAGCAAGAGAGAGAGAAACAGAGTAAGAGCACAAGCAGGGGGAGCGGCAGGCAGAGGGAGAAGCAGGCTTCCTGCATGAGTAGGGAACCTGATGCGAGGCTTGATCCCAGGACTCTGGAATCATGACCTGAGCCGAAGGCAGTCGTTTAACCAACTGAGCCACCCAGGCGCCCCAAGGTCAATCTTTTTCTTAATTAAAATTAAAAATAAAAAAGCAAGAGAGAAAACTATCCAGGAAAATGTTAGGTTTAGTCATATATCAAAAACAAGGAAAAACAGGGCATTTAAGGCAGTCATATTTTAAAATCACCTAGACACCCAATAGTGGCTACATTTAATGAAATATTTTATTTTTATTATTTATTTATTTATTTTTTATTTATGTTATGTTATGTTATGTTATGTTAGTCACCATACAGTATATCATTAGTTTTTGATGTAGTGTTCCGTGATTCATTGTTTGCATATAACACCTAGCGCTCCATGCAGTATGTGCCCTCCTTAACACCCATCACTGGGCTATTTTAAAGTGTCATTTTAGATTTAAATCAGAGCAAGGTGAATTTCAAATAAGATGAATACCACCACTGATGTTTCATTATCCAGAGTCAACTCTCAGTCTTTGCTTATTTATGTTCCAGCCTCTCCTTCTGTCTTACTGTCTGGTTTTCAATCACTATAATTTACTAGCTTTTCCTAGTTGCAGAGAATGAAGAAAAGTCAAAAGCTACAATGAGATGAACAGTGCTTATTAATTCCTATATGTTATAAAGCTTTGGTGGAAGAAGAGGTTGAATCCAATGTCCCACCTAAGACTGTGGCACCAAACTTGTGAATATGTATCCATACTGCGGGTCATTAGCAGAAATCATCACTCACATCTAACTCCATGCATAAACCTGGCCTCCAACCTCCTTCCTGCATGAAGGTTAAAAACTTTACTGTTTTCTTAGACTGTAACAGACTATTGCAGTGTCGGTTTGTATGAATGGGAAGAACAGAGGGCTAAGTCAATTGCTTTTTATGGAAGATTTGCATAGAGTATTCTTTTCCCTACCACATTGCTACTCACCTTATTCCTTGTTCTGTGAATGGTGTTGGTCCACAAATGCAGATGAGGACTCTGGAGTTGTCTAAACTTCTTTTCAAAAATTGAGAAAGAAGAGCTGGTGAAATGTATCCCCGTTTGCCATTCCATTCAGAAGTAGGTGCTGAGAGAACAAATTCAACATCAAATCTAGAGAAAAGAAACATTTTTTAAAAGTCTATTATTTTAAACATATTATTAGCATGTTTCAAGTTCATGAAAATGTTTTCTTTTTTCCCCCTAGAGAACAATTTAATACATTAAGATTGATACACTTGCTAGAAAAGCACTAGAAAAGATTGGAAGCAAAGATTTAACAAAAACATACAGGTAAATCCATATTTACTAAGGATTAGCTTTTGCTATGGATAAGAAGAGTAATCTGGCATTAATTTACTGAATTCACTAGATAGAGAGTTCCAAGGGATCTCAGAGAACTCCACATTTCTATTAATAATCTGCTTGTATAAATCACAGTACACAGCAATTCAATGACATGTACATTTTAATCTCCGACCCGAACCTCTCCAATGAGTTCCAGACCCAAGAGAGCCTATTTGACTTCTTACTATTGCTGTCTCAACCGCTTCAACCTCAACTTATGACTTCCCTACCCCACACCTGATGTTATCCTTGTGAATGGTGACATAGAACTTGGTTGCCAAAGCCAGGAGCCTGGGATTTATCCTGGGGACCTTTTCTGCCTCACCCCCCATAGGCACACCCTCACCAAACCCTACTTGTCTCAGTCTTCACATGCTGCCCATCCTCTTTCTTTCTGTCAATGCTTCTACCATGCCCCACTCTTCACTTCTTAGCTCAAGCATCATTTCCACAGGGGGAAGCACTGCAGCCCATCAGCCCTTTGTTACATGTGTTGGAGAAATGTCTTTCTTTCCCTTTTCTTCAGCTTGTAAATATGTGGTCATCAAGATGACTATTCTATGAATGTCCACCTTCCCCGTTAGATCATGAGCTCCACGAGAACAAGGGCCATGTTTGCTTTGGCTGTCACTGCATCCCTAGCAGCCAACACCCAGGAGTCACTCAAGTACTAAGAAACCACACATATGAAAGAAAAAGGAAAGACACAGAATTAAAATGAGAAAGAAGAACATCAAACCAAGTTTCACAATGTAACTACGGGCCATTTTTTCCCCATAGTTCTGTAATCTGTTGAGTGAACTGCTGGTAAAGAATCACAGAAAATAAAAAATTTCATGTTGTACCTGCTCTCCGATGTAGCAAACACAATTCTTACCATTTTTAGTAGCATCAGATCAAATGATTTTCTACCATTTCCAGTGAATAACTGAGATATTTTCTCAAGACTAGCAGAAATGAATCATCCATTAATGTCAATCTTAAGAAAAAGCAGACGTGAACAGTTTCCCTTGTGAGGGCACCTGGGGGGCCAAGGACCAGAATGGAAACAAGATGGGGTCGGTGCTGCGCCCCTCACATCGCTGTGCTGCAGCCGAGTTATGGTTCCCAAAAACTGGCACGAAGCACAGTGGACCAACTCAGAGTGCCTGCTGGGGGTGAGAAAACCAGTCCTAGCTCTCACCCAGATGCCAGCCTCTAGGTCTTACTCGTCCATTTGTAGGACAAGGTAGGAGAACTTTGTGATCCCTATTCTAATACTCTGATTTTATATTTAAGAACCCTGTAGAATTATGTTTATTTCTTACCTCTGAGGCTCCCATGTAGTTTTAGCAGCACTCTAATCTACTCTGTACAAAAGAGCTTCCCCAAAGACTTTCTTTCACTAACTGATTTTTCCTTGCTAGCATGTAAAATTAAGATAGTTTTAGGTAATTCTAGAATATCGTATTTGTTTACTGCTCCATGAGGGCAGGATCCTTGCCTGCCTTATTTAATACTGGACCCAGGCTTGGCTTGAGGTAAGTGTGCAAGAATACCTGATGAATGAATAAAGAAATGTATTTATAAAGAAGCCATACTGATCAAAAATAAAAACTGCACTTAGAAGAACAAAAGTCATATGTTGGCATCTATGAAATCACATTAAAAAATGTATGTGAATTCGTAAGTACATTTTTCTGGGAAGATCCATATAACCTTTGAACAGATTATCAAAGGAGACCCAAAAGCAGGTGCAGAACTACTATCTTAAGACATTTCCAATTACACATAGACAACTGGATAAAAGATAGCAACTGCCTTGCTAAATTAAAAATAAAAAAGTGTCTCCTTTGGCTCTATTTCCAACAAGTCTGTCACTGGAACAAAACTGCGAAGATACATAAATCAATAGTGGTGTCCCTCTCATCTGAAAAAATTCAAAATTTTCCTTTACTGAGATGTTTAAAAAATAAAGCCTATCATTGGCATACTTTCTGCAGGCATCTACTAAAGGGTGGTAAATAACTGAGATCCTTACATAAATGATGTAAACTTCTCATGCATTTCACATTTATTCACACAATGGTCCCTTGGCCATAACTTCTGGGCACTCAATGGAAAAAGTGAACAGCCACATGAATGCAATTTTTAGGGATATTGTGAAGAGGCTGCTACCTTGCTTATCCCCTTTATAGGACTAGAAGAGCTTACACTGGAGTAGAAGCCATGCCCAAGTTAAGACTCAAGAATAGTTAAAAGAGGGACTCCTTTTTACCCAGTCAAGACACAGATGGTTACTATGGAATCCTCTCTTCTGGATTATTCTGAAAGGCCAACTTACCATCTGAAACAATTATAGCCTTGAGGCATAAGGGTAAATGTTCTGAAATTCCTTCCTGCCCTATGATTTCAAAATGCAGGGAAGGACTAGAACTCTTGAAAACATTACCTGAAAATAAATTAGGTAATCCATAAAGTGCAAAGCAACAAAAAAAGAGAGTGAAGAGAGAGAAAATAGACCTGCTTCTGGAAAAGGCCCGTGTGTTCTAAATGTCAGTGGAAGTAAATACGCTTGTGAAAAAAGTTCTTTTAGAGTAGACTGATAATGATCTGAGATGACAAATCTTGACATACAAATGTATTCATTCAGTCTAAATCCTATGCAGAGCCCGCAGTCATCCAACAACCGAGGTCCTCCTCCTTCAGCCAATCAGCTTCTGAAACCTACCTCCTTCACATTTCTTACACACGTCCCCTACCTTCCCATTTTACTGCCACAACTCCACATCAAGCCCTAGATCTCTTGTCTAAAATACTGCCCTAATGCCCTCAGCCCGAATCTATCTGACACATCACTGCTGTATTAGTTCTCCTAAAAACCCAGATCCCATCTCAAAACTTTCTGCTTACAAAGCTTCTGTGATTTGTCACTGCCCAGAGAATAGTATTTCAGGGTATCCAGGGCCTAGATTTCTCTAGATAAAGAAAAATATTAGATTATATGGTATTTGTCTTTCTCTATTTTCTCTATTTTGTTTGCCATTATACAACTGCATCTGTGTTGTTGCAAATGGCAAGATTTCATTCTTTTTTGTGGCTGAATAATACCATATGATTTCACTCATACACAGAATTTAAGAAACAAAACAAATGAGCAACGGAAAAAAGAGAGAATGAGACGAACCAAGAAGCTAACACTTAACTATAGAGAACAACAGGTGGTTATCAGAGGGGAGGTGGGTGGGGATGGGTGAACTAGGTGATGGGGATTAAGGAGTGCACTTATCATGATGAGCACTGAGTCATGTACAGAATTGTTGAATCACTATACTCTACACCTGAAACTAACAGAACATGTTAACTATACTGGAATCAAAATTAAAAACTTAATAAAAAATACCAGAAACAGCAAGAAGACTTGCTATTTGCTCACAGGAAAACTCACAAACTAAACTCACAAAATAAACAGCTAGGGATTAAAATTTGATAAAATATATATATTATGGAAACACTTCTCAAAACGAATCTGATGAAATACTAGTGTTCTTCCTGATGTTAATGCTAATCCATGAGAAAAGGCTAACCTATCAAATGAGTTTGGGACTACTGGGTTAAGAAAAGTTAAATAGATTTCTTCAAAATTTCTCAAAACCTTGAATATGCTAATTTCCAGCAAATCTTCAAGAAGGTAATATAGTATACATTCTTTCTCAAACTTTTTATTCACAGAGCCCTTTAGAGGGGAACACATGAATATTTCAAAAAACACATTCCAAGAAACACACCATTTGAGGGACATCTGGGAGGAACAGAGTGCTTAAGGGTCCAGATTAGGGGCCCACATATCTGAGCACACCACAGGCTAGAGAAAAAGGGGCTCGGGCACATTTTTCAATTTACTTGTGCCTCTGAAGTCATCAGCTTTTGCTATCTCAAGTGGACTGAAACACTGCTAGTCCTGATGCGGAAATCAGAGTACAGAAACAGAGCCAATCATTATCTACAGAGCCTGTCAGTAATAAAGGGAGATGAGCTTCCTTTCCATGTGGCTGGAGCTTTCCATGCCCACTCTGTACACACTTATTTGATATATGAATTATACTTAAGGTCTTCCATTCCCTGATTTTAATCTACCGTTTCTTCGGCTGCAAAACAAGAAGATTCAAAGTGATCACCACTAAGATTCCTTCTAAATAGATCTAATTAATGGTTTTATTTTTGCAGTTATTTCACATTGTTCTCCATCATGCACTGTATATAGTCCAATGAAACTGGACTGTGCTCTTTTGCTAAATGCTTAATCACTCAACATACTGGCCCTTGTGGTTTTTTGCTCCTAAAATCCTGTTACCCAAATTCCTTTTGCTGTTCACAGAAATGCTAATTGCTTCCCAAAGCCCAACTTCAAAGCCCCTTCCTCCACTGAAGCTTTGCCATCCCCACCCTCAGAAAGCAGATCCACTCTTTCCTCTTCTTAGACCTCTATAACATAGGATTTGTTCCTCTCAAGGTACAGACTTTACAGTTGCCGCTGACCCTCAGAACTTCACCACCACTAGGGTATTCTTACTCACTCTGCATCTTTTCCCAACATTAAGCACGTTTCGCAAATAGTGAGCACAGAGACATCTGAAGTGATGCAAGTGATCCACTGGTGCCTATAACGGGGTACACAATCCCCTGTCCTTTGTGCCCCACTCCTTTGCTGCTTGGAATCCCTTTCCCTTTCTCTTTCCCTTATGCCCTAAACGTTAACCTCATCCTTTCTAAAGGAAAAATAAGGACACTGACATATTAAGTGTGCGGGGTACAATATTCTGTGCTGGGTACTTCACCTTGCTAGAGGCTATTTGTCAAAATATATCAATAGCCTTGGTATTCTCTGATCTGATGATTCTTCTGATGAATTTTTATCCTGTATAGAGAGGTACAGAACAACTTCTGATCACTATGCCAAACAGCAGGGGATTGGTTAAATAAATCATGGTATGCTTACATGACTGAATATAACGCAGCTATGAAAAGTCATGGTACAGTGCAGGTTTTCCCAACTGGCACTACTGCCATTTGGGGATGGATATTTCTTTGTAGCGAGAGGCTGTCCTGTGTGCTGTAGGAAGTTAGCAGACTTCCTGGCCTCTACTAACTAGATGCCTTCCGTGGTGAGGATAAAAAAATGTTCTCAGACAAATGTTCTTCAGTTCCGCCGAAGTCATGGCAGGGGGTGGGGACGGGATGGGGGGAGTTGAGGTGGCAGCAAAAATTACTCCAGATGGAGAACCACTGGTTTAAAGTATTCTATACACAGAATAGGCATAATACACTAAGTAGAAAATATAGTTATAAAACATACAGTCAGTATGACTACATTGTTTAAAAAATGCAAAACAAAAAGATGAGTATGTATACGTGCACACGTGTTTGTGTGTCAGATAGAGACAGATAGCTTTACTAAAAGAAGGTTATTTTCTCCAAAAATGACTGCTCTGAAACTAAAGGAAAACATTTGTTACATTTATATATTACAAAATGTTGCCCACAAGACAATCTCGTTGTCAAGCTATCCCACCCCTCAAAAATCATTCTACAAAAGCTGAGAACTCACACAGCTAGGGCATTCTGCTGGGATGGGACCTCATGCATAACACCGTTCAGTAGTCAAGAGAAAGATAAGTGA
>NC_138376.1:62283660-62313618 GCF_054177405.1 Leptonychotes weddellii | reverse complement strand
AGCCCGATGCGGGACTCGATCCCGGGACTCCAGGATCATGACCTGAGCCGAAGGCAGTTGCTTAACCAACTGAGCCACCCAGGCGCCCAAACAAAAAAAAATTTTATACTTAATGGAAATTTGATTGAAATAGAAATATCCCAAAAAAAGTTCTTATGATATACCTGTGTTTTGCACAATTCTACTGTTTAGCAATGGGGGTAAATGAAGAGATACATTCCATGGACTGCATTAGAAAATAAACCAACACAGTATCTTGTTCACTGTCGTACCCCTGTATATAGGCACATGGTAGAAGCTCACATGTATTCAGTGAATGAATGTTACAAATATGCTAATTCTGGGCTTGGCACTTACATATACACTCCCTCATTGACCAAACAATTCTATGATGTAGGTATTGATAGCCCTATTCTACAAATGGAAAAACCGAAGCCTTAAATGCTAACTGAAATACAGATGTGACTAACTAAAATAACCTTATATTAAATCTCAACTTTTACTTTCCTTTTTTGTATGGGACTCAATAATCAATAGTGCTACAAAACCCATCTACAAACTTTTATGGCTAGCTTTCTCATAAAGCCTCAGAATATGGTAACATTGCTGATAAACACTCCAAAGCCATCTCTACAAGCACAGCCTTTCTGTTTTCCAGTGAGGGCCCAACAGGAGTCTCCAGGGAGCATACGTTATACAACGTTAGACGTCAGTGCCAACAGAGTGCCTCATGCAAGGACAGCTCTGTCTCCGAGAAGAGGAAGGAGGAGGTCAGTGAGGGGAGAGAGAGAAAGGGAGAGAGAGAGAGAGCACACACAGGAGTGAGAACGGAGAGCAAGAAGAGAAAGAAGGAGAAGAGGGAGGATAAAGGCAGGCCAGAAGTCAGAACACTAGCACTTCTCTCTGCAAGGCACCAGTTAGACCAGTCACCCAGATGTGAAAAAGGGGTCTTGCCTCACCTCAACACTCCAGCCTATGTAATCCACCAACCCAAATTATGTAGACCAAAACAAAACGAAATGAAATGAAACACACTGTATATTCAGAGGCTGTCAACACATTTCTTTATACCAAATACTTCTTAAATCAAGTTTAACTCCTATTGGAAGACTAAATGGACAATGTCTGTTCATTCAAATAATGGTAAATGCATCTTCTTGTACAAGGAAACGATCTTAAAAAATAAATTTGTCAAAACACTGCCAGAAATACTTTTTTTAAAAACCTAAAGTAAAAAAGCCTAGCTATGCTGTTTAAATTATTTTAAATATTTGGTTAGGAAAACAGGAGCTCAACAAAACACAGGTAGGTAGAGTTCTTCTAAACCACAATTCAGATATCTTGAGGTAGGGCTTCCCAGTTTTCAAGGCAGTTATACAATCTTCTCTAATCCTCACATTACAGCCTTATGAAGTAAACAGGAAATATGTCATTATTTTATTTTGAAGATAAAGAGGCCCAAAGAGCTAAGTAATTTCTGAATAAGTTCCAAGCTAGTGAAGAGCAGAATGAAAACTCAAAATTAGGGCTTTAGGCTTTTTGATACATGCTGCTTCTAATTTTCCTCTTTGAAAACAGCAAAAAAGACACTTGTACCCAGGAATTTGTATTTCTCTAAACCATGCTCTAAACTGCCATATAACTACCTAAATAATAGTAAATGCTCTTAGAGGTTTATGGTTTAAGTATGTAAGAAGACTAAATACTTCAAGGATAAATAAGTTCAGGTCGTCCTTAACTTGTGAATGTTATTTATGAAGAGAGAAGGAAGAGGAGGATGGAGGAAAAGCCAGAGGTGGCCAAGCATTCCCTTAGCTAGGATGCTCAGAAAGTATGCACAAGAAACGGAGCCCCTGAACAGCTGAGTTTCTGACGTCTTTAACTCTAACTTTCAAAAGGCCTAGAATTTTATCTGTAGTGTACGATCCTCAGCGTATTTACTTCATGTATTTTGTGTGAAGTCCTTATAGAGCCCCGAATTTCTTAAAAATAGCTCTAGAAATGCTTTAGAAAGTATGACAGCTAGTCCAATTCACTCTTCTAAACAATTCCTTTAAAATTTCCTACCACTTTTAAATCTGCTTAGGGCACATGGGGCATACAGCCATTTCAATTATCTTATTTCAGCTGGCTATGCTAGGGCTTTTTTTAATGAAACAGATTCCCATGCTCTTTCATTTTACCACAGTTTGGCCTAACTCAAGCTTTTCTCTACTGCCTATCCCAGCAGTTTCCAAGGTGCGCACTGAGGACCACAGCCGTTAATCAGTGTTAACGTAAATAGACAAAAATAAAGAAAATCTTAAAATCTTAACAATGTATAAGGAAGCCCCCATCTTGAAGTCACAATGGACATTAGCATATTAAAGGCACTAAGAAATTCTGTACTAAAGAAAGATACTTATTTTTGCTTAGTCCATCTCATCACATTTATTTGATTTGTACCCACTATAACAAGAAAATCTTGAATTATCAAATTGGCTATACTATGTCATTTTCAATGAAACCCAACTCAGTATAAGTCACACAAACGTAAAGCCCAGTATACATTTTATTGATACATATATGATGTCATATTAATCTTATTGAACAGTATTTCTTTGGGGGAAGGGAATTAACATTGCTTACATTGAAAGAATTACTGACTAGCTTATTTTGTCTTTGAAGGAGCTTCCTGGCCAATTAAAAACTCCAATCAAAGAAGATAAGGCCTAGACTGACTACACATTTTTGAATATTGAAATGCAGAGCTAACACCAGTTTAATACCTTTTATCTTTAAATGCTAATTTCTCCAACTGGCTTCTCCAAATTATATCATCCTCTGTTTTATTGAAGAACATCAGCTTCACTTTCCTTAAAAGAAAAAACAACAACAACTCAAAAAGAACTATTTCGATTACATTAAACACACGCATGAAAGGAAAAGTCTAAACGTAAAGTGGCATGAAATGTTTTTTTAGTGCCAATTAGGTAACCAAAAGTATCAAAAACAAAAGAATCAAGTTAGTAAAACAGCTAGGACTGGAGGGCATCAGGTAAGAAATGGTAAATGAGGGAATGAGAATATGTCTATTAAGGTCCACTGAGTATTTAATTAATTTAGAACACCTCATACTAATCTAACAGCCTCACAAAGGACAGTAATTAAAGATAAAATTACATACCTGAGACCGGGTATGTTAGTCAAAGCATAATTCAGTATTTTAACCATTGGTGTGAAGCCTGTTCCAGCTGCCAATAAAAAGAGATCTTCTAATTCTCGGAACTGGGATATTTTAAAATTGCCCTCAGGATTGCTTACGGAAACAAAATCTCCTAAACAATGAAATACAAACTAAATCAGAAAAAAAAAAAAATCAGGGAAACGGAGGTTAAGCTACTTGAATTTAGAACACTGATGAGTAACAGGGTGAATGTATAACTTTCGGACTACAGCTTAGTCTTTAAAATGTATAAGGAGTTTTGGGAATACTCATTAAGCCCCCAAGTATACTCGGATTACATCATTCTAACCAAATTAATAATGAGGCTTTATTATACTCATTTCCCATAATTATTTTCCCAAACCATCTGGAGTCTCTAATTTACAAAGTAGTGACAAGTATTTAAGTATCAGTTATCAGTAAAGAACTGATTGCTAAACTAAATTATAAGCGCCTCAAAAGTAAAGTCCATGTATACCTGCCTTGCACAGTACAAGGTGGAGAATATATAACTCACTACTTTCGTATTGATTCATAGCCAGAGCAATAAAACTAGGAGAGAAAACTGAAATAGCAATGTATTCTACAGTCACGTGTTAGTAAATGTGCTAATGTCACCTCCATCAAATCTTTGAAAAAACCTATGATTAAAACAACAGCTGTTCTGAATTTAATGCCTATAAAAACAAAGACCAGAAACTGTACTTAGAGCACGTGACTTCTCAATCTAGAATAAGAATATTTGCAAAAAATCATTTGCAGTGCATTTGATATAATCACTATGTACCACTCATATAAGAGAACTGCCTTTAGGACATTTCAGAAATTTCCAATGTAATTTTTAAAATAAAAAAAATAAAGTTAAACATTTTAAAAACAATTTCAAATACTTTGATTTATTTTTTTTCAATGCTCATAAATTTTCCTTCTTGTCCATAGCAGGATAGTAAGAATCTTGCAGTAACTGATGAATTAAGTACTGGAAAGGAACAGAAGCTCCCTGTTCTAGTTCAAAAGGACCATAAGATCAGAATGTCTTCACGAAAAAGTAAGCTGGCTGTTTACTGGCGATGCCTCAAAGAATGAGGCTAACTTGAGTATTTTGTCAGCAGTCCAGTCTTTCCAATGTCAGAAAACTGATTAGACTCGGCAAGGGGCCTGATTTTAATCGAGTTCACAAGATATTAAAGTAGGCCTACCAGAACAGCAATTGACTTACAGAAGGCTATCTGCACCTAGCGACCTGAACCTTACATACCCCACCCGAGGCATCTCATTCCCAGTATCAGAACATTTGGAAGGCCAAAATAATCATAAAAGAGTTGCTTGGTGAACATGGAATTGAAACAAAGAAGTGGATAATTTCATAGGGCAGCTCATGTAGGCCGTGATGAGGCTTCACGAGTTATCACTACCAAGCCAGTATGTCACCCTCTAAGTGACACAAGTATTTGCGCTATGTCTAGCTCCCCTGGATGAAGCTGAAAAAACACTGATCTTGTTCTTTGGGCTTTCCTTTTCCATGCTCCAGGCTAATTCTCCACCCTGCTCTGTTCACGCAATCTCTATAAATAGGGTATAATAACATGGGTTCAGTTTCCACATGCTATATTACAATCATGCGTCAGTCTACCACAAGATGATAGTCACCTTCGCTAGATTTGCAGGCATTCCAAGATTCTTTAGGTTCACATTTATATTCAGTACTTTGATTTATGTAATCAAAGAGGACTAATCACATCCATCATGTAAAGACTGGCTTAACTTTCAAAATGCAACAAATTTTATTTCCAAATTTTAGTGATCTACTTCACTGGTACTCGATGTTACTGCTAAAGCTGTGTTAGAAATGGGAAGAGCACTTTTACTGTTAAACAAAAGGCAGTGAAAAGTTGCAGATGCAGAAAATGGAACAGAAACAGGAACAGGGGTCTTGACATCTTAATAGATGTCATTATAGTCTTTTTATTAGTTCTTTCAAAGTACATTTATTGAGACCCTATTATGTGCCAATTGCCATGCTAGGTATGGGAACTACAAAGATAACACAATCTTTGCCCTCAAACTCAAAGTTCTGTAAAGAAGGAATATTACTTATTCCTATCCTAGAGCTATGAACAAAGCGTTAGTTACTGAGGGGTTCAGGAGAAAGGAGGCTTCATAAAGGACATGATATTTTGTTTCGGTCTTTAAAAAAAAAGGCTACCTGACAGGTAGAGAAAGGGGTGACAGGCATCCTATATGAGGCACCTGCATGTACCTATGAATGAGGATGATAAACTTGTGGAACTCTGAGTAGTATTCACACAAGTAGTTACATGGAGAGATGAAGCTGGAGAGATCAGGAAAATCTGTGCTGAGACATAATGACATGTAGAGGACTTAATCAGTTAAGTAATGGACACCCATCAGAAGTTTCAAAGCTGCAGAACAACCTGATTAAATCTATCCTCAGGGTACTTTGGAAATGCAGATAAACAGAAAGAGAAAGACACAGTTAGAGGCAACTGAGAGAGACAGAGGTCATGAGAGAAATGATGAAGTCTTGATCTGAGAGGGTGGCAGAAGGGATAGAAAAGAATGAGTAAAAAGTGACTAGAACTTAGTGGCAGACAGGACTGGGAAGGCAAAAATGGAGTCAAGAATGACTCAAGCCTGCAGACTGGGTCCAGGACGAACAGTGATGCTGTAAATAATAAAAATGAGGAATGTGGGAGTAAGGATAGGTTGGTGGGACAAAGAGAACATGACTTCAGTTGTAGACATGTTGAATTTCATTATTTCATGGACTCCCACATGTAGATAACTAGAAGACAGTGTATGTAACATGTAATCCAATCTAGAACACAAATGAGGTTAAAAAAAGAATACTAACCAATATGAAGATGATCAAGCTCTGGTGTGAAGAGTCCAGCAGGATAGATTTTGATCAAAAAGTAGATGTATTTATTGTTGAGAAGAACTGGTTCCTTGAACTCTGAGAGTAAGAAATCAGATACAGGTGTATATGGCTTCACAATTTCAGTACCTAGAAAAAGTCATGACAAAGAAATTCAATTCTAAAAATCTCCAAAGCTCTGAATAATGATCAAACATACTAATTTTATGATGCTATCAGTACATATTTAAAACTGTACATCTAATGTATATACAATTCTAAGTATATTTTCTATATATAGTATGTGTGTGTGTAAATGTATCCCAAGCCTATGCATGCCGAAATAATTTACACAAATCAATACTTTACACATCATATAAACAATGTATTTTTATTAAGTGTGGCATAAGATGATAGGGATTTATGGTAATAAACTTAGACAACCATCTGTTCTATCAGGATATAAACTTTGTAATGGGCTACAAAAAAAAGGCATCAAAAGTTTACACAGAGATATAAGAAAGTACTTACATAATAATTTTAATTATGTACCAAATTTTTAACAATGGGTACTGATGGCCACGGGGATCATTTGGGTTGAGAAAGGGAAGATTTCACTTTACTTTATATATTTTGAATTGTTTTAATGTTTTGAAATATGTTACTTTGGCAACTGAAGGAAAAAATATTAATCCAACTAGCTCTAAGAATATAATATTAAAAAAACAGGATAAATTTAATAAGAATTCATGTTATATTTTTAGCTAGCCAAATTCCATAGAAAGAGGAGTCATCACAATTGAAAAGACCAACATCTTCTACGTGGCTCCTTGACATATACAGAATTAATCTACCTGTAAATTCTAATCCATTGACAGTAACTGCGCTGGGGAGCCTACCAGCTATTGAATGACACCTGGCACTGGTGACGATGAAGGGAGGAACTTCCTCGAGCTGTGGTGGTATGTTGTACCGACCAAGTCCTAACTGGCAGTTGGCTAGACTGACTGCGGGAAACACTGAGAACTTATGTGAGAATGTGGCCTTCAGCAGCTTTGAAAGGCCAAGAAAATGTTAGACGTGGCTAAGAAGAGCATTTAAAACAAGTACATAAGGTAACTTCAGGATGAAAACGAGGGGAAAAATTCCCAGTAAGGAGTATCTTTATAGAGCTGCTTATCCCGGTGGCAGATGGAAGGAAATCATTTATAATCATCCACTCCTTTTGAATTTTATAAATTCAACTCCATAAATGACACAAGCAGACGTGGTTATTAAGAGATACCGGCATATGTTTCTAGTCGTTTCCCCTTACAGGACTACTTGAGCACTCCCTCACCTCTTCCCTTGAGGGTTCTGTGAGGAGTACCTTTCAGTGCTGGTGGAACTCTCTCTCCCCGACTAGTGGCAGGGTCTTTGCCCCCACACGCTATGGTGTGGCTATGGCTCCAACATGTTGGAACGCTGCATCTACAAACCTAGAACTGGGCTATCACTCACTCAGCTGCCAGAAACATGTATTAAGAACCTAAACGGGTACTTCCTAAAAGATTAGTACGGATTTGGAACTGCTTTTATATAAAGAAAATGTTTCCCCAAAGCCTCTATTACCTTACCTGTAATAGTTAGCTTGAGGTAAACATGTTGCCCAACTGGCACCTGAAGATGAGTGCTTGCTGGTAGCATCAGGCAGAAAAGCTTCGTATCATGAGTAACGCCTTCCTTGGAAATTAACTGGCACTTTCTGTAGTACAAACCTAGAAAGCGATTCATTTTCTCTTATCGATGAGTAAATTAAATAAGAAGTAACACCAGACCCACTAAGTGAAAGCGCAGATTCAGCTTCAACGCTTTCGCAAGCTTGAAATTCACTAAAATGCCTACGCACTTTAAAAATTCATCAGTAGTCTGGGGCGCCTGGGTGGCTCAGTTGGTTAAGCGACTGCCTTCGGCGCAGGTCATGATCCTGGAGTCCCAGGATCGAGTCCCGCATCGGGCTCCCTGCTCAGCAGGGAGTCTGCTTCTCCCTCTGACCCTCCTCCCTCTCATGTTCTCTGTCTCTCATTCTCTCTCTCGCAAATAAATAAAAAATCTTAAAAAAAAAAAAAATTCATCAGTAGTCTGAAAATCTTACAGTTGGAATTTCATTTTATTTCCTGAGATACCTATTTTCTAAAACCTGCCAGTACTTCTGTAGGTTGAAAAACAAACTATTAAGTGAGTCTTACTTCCTCATATCTAATTATAGCATAGTAAAAGCATTACATTTTAAGAAGTTAAAACCTAATTTATTTCTTCATAAATTCACTTTTTAAATAATTTCATCTTTTAAGCCAATTACTCACAGCTATATAACTACATTACAGATGTGAAAAATATTTGATAATCAAGAAATCTACATTCTAAAGTCTTTTCTTACAGCGTGGTCTTAAAATTCAAGTATTTAAGGTTTAACAATATTAGTACTATGAAATAATTTTGATAAACATAGGAAAAATAAACACTCTATTTCTCTATGTTGTGTATAAATTATAGAACATTTTAACTGTCAAGAAATGATTAAAACAAAAAAAATAAAATTTTATGTTTAAGGGTGTAAGTTTTCATTACCTGGAAAATTAATTTAAATGAAAAATGAAAATTCCCAGTTTGTGCTACTAATATACAAATAAATAAAAAGGAACAAACTGTTTCCATAAGTACTGAAAATATTTAAAATTAATATCCCAAGCTCAGGAAATATATATTATTTGTATACAGAGCAAGTGAATACTATTTAAGTTAGAAGAACTTGTTACAGAAATTCTGAAGGCATTAATATTTTCACTTACAAAACTCTTGTGGACATAAACAGCATGCCAGACTAGACTAATGATACTGGTTTGTTTTGTTATTTCCTGTCTTACAAAACAGCATTTACAGAGATGGAAAGGAATCAACTCTGATAATGTATTTCTTAACCTAATTATTCTCACTTTTTTTTTTAACCTAAAAATATTTAAGTAAGTACAGATTTACTACAGATTATAGGAAAAGTGAAGGCCCAACACTTAATAATCAATGGTTTATGGAAAATTAAAATTCACTTATAATCCTAAGAAATCATTTTGGGCATGGTTTCATCCAACTTCTCTTCTTCCCTTGTCCCTTCGGGCCCTAAAGACCCTGGTCACTAAATCTTTCCACCTGCCCCCCTGGTAGCTCAGGACACACATAAATTTAGAGTGCAGCATAACACACCAAAACCAAGGGGCATTACTGAAGTCACCTCATTCTAGTGCCAAGGCATAGCTCAGACCGGATTACAGCTAAAGGAATCACTGTAAAGTTATCCTAGAACACCTAATCCAGTATTAGACTGACAAAGGATCAATGGACATAGGCTCATCTAGAAGGAGAAATGAAGGTTCAAATGATTTCCTTGTCCCTTCCTTTCTGGGACCCAGAGTGAGAACACAATCAGAGACCCACATACTATATGTCTAAACATGTAAAAGTTATAAATCAGATGAATAACAGTTAAATAAAATATGTTCTTTGCTGTACCTTGAAATATACCTTCAAAATGTCCTAGAAGGTTAGGTTCAAATTCAGGATTCTTGAACTCCTCAGAGTTCTATGCAGGAAGATGGCAGAGGGATGAGAGCCCCCCCGCCACCCCCTTCTTCTCTCACCTCAGGCTCTGCCTGATACTGAGTGGAGCTTTATGCAGGTGTGGACACACCAGCCCATATGTTTAAGTTCATCCTCTTGCTTTCCTCATAAACAGCCTTGGCCACTCCTTGAATGCAAGTGAAGTTGGGGCCATTTGAGCAGGAATTCTGGGTTCCAGATACCTAGCGTGCAGTTGTTGAAGGAAAGAGGGTGAACTGAGGTGGACATTTCTTGGCCTTGCATACTTCTCATCCTGTGGGAGGGGCGTGACCAGAAGAGAGGAGGAGTTCTCTAAGTCTGGAGTCCAGGGCAGGGTCTGAGGGTCTTTAGTGCTCTCTTACAATGACATTGAATGCATGCCCTTCTGAAACCGTTACTGCTGGCTGAAAAGGTTCATGTTCTGACTTGACAATTTCAACTCTAGCATTTGCCAGAAAGGACTTGCTGCAGGAGGTATGCATCTCCTCAATTATATTTCAAACACAATGAAAGCCCGGGTTACAGTAATTTACGGACACTTCTTTTTAAGTTCATAGAGTATTCTTGCTATTTAACACCCAAAAGATAATTTCAACATCTTGCCTATAAGTCTGCCATAATTTCAAAGAACATCCAGGTTCTAAAAGTTGAGGAAACACTAAAGACAGTTTTCATCTTTTAATTACACCAAGGAGAGAGACGGCACAGACAGATGGCCGTGAAATATATGAGGAGAAAAGACCGGAAGGAGACAAGCTGGCTACTTCAGGCTGCACGGTGCCATTATTTAAGTGTCAGGTTTTTGGCTTTGTAAGCATAAATAATTATACAAGAAAATGAGAAACTGAAATAAATATAAGATGGTGAAAGAGAAGCATAAGACAGAAAAATTTCTGTCCCAAACACCTAACTTCTCTTAATAACATACATATGATATTACTCAGGGTAATACTGAAATACTAAGGATAATATGATTAATTTGGGCATACTCTTTTCTTCTGGCTGAAAAGAAACTGTATTTTTCCTTCTAAAGAACAGAATTTCACAAGGCTCAAGTCTAGACTAAGCCTTCAGTGGGAGAGAGAACACAAAGAGAACCCTGGTTACGAGTCCACACTGCCTTCCATCTGGTCTTCAACTCCTACTTGAACTTAGTACACTTTTAAAGCACCTATCCACTCTTACTTTCCCTACTGGAAACAGAGGCTTAGAGAAGTTAAATAGCTTGTGCAAGGTCACAGAGCAGCTCGAGAAGATGTGGGAAGAGGCAAGATGGGATTAGAGTTTCTTGTTCCAGTTCATCGGCTTTGTTCAAAAAGTGAGAAGCCACTGTTCTAGACTAGCTTATGGTTTGGTGTCTTCCTCCCTGTTCTAACCATGTCAGTTCAAGCACAAATACTTATAGATTATCCCTCCATCCTTTACAACTTCCTACTAACTATTTAATGTACAGATTAAGGAATCAGTTCAGCAAGTCAAGATTCATCCCAGGTGTATCTCTTCTTGAATATTCTCATTCTCTACTATTCTCATCAACCACACTTTTTCTTAGCACTCATTACTACTTTTGATCACCTAAATGTCATTTACTTACCTCCTAATTTGCAATCTACCTTTACTCATTTATTCCTCCAAGATCTTCCTGAACCAATGTAGGGCAACCAATTAGTGGGACCACACACTTAAAAATGCAGTCCATGGAAAAGAAACAACCCCAAACATACTAACATCTATAATAGTTAAAAACATATTTATGTACATACCTAGATATATCCACACAGAAAAAAACACAACCTACAGCCATTCAATACAATAGACATTCCACTCAGAATCTGTCATAGTTCATATAGCAGGGGCCAGGATGATTTAGCCTTGCTAGCTATTTCTACCAAGACAGTGATCTTTTTTTTTTTTTTTTAAAGATTTTATTTATTCATGAGAGAGAGAGAGAGAGGCAGAGGGAGAAGCAGGCTCCCAAGGAGCAGGGAGCCCGATGCGGGACTCGATCCCAGGACGCTGGGATCATGACCTGAGCCGAAGGCAGACGCTTAACCATCTGAGCCACCCAGGCGCCCAAGACAGTGATCTTGATGAGCAATGAACCTGACTGCAGGGATGATATCCAGAACACTTGAGTATAAACTATTTTCAAGCACTGTACAAATGTTTAACATTTTGACTACTGATAAAATAATTCAAACTTATGAAGTTATTAGAATATCTTCCTATACTGAAGATACAACAAAGTTGGAATATTACTCTTAAAAGAATTACATAACTGCACTTATTTTGTTGTTTTTAAAAAATTATTGAGGCTTTTCACTAATTTTGATAAAGCTTCCCTTAATCTCTAGTAGTTTAAATATCCTCACTCAAACCACTCTGTATATATGAATAAGAACACACAGGCTGCCTGGGTGGTTCAGTCAGTTAAGCATCTGACTCTTGATTTTGGCTCAGATCATGATCTCAGGGTCGTGAGATCAAGCCCCATGTTGGGCTGTGCTGGGTGTGAAGTCTGCTCAAGATTCTTTCTTAAAAAAAAAAAAAAAAAGAATACATCCACAACTTGTCTTCAAACACTAAGGATGATAAATAACTGTGGATACATGTCTATTCATATATTAGAATAAAACACAATGAAAGAGAATGCTCAAAGACTGAGAATTCTCATACATAATTGTTAAATTAGTATTATCAAATCAACAGTAAAGCACAGATTCCTTTTTGTTTTAGCTATTGTTAAAAATATTCCTAAAGTTATAAAGATGTTTTACTACCTCAGACTGATGGGAACTGAATCTTCCAAGGTGAGGATTTTGTGGAGTTAAACATAGGAGAAAGGCAGCTCTTTCTCCAAGACTAGATTCAATGGAGTCTTAGACCAACACACCATTTAGCAAGACTGTCACTAAATTTGAACACCTCTATACCTATCACCTTTCCTCTCTTGTTCTGTAACTAATAATGCAGCCAACACTGTATATTCAAGTGCCTGAACCACCTGAATTCTAAGGTTTTAAACTTCTTCCATTTTATCTTTTAATTCAGTAAATAATTTCTTTCTCAGTTAGAGTCTGCCCCATCTACTCTGTGTTTCTTCAGATTTCACATTTGGGCCATTCTAACAGAGACGAAAAAAGACAGCTAGAATGCCAAAGCATTGTATGGTTACTGAGTATGCAACAACTTCACGTGTGCTAGGCAGAGGAGAGAACTGAAGAGAACAAAGCACAGGGAAGTTTTTCTTTGCTACTTGCAGTACTTCTTCATTTCTAGTAATTTTGAATGCTTATTTTAGGCAGCAAAGAAACATGGATGGATAGGCAAAGATTGGGGAGAGGTGTGGGCTGGCTCTTCTTACACCTGCAAGATGGTCTAGTCCATGGTGAGCAAGCAGCTTGCCTGCAGAATCATGGGCCCTACAGAAAGGCTCAATTAAAGGATTGCTTAGAGTGTGTCCACAAGCACATTTACGAGTACAGACAGTACACCTCAGGTGTGTGTGTGTGTGTGTGTGTGTGTGTGGTATCTGCATTTAAGAAGCCATTATGAAAGTATAGGTCAAACCGTGCAAAACTGTCAGCTTCCTAGGTTAAAAATAGTAAAATATCAACAATTTCACATAGTTCAACTTAGATTAAAAAGAGTAAAGTTACAGATTCAATACATATATTTAGGATAAAGGTTTGTAAGTGGCTGCTGACATCAAAATTGTGACAAAATTTTTTAAACTCTTCTTTACAATTTTGTATCCTGATGTTCATTTACTGAGGTGTTTGTTGGCAAATCTATAAAACTAACTCTGTCTCATGATCAAAGGCCCCACAGTAAAGGCAACTGCAATTAAAATAAAATTT
The DNA here is from genome assembly GCF_054177405.1 of Leptonychotes weddellii. Classification (NCBI taxonomy): domain Eukaryota; kingdom Metazoa; phylum Chordata; class Mammalia; order Carnivora; family Phocidae; genus Leptonychotes; species Leptonychotes weddellii. The sequence goes on along the minus strand of NC_138376.1, from coordinate 62,300,042 downwards.
TAGGTTGGCTACAGAAAGAGTAACCCAATTACCTATCAGTTGCTGACCCTTAATAGACAAACAAGGTCCTCAGCCATCACACACACACACACATACACACACACTATTCACTCATAATCGTCACCTCTGGGGGAGAAAATGGGAAGCATCCAACTTAAAAATGGTAGTCTAGTTCCACTGATACTATTACATTTGGATTAAAGGTTAAAATGAAGTAGTTTCTCTTCTCTAATTATGTTCTTTGCTTTATTTTAATCTTTTGTGTAAGTAAATTCTAGATTTGCCATGAGAAGGTATCACATTAAAAGTTTTAGATTTACATGCTTATTTTCAAACAAACTTCATTTAGCTAAGAAATTTTAATAAGAGTAAATCAGCATGCTAGTATTGTAAGAGTCAATAATTTTAACATACTGAAAACCCAGGACCATGTGATGGACTGTAAACATTTGACATTACTGACAGCAACTTAATTGTAATAATTTGATGATATAAGTATTCAGCTTTGTTAGTGACTAATTGACAATTTCTGTCATGATTTAAGGAGTAGAAAGAACAAAGAAGAAATTATCTTTGCTAATTCAGTCACATAAGTAAACACATCCCCTAAACTCTGAGTCATTTTCCAAAGTGGAAAACCCAATTCAATGAAAAATACCTGCATTGCTTCAATTTCAGACAAGAAAGCTAAAACTAACTGTGGTGGTTCATGACTCAAGCAGAAATTTATGGCAGAGACAAAAGAGTTCAGGGAAAGCCTTGGGAAATTACTGAGAAAACCTGAGTGATGCTCATTTTAACAATTTCCAAATGGAAGTCACCCTTTATTCTTAGTATCATTTATTTCTTGGACTTGGCTTTTATCTGGTTTGCTATGATTTTTCAATCACTAGATAGACAATATCAGGGCAAGAGATTTCACTTTAATAATATCTCTTTTCATTCTTACTGTCTTTTATCTGTTTTCTTCTGATCTGCTGGATCACACTATTATTCCTCTATGTTCTCTCTCCCTTCCTAATACCGCAAAATTCAGACCTCTGCTCCCATAAAAGAATTCTATTTGGGCCTTTCCCCACTTGTGGCTTACATTTTTCTTTCCCTACAACCTGCAAAATGCTGGCACAATAAGTACCTAGTAACAATTTGAAGCTCTTCCTGGAAAACCCTTCATAGTTTCTTGTTATTTGTTTGAAAGTTATTTTCACAACATTGCTTGAAATTCACCTCTTTCAGGGAATCACTCACAATAAAACTCATCCACATCTGTTTGCTTGGGGTTACCTTGGAATATGCTCAGTCTGTACTACAGAACTTGCTCTTGTTAGTCTGTCGCTTTATAAAAAAGTATTCTTCAATCTCATGTCAGTGTATGTTCTTTCATTTGGGAAAGTAATTAACACAGTGCCTAAAACAGCTTTCTACTCACAATGTCTACCCAAAATAATGCTACCTGATAACTTTTCTGAAATTAAATATTATCCACAAATATAACTTTGTAATTTTTAAAATATTTATAATAATTTTAAATATTTAAAGATGCTAAAGTGAATACATGCAGTTAATTCCTTCTAACTCCCCTAAAATAATAGCAAAGGGGGGTGTGTGTATGTGTGTTTGGTTGTTTTTTAAGGCATAAGCCTGCAAGCACCGAAAGAATAGAAATAAGAAAAAGCAACAAAAACTTTAGGAGCTGACAAGGCAAAGAAATGACTGAACTGACTCAGCAGACTCAATAATGCTGATCTTAAATTAGAAGTAAAGAAAACCAAGATTTGACTCACTTGTAACAAAAAATCCCTGAAGGCTCAGAAATTGGCAGGACGAGTTGTATCTGGGATCAGAGTGAAGGTGTAGCTGAACAACCACTTTCTGGGTGAAAGTTCATTTAAGAAATCTAGATGCTCCTACCCCTCACCTTTTCTGAAGTCTTCCCTTACTTAGCATAGCCACATAACTGACCCTCTCCTATTCCGGGAAAACATTAGAAGTGTACTCTCTAGAGTGGGTAAAACAAAGGGTCTCTGGATTGGGTATATGTTATAGGCTGAACTGTGTTCCCCTCAATTTTCCTATGTTGAAGCTGTAACCCCCAGTACCTCACAATGTGACTACTTGGAGACAGGTTCTTTTAAAAGGTGAAAATAAGGTCATTAGTGGGAGTGATCCCTAATCCAATATGATTGATATCTTTATAAAAAGAGGCAATCAGGGGCACAGACACACAGAGGGAAGATAATGTGAAGATGGCCACCTACAAGCCAAGGACAGAAGCATCAGAAGGAACTAACTTTGCCAACACCTTGATCTTGGACTTCTGGCCTCTAGATTGAGAAAATAAATTTCTGTTATCAGGCCACCCAGTCTGGTACTTTGTTATGGCAGCCTTAGCAACTAATACAGTATGCTGTATTGGACTTCTGAAATTCTGGGTGCAAAGTAGGAGACTGTCCACCCTCAAGACTCTGACAAAATACTGGCATTGAACTCGGGAACAAGGAAACAATCCACCCATATAGTTAACATTACTGTCAATAAGTCACACCCACATGCACATTTCTGAGCAGTTTTTAGAGTTCTACCCCCAGAAATATGAGCAGATAGTCAAGGATGAGCAGAACTTCAAAGAAAGCATCTAACATGAAAGATAGACTAAAACAAACAAACAAACTTTGGGGACACAGGTTACACAGGGAGAGGGAAACACAAAAGCTCTATCAGTAATTAAAAGAGAGGCTATTAAGAATAGGATGCTAGGGGCACCTGGGTGGTTCAGTTGGTTAAGCATCCAACTTTTGATTTCACCTCAGGTCATGATCTCAGGGTTGTGAGATGGAGACCTGTGTGAGGCTTCATGCTGGGCATGGCGCCTACTTAAGATTCTTTCTCTCCCTCTGCCCCTGCCTGCCCCTCTCTCCCTCTCTTAAGAAAAAAAAAAAAAAAAGAATAGGATGATAAAACAAAGGAACAGAAATCAAGAGTTCTTAGGAGTTAAAAATATGAGAGTAGAAATGAGTAACTCAGTAGAAGAGCTGAAAGACACAGCTAAAGAAATCACTCAAAAATAGAAAAGGGCAAAATTGAAAATAAGAGAGAAAAAATGAACTATTTAGAAGTTTAAAAGGTTTAAAATAAGAATACTTCTAGACAGCAAAAACAGACTATGAAGAGAAGGAAAATCAGTATTTCTCAGAACTGAAGGTCATAAGTTTCCATAATGAAAAGACAGCACAAAGGAGAAAGAGCCAACATGAAAAATGAAAACAGACCTAAATTAAGGCATATCAAATTGTGAAATTTCAAAGAGCAAGTCCTGCCAATTTCCAAAAAGATAGTGTACATTTACTATGTGAAAATTCATTGGGTAGAACACTTATAATATTCATCCCTTTCTATAAATGTTACACTAACATTAAAAACCTAAAAAAATAAAGGAAAAAGGGAAATGAATGAAGAAATGAAATGAAGAAGGAAATGGATTACATCCTTTAGAAATAAACTGAGACAATGGTTTAGATAAGCAGAAAAAAAATACACACGTCTCCTTTAATATAAAAAAATTAGATGTGCATACAAGGTATAAACTTAAACTTGGTCGGGGGAATTCGGAGGGGGAGATGAACCATGAAAGACTATGGACTCTGAGAAACAAACTGAGGTGTTTTAGAGGGGAAGGGGTGAGGGGATGGGTTAGACTGGTGATGGGTATTAAGAAGGGCATGTACTGCATGGAGCACTGGGTGTTATACAAAAACAATGAATCATGGAACACTACATCAAACACTAATGATGTACTGTATGGTGACTAACATAACATAATAAAATAAAATTAAAAAAAATAAACTTGGTTGTGCACCTTTTATAAAAAGGAACCTGAAAGAGTAAATGGTTGAACAACAGACTAAGCACAAGTGGGCTTCCCCATTCAGATATCACTATCTAATAACTTTGTAATGTCTAAATATTAGATAGTGGAGGCTGAAATTTAATCTCTATTAAAAACAAAAGAGTTTTCCAAACAAGCAAAAGCTAAAGGAGTTCATCACCCTAAACCAGTCTTACAAGAAATGTTAGAGGTACTTCATTAAGCTGAAAAGAAAGAGCACTAATTAGTAACAAGAAAATACATGAAAGTATAAATTTCATTGGTAAAGGTAAATATATGGTAAAGGTAGTGGATTAATCATTTATAAAGCTAGTATGAAGGTTAATGACAAAAGTGATAAAAACAATTATAACTACAATAATTATTTAAAGTTTACACAAGAGAAAGGTTCTTATTAAATGTGACATCAAAAACATAAAACGTGGGTGTAGGGAAAGAGTAAAAATGTAGAGCTGTAGAATGCATTCAAACTTAAGTTGCTATCAACTTAAAATAGACCATTACAAATATAGATTTTTATATGTAAGCCTCATGGTAATCATAAAGCAAAAACCTACAGTAGGTACATGAAAGGTAACAAAAAAGGAATCCGAAGAGTAACACTAAAGAAAGTCATCAAATCTCAAAGGGAGAGAGCAAGAGAAGAAGAAAGGAACAGAGAACTACAAAACAGCCAGAAAACAATTAACAAGATGGCAAAAAGCACATTTCTATCAATAATCACTTTAAATGTAAATGAACTAAATCCTCCAGTCAAAAGACAGAGAGTAGCTGAATGAATTAAAAAACAGGACCCATCTATATACAGCTTACAAGAGACTCCTCACTTTGTGAGGAGACACACAAATGGAAAGCAAAGGGATGAAAAAAGATATTCCGTGAGAATGGAAACCCAAAGAAAGCTGGGTTAGCTATATTATATCACACAAAATAGACTTTAAACAAGGACTGTAATCAGAGACAAAGAAGGCATTATAACATAATGATAAAGGGATCAATCCAACAAGAGGATATAACATTTGTAAATACTTATGTACCCAACAGAGGCTAGAGTACCCAAATATATCAACCAAATATTAATAGACCTAATGGGAGAAACTGACAATATAGTAATAGTAAGGGACTTTAATATCCCACTTATACCAGGAAGGAAATCAATAAGGAAACACTGGCCTTAAATGACACAATAGACCAGACTGACTTAATAGATAAACACAGAACATTCTACCCAAAAGTAAGTAACAGAATACACATTCTTCTCAAGTGCACAAGGAACATTCTCCAGGATAGATCATATGTTAGATCACAAAACAAGTTTAATACATTTAAGAAGATTAAAATCATATCAAACATCTTTTCCCACTATAATGGTATGAAACTAGAAATCAATCACAAGAAAACTGAAAAATTCACAAATGTGTGGAGATTAAATAGTGCGCTTGAACAACCAATGGATCAACAAAGAAATCAAAGGAGAAATCAAAAAAACTTTGAGACAAATGAAAAGGAAATACAACATATCAAAATTTATGGGACACAGCAAAAGCAGTTCCTAAGAGGAAGTTCATAGTGCTAAATACCTACCTCAATAAACAAAAAAATCTCAAATAAACAACCTAGCTTCACATCTCAAAGAATGAGAAAAAGAACAAATGAAGCACTAAGTTAATAGAGGGAAGAAAATATTAAGGATCAGAGTGGAAATAAATGAAACAGAGACTAATAAGACAATAAAAGAGATGAATGAAACTAAGAGTTGGTACCCTGATTAGATAAATAGAATTGACTAACCTTTAGCTAGACCCACCAAAAAAAAAAAATAGGGCTCAAATAAATAAAATCAGAAACAAAAGAGAAGATGTTACAACTGGTACCACAGAAATATAAAGGATCATAAAAGAATTCTATGAACAATTATATATCAACAAATTGAACAACCTAGAGGAGGCAGATAAATTCCTGGAAACATACAATCTATCAAGACCAACCATGAAAAAATAGAAAATCTCAATGACCAATTATTAGAAAGGATTGAATCAGTGAGTAAAAACCTCCCAACAAACAAAAGTCCAAGACCAGATGTCTTCACTAGTGAATTCTACCAAACATTCAAAGTAAAGTTACAGGCCAATACCTTGATGAACATAAATGTAAAAATCCTCAACAAAATATCAACAACCTGGACTCAACAATACATTAAAAGGATCATACACCATGATCAAGAAGGATTTATCCTAAGGACACAGGAATGGTTCAACACCCACACATCAATGAATGTGATATACTACATTAATAAATGGAAGATAGAAATCATATGATCATCTCAATAGATGCAGAAAAAGCATTTGACAAAATTCAACACCCATTTATGACAGAAACTTTTAACAAAGTGGGTAGAGAGGGAACACACCTCAATGTAATAAAGGTTGTGAATAGCAAGGCCACAGCTAACATCATCCTCAATGGTAGAAAGCTGATCAGGAACAAGACAGGGATGCCCCTCTCACCACTTTTATTCAATATAATACTGGAAGTCCCAGTCACAGTAATTAGGAAAGAAAAAGAAATAAAAAGCATCAAATTAGAAAGGAAGAAGTAAAACTGTCATTATTTGCAGATGATATAATATTATATAGAAAAAAACCCTAAAGACTCCACCAAAAAGCTGTTAGAAATGATAAATGAAGTTGCAGTATATGAAATCAATACACAAAAAAATCTGTTGCATTTCTATACACTAATAATGAACTATCAGAAAGAGAAATTAAGAAAACAATCTCATTTACAATTGTATCAAAAAGAATAAAATACCTAGGAATAAATTTTTTTTTTTTAAAGATTTTTTATTTATTTATTTGACAGAGAGAGACATAGCGAGAGCAGGAACACAAGCAGGGGGAGTGGGAGAGGGAGAAGCAGGCTTCCTGCCGAGCAGGGAGCCCGATGTGGGACTCGATCCCAGGACCCTGGGATCATGACCTGAGTCGAAGGCAGACGCTTAACGACTGAGCCACCCAGGCGCCCCAATACCTAGGAATAAATTTAACCAAGGAGGTGAAAAACCTGTACTCTGAAAACTATAAGATATAGATGGAAGAAACTGAAGATGACAAATAAATGGAAAAAAATACTGTGCTAATGAATGGTAGGAATCCATGAATATTGTTTTAAAAAAATGTCCATACTACCCAAAGGAATCTACAGATTCAGTGTAATCACTATCAAAATACCAATAGTATGTTTCACAGAACTAAAATAATTAATCCTAAAATTTGTATGGAATCAGAAAACCCTCAAATAGCCAAAGCAATCCTGATAATGAACAAAGCTGGAGGTACCATACTCCCAGTTTTCAAACTATACCACAAAGCTATAGTAAGCAAAACAGTATAGTAGCCATAAAAACAGACATATAGATCAATAGAACAGAACAGAGAACCCAGAAATAAACCCATATTGATATATATATATATACATGTCAACTGATTATATAATTTATGACAAAAGATGCAAGAATATATACAATGGGGAAAGGACAGTCCCTTCAAATAAATGGTGCTAGGAAAATAGGACACCACAGGCAAAATAATGAAAATAGCTTATTATCTTATACCATACACAAAAATTAAAGTAGATTAAAGACAGGAATGTAAGACCTGAAACCACCCACTCCTAGAAGAAAACAGATGGTAAGCTCCTTGACGTTGATCCTAGCAATGATTTTTTGGACCTGACATCAAAATCAAAGGCAACAAAAGCAAAAATAAAGTGGGACACTACATCAAACTAAAAAGCTTCTACACGGAAAAGAAAACCATCAACAATATTTGCAACAAACTCAACACCAAAAAAAACAAATAATCCAGTCAAGAAATGGGCAGAAGACATGAACAGACACTTCTCCAAAGAAGAAATACAATGGCCAACAGACACATGAAAAATTGCTCAGCATCACTCAGTATCAGGGAAATACAAATCAAAACCACAATGAGATACCACCTCACACTGGTCAGAATGGTTAAAATTAACAACTCAGATGTTGGCGAGGATGTGGAGAAAGGGGAACCCTCTTACATTGGTGGGAATGCGAACTGATACAGCCACTCTGGAAAACGGTACGGAGGATCCTCAAGAAGTTAAAAATAGAGCTGCCCTTTGACCCAGCAATTGCACTACTGGGTATTTATCCGAAGGATACAAACATAGAGTTTCAAAGGGGCACACGCACCCTATCGTTTATAGCAGCAATATTTACAATAGCCAAAAAATGGAAAGAGCCCAGATATTCATCAATAGATGAACGGATAAAGAAGATGTGTGTGTGTGTGTGTGTGTGTGTGTGTGTGTGTAATGGAATATTACTCAGCCATCAAAAAGAATGAAAGCTAGTCATTTGCAATGACATGGATGGAACAACAGGATATTATGCTAAGCAATATAAGTCAGTCTGAGAAAGACAAATACCATATGATTTCACTCATATGTGGAATTTAAGAAACAAAACAGATGAACATAGGGGAAGAGAAGGAAAATAAAATAAGATGAAAATAGAGAGGGAGGCAAACCATAAGAGACTCTTAACTATAGGAAACAAACTGAGGATTGCTGGAGGGGAGGTGGGTGGGGGAAATGGGATAATTGGGTGATGGATATTAAGGAGGGCACTTGATGTAATGAGCACTGGATGTTATATGCAACTGATGAATCACTAAAAGCTACCCCTGAAACTAATAATACAGTATATGTTAACTAAATTGAATTTAAATAAAAAATTAAAAAAGAAAACCATCAACAAAATGAAAAGGAAACCTGAATGGGAGAAAATATTTGCAAATCTTATATCTGATAAAAGATTAATATCCAAAATATATAAAAAAAACTCATACAACTCAATAGCAAAAACACAATCAATTAAAAAATAGATTAAAAATCTAAAAACAAAATTCAAAGGACCCAAAGAGACATTTTTCCAAAGAGGACATACAGATGGCCAATAAGTACATGAAAAGGTGCTCAACATCACTAACCACCAGGGAAATGTAAATTAAAACCACAATGAGCTATATCACCTCACACCTGTGAGAATGGCTATTATCAAAAGGACAAGAAATCACAAGTGTTGGCAAAGATGCGGAGAAAAGGGTATCGTTATGCACTGCTGGAGGGAATGTAAATTGGTGCAGCCACTATGGGAAACAGCATGGAGGTTTCTCAGAAAATTAAAAATAGAAGTACCATATGATCCAGTATGCCACTTCTGGGTATTTATCTGAAGAAAATGAAGACACTAATTTGGAAATATATGTGTACCTCCATGTTCATCACAGCATTATGTACAGTAGCCAAGATATGGAAGCAACCTAAGTGTCCACTGATAAATGAATGGATAAAGAAGATATGGTATGTATGTATATACAGATATAGCTATTTTAAAAAAGAATAAAGGCCTGCCACTTGCAACAACACGGATGGCTCTTGAGGATATTACGCTAAGTGAAACAAGTCAGACACAGAGAGACGAATACTGTACGATCTCACTTACATATGGAATCTAAAAAAACGAAACACAACAAATAAACAAACCCAAGCTCATAGATACAGAAAACAGACTGGTGGTTGGCAGAGGTGGAGGTGGTGGGGTGGGCAAAATATGTGAAGAGGGTTAAAAGGTACAAACTTCCAGCTATAAAATAAATAAATCATGGGGACATAACATACTACATGGTGATTACAGTTAATAATACAGTAATGAATATTTGAAAGTTGCTAAGAAAGCAGATTTTAAAAGAGCTCATCACAAGAAAAAAAAGTTTTTGTGACTGTACAGTGATGGATGTTAACTAGACTTACTGTGATGATCATTTCACAAAGTCTATAAATATCAAATCATTGTTATATACCAGAAACTAGTATATTATATGTCAATCATATCTCAATTTGATAAAAGGAGGAAAACAGATACAATGTCCTTTTACAACTTCTTACAGGGAGATACAAGGGCCCTTTGGCCCCTCCCAAAACAGCCTTCCAAACTCTGGTACAATTGCACCACTGACACAACAATTTTATGAACACAGGACACAAAATAATAGTGCAGCATACCTGTATCTTTCTTTGGAATAAGTAAATTATGATTCTCTAGGGGGTGACCAAGACGTTTCCAAGAAGTATTCTCTTTTTTCTTTAGCACAATCTCTATTTTTCCCACATTCTCAACAACCCGCACTAAAAAGAAGATAAATTCCATTTGTATTCATTGAAACTAAATATAACACATTACTTTAAAATCAGTCTTTCTCAAACAATACAAATGTCCTGATCTGATACGAATAACAAGGATCATTATTAGTAAGAAAAGATCTATACATATTCGTCAAAATTGTTTATGCCTTAAATGATATTAAATCCAGCTTATTTTATTTTATGAATCAAATTAACGTTTTTCAAACTAATTTATCAAGGGCCAAACTAACATGTATTGCTAGTTTTCATACAAGCTCAAATACAGCCGTGGCAAGTACTTAACACATAGCTTTAAAAAAAAAAAAAAAGGAGGGAGCTAACATATACAAATTAGTCATTGAGTGGACCTATAAAAGCAAATTTAATTTATACTCTTCCATTTCTTAATTGGGATCTGAGGGGTTCTTGTGAATAAATTCAGTAGATCAATACTGAACCGAGTAAACAAAGAAAAAGCCGCATGAATCATTATAAAGTACATATGAATCTTAAATAATTAAAGACCTTTTAGGGTATCTTTTAATTTTTGACTGAGTTCAGAATATATGGGTATAATAACAAAATACAGACTTTTATATACTGGTTAAAGTTTATGAACTGAATATGCTTTTAAGGTTCTAAAGTATATTTCAGTTTGTCTTTAGAAACAATCTATTCATTCCTCAAGGTAAACACATAATTCAACAGCAATTTAACAATAACTTTTTAAGATAGTCAAATACATTCATTTCAATGAGCACTGATTTGAAGCTTAACCAATACAGAAACATGGTCCTTGATTTTAATTTATACAATTTACAGAGCTTGCTACCATATATAGGAAAGAGAAAGCACAGAACCAGTGTAAGGTATTCTGACAGTACTTTAAAACAAGAAATTACATATATATATTTTAAAATATACACATTTACACATATATGTGTGTATATATCTCTATATATCTATATCTATATAATGAAATATAATTCAGCCTAAAAAAAAAAAGAAAGAAATCCTTCCATTTGCAAGAACATATGAACCCGGAGGCTTTAGGCTAAATGAAATAAGCCAGACAGAGAAGATAATACTGCATGGTATCACTTATATGTAGTATCTTTAAAGAAAAAAAAAGTCACGTACTCATTAAAAAGAGAGTAGAATGGTGGTTGCCGGGCTGGTGGGGGGCGGGGGCGGGGTAAGGGATGGGGAGAGGCTGACAAAAGGGTACAAACTTTCAGTTAAGACATGAATAAGTCTGAGGACCTAACGTACAACCATGGTAACTCCGTTGATAATATTGTATAATTCCAATTTGCTAAGACAGCGGTCTCACACGCAAAAAGGAAATATGTGAGGTGATGGATGTGGGAATCTTTTTACAATGTATACATATATCAGATCATCATGCAATTAAATCTATTATAATTTTGTCAATTACACATCAATAGAGCTAAAAACAAAAGACAAAAAAACAAGAAACCACTATTCTATGAATCTTCTGTTGTTAAACAGCTTTGTGAAATCCACATTGTACTTTTATATGCAGCAATATTCATAACTTAATATGCTCTGTGAACATTACACATTTATGTATATATGCCTAAGAAAAATTTGTCTGCTCTAGTATATTTCTACAAATTGCATGTCAGGAGGAGGGCAGAGACAAGGAAGGAAGGAAGAACGGGAAGAAGACAAGAATTTTAGAAGAAAATTAGGAGAGAAAAAGGAAAGGATAAAAAGATGAAAGGAACAAGGAGAAAGAAAAAAACGGAGAAAAAACCTGAAACCAGAGGGAGAAGAACATATTTATAAAAAATTAATGTATTTATTTATACAGAAAATGTCACATCTTTGTTTTGCAATATGAAAATCTACATATGAAAAATGAGACAAATGCTGATTTTCTCTTTCTCTCTCTCTCTCTTCCTATGTATGTATATATGTAGGTGTATATATACACATAATTATTTTTTGGTAGCTTACCAGAAAAATCTTCTTGAATTTCACGACTTAGCCCTACGAAAGAAAAATAAGTCTAGTTAAAATCCAACTTCAATTCACACAGTCTATGAACACCATGTAAGATCATCTAAACAGTTCTTACATGCACTATTTCAAATCTCTCAAGATAAGTAAAACATATTCTGATAGCCAGGAGAAAAAAACTGTACACAACCCAACTGTCCAACTGTTTAAATATAAATACATACAGGCTTTCAACTTTTCAATTTCTCTCCCTACTAAAGAGCAAATCCCCAATTGCCCACAAGTGGGTAACCACACTAGTCCAAAGCATGGTCCCGCAATGACAAACTTACAAGCCAAGAAGGGAGCAGGGTAGGTAGGGATGCAGCACCTGCAGCGCGCACGCTCTACTGTGTGCACAGGTACAGATGTGCGTACAGGCCAGGCTTGGGTCTGGCTCCATTTTCTCTTTCTTATTGTTCTCTAAGGTTGAATATTTATTCAGCTATTGAAAGAAAATTACTGAGTATCTATGTGTTACTTTCTAGGCATTATCGATACAACAGTTAATGAAAGAGAAAAACCGCTGCCATTATGGAAACTGCATTCCAGAAGGGGGAGAGAGATGCAAGAAATGTTTTTACAGACATCAGCTCTAAACTTCACTGTGTTAATATGGTTATCTGAAACTTAACAATTCTACATTATTTTAGTCTTTCCGATCCAATATCAGCATCCAACAGTGTCATATTTTTTGACTATGGAATTTTTGTTTCTTTTGTATTGTGTGTTACATATTGTTAGCTATAGTGGGAACAAAATTAGCCATAAAGTATTTGAAACATAATAGATGGTGGCACAGAGGTTTTACTTCAAAGAAAAATCATGCAGTGCTAATGAGTAACGTATACTTTTCTAGACATCTGAGTGTTTGGTTAAAACTCTCCCCTAAGAGGCAATATACATTAGATCTTTTATTTTCTTTTAAGATTTTTTTATTTATGAGAGAGAGAAAGGGCACAGGCAGGGGGAGGGGCAGCGGGCAGCGAGAAGCAGACTCCCCTAAAGAGTGGGGAGCCAGATGCAGGGCTTGATCCCAGGACCTTGAGATCATGACCTGAGCCAAAGTGAGACACTTAACTGATTGAGCCACCCAGGCACCCCTCCCTATGCGTTAGATCTTATGCTAAGAAAAAATAGGACAAATTATTTCTAGAAGAAAAGTTTAAGGTTCTAGTTTGATTAATCTACTAAATGGAGAAAATAGGAAAGAAAAAACATTTATCAACTCTGATCAAATTCAAGACAAAAGATACTTCATTAATACAATAAAGCAGTGAACAGAATCCTGAGTCAGCTGATGTCTGGGGAATCAGTCTCTGTTTTGCAAAAGTAAATGATATGTTCTTCATATAAGAACACCTGCTTAAAACACAATTTTCTTGCTATTGTTGTTGTTTTTATTGCTTCATTTCTACCTTCTAACTAGAGTAACATCACCTTCATTAGAGAAGAAAAGGGTGAAATCCTAGTGTCATTTGGATGAAAAGCAGATTAAGAATCTGGTACTTTTGATTCCAGATTTTAGTTCCTGGTTTCTTTCTTCTGATCTCTCATTTCTCAAAGCAGACAGAAGTGATTGTATAGTTGATCTCTCGTCATGAAAGAACAGGCGGCTGAGGAATACAACACAACCTTACGGTCCATGCTGCAGCCTCTGACTTCCCATGACAGAGCCGGCAAAAACCAGGTCCATGGAACTAGCACTTCGGGATGGCTGCTTGGTAGGAGCACGTGACAGGCCTCCAGAGATTTGTTTGTAGGTGTCAAGTACAAGACACTTAACAAAGCCAGGAAAACAAATATTTCATATTATGACTGATTTTGACTGCACCCAATTACTTAAACTTGGGAAAAATGAGGTCATGCTGCCATTTCCTAGCCCTATCATCAGTATAAAGAAAAAACAGAATAGAAATTGATCAAAAGTGACAAACCAATTGACAATATCAGATAAAATATTATAGCCTACCTAGACTGTAGACCAAGTTATTGCCAACCTTAAAGGAAACTGGAGTTGTTTCCATTAATATAAAGTACTTACCCATATGTATAATATATGAATAATCCTTGATAATTGTTTCTGCTCTAAAGGAATCATCCTGATGATCAACTATTACTGAGTCTAAGTTAATATCCTTGAACAGAAAGCAAAAAGAGAAAGATTAAAAAGTAAAATTTTCCCCAAATTTCTACAATTATACTTTTAAGATGATCCATGGATGTGCATATGGCACTTCTTTATAGAATTCACAAGATGAGTAAAGGTAGTTAATCCTGTTTTTTTTCTCATACAACCCAGTTCTCCTTCAAAACACATAGTGCAATTTTTTTTTTAAAGATTTTATTTATTTATTTGACAGAGAGAGAGAAAGAGAGACAGCGAGAGAGGGAACACAAGCAGGGGGAGTGGGAGAGGGAGAAGCAGGCTTCCCGCTGAGCCAGAAGCCCGATGCGGAACTCGATCCCAGGACCCTGGGATCATGACCCGAGCCGCAGGCAGACGCTTAACGACTGAGCCACCCAGGCACCCCCACATAGTACAATTTTAATTATACATTTGTCTCTGCTTAATATCTACCTCACCTACTCATCTCTAAGCTCTAAATGTATGGGACTATCTAGAATATTGCTTAGTACCTAGTAGGTGCTCAATAAATATTTGTTGAATAAATAATTTGGAAAAAATTAGAATCAGACCAGCAATCAAGATATGTATGCTTATTTTAATCTTTCTACTATTACAAGATGCTGGGCAAATTACACAACCTCTGACTTCAGCTTATAAGAAAAATTCACTAACAAATTTTTAGATATCTCTAATTTCTACATAGCCTTGGCACCTATCATTTATACCATACACTGAGCACATTATTCCACATAGAAATCTTCCCCCTTCCCTCAGTCATTCATCCCCCGTGCCTCACTGATATTACCAACAGGAGTAGACCCCAACCTCCCTAGGCTGTGCCCTCTTGGTTTTGGACTGCATGATGAGGAGGAGACACTAACAAGAGGGAGTGGAAGGGGTTCAGGCAGTGCCTCTGGCCCTCTGGGCTGTATCAGGCAGAGAGCCTGGTCATTCCACGCTGCTACAGTCAGCGGAAATCACAGCATGCGGTCTCAGAAATTCCTAGCTGCCAGAACTTGTCTTTAAATTTACATGGTTCCTTAAGTGTGGGAACCTTGCCAGTTGCTGAAGGATCTATTTGGAGATATTATACATTGTCTGTGTATTTATCTGATTTCCCAGACTGTAAGTCCCATGAAAGCCAAGTATCTACATATGTGGCTCATCATTAGATCCCTGAATTCTTAAATAGTGTTGCAAATAAAGTAGGAGTTCAATAAGTACTTAGTAAATCAACTGTCTCCTTAATTTTAGTTTCAAGAGGGCATCTGAATCCCATTAGTGGTTTAAGCTTAGTAAGCCACAGTAATACAGTCTCTACTGTCTCTCAAATCCCAATTTATGTGCAGGAAATTAGTTCTTACAATAAAGTTAACTGGGATTCTCACTTTTGTTATCCATGCTTAAAACACACACACACAAAGTATATAATATATTTCCTAGTCTAGCTTTTTTAACGAGGCTATAGCACGGTTATTAAGAGTATATACTCTGGAGCCAGCCTGCCTGGGTTCAAAATGCTAGACCTGCCACTTACTGTGTGGCATTGGGTAAATTATTTAAGCTACTCCATGGAGTTTCTGTGAGTAAATAAGTTAATATAAGGGTGCTTAGAAAATAGCTAACATTTGTTGAGCATTTACTTTTTTTCTGATTTTAAAGTTTACCTTCTGTTTAGTATATATGACAATGGTGACTAACGAGTCTGTCTGGAACCAGTCATAGCTGTAAAATATTAAAAGAAGGAATAATTACGTTGACAATCTTGTACTAAATATATTAAATCATTAAATATATGATTTAAAAATATATATGGTTTAAAAATATACAATATGACAACATTAAGTATATGATTTTAAATATATGGCTTAAAATCTACAGTAAGAAATATATTTCTCTAGGTAAACTTTTTTCTAAATAATGGGGGGGGTGTCTACCATTATATAGGTGGTAATTATTTCTGAATTTAAAATACCTATACTCGCATGTATTCCAACTTGGATTAAAACAAACAATATCTCCTTGATAAGATACTTTTTTTGGGGGGGGGACGCCTGGGTGGCTCAGTCGGTTAAGCGTCTGCCTTCAGCTCAGGTCATGATCCCAGGTTCCTGGGAT
>NC_138376.1:62247895-62283560 GCF_054177405.1 Leptonychotes weddellii | reverse complement strand
GAAGAGGGAACACAAGCAGGGGGAGTGGGAGAGGGAGAAGCAGGTTTCCCGCCGAGCAGGGAGCCCGATGCTGGGCTTGATCCCAGGATCAGGACCTGAGCTGAAGGCAGACGTTTAACCAACTGAGCCACCTAGGCGCCCCTTGATAAGATACTTTTTAGAAAGGTTACATTCTACTAAAATCTTTTATCAGAGCAGTAACACAACATATTTTCTTAAGAAGCCTGACAAAATCTACATATTACCTTCACTCCTCCCTGTCACAAATTATTCAAGATATTAATTAATCAAGGTCTTTTAATGGTTCAACAGGAAAACTTAAGGTAAAACTTCTGTTTTGTAATAGGTGTTCATCAAACTGATACTGTTTTTGCACTTATTACATACATAAGGACACCCACAGGTAAATCCTAGAGGTTTCCTCATGCCCTTCAGTTAAAACTGTATATGAAATACTTAAATAGATTTAACAAACATAGCAGGATGCTGCTGTTATGGGCTGGTGGTAGAGAGAAAGGCAGAAAGAGAAAAAAATCACAAAGAATAATCATAACCCTGAAGGCATCTGAAATGTTAACATTAACAAAAATACATATGGATCAAATAATATACTAAGACAGTTGCTGTGCAGTACACTTTAAAAACAGAATATAGTAGTTGAATAAATTATGGTATGGTCATATGATGGAAGGCAGACAAAAAATGCTTTTGCAGAATATTTAATGACATAGGAAATTGCTCACAGAATACATTGCAATGCCAGTATTATCAAAATAGAATAACACAGAAATAGGTGTTATACAAATCAAACTGGGTAGAATAAACCAAATATTAAGTATATATCTAGAGTTGATAGATTATGACTGATTTTATCATCTGCTTTTTTGTATTTATCTGTATTTTTCAAGTTTTCTACCAAGAATGTATACTTTATAATCAGAAAATAAAATTTTTGAATAGTTTAAATTTTAAAGTTAAAAATATTTTTGAAGTTTTTGAAGTTTAAAGTTTTTTTTAAACATGAAGATTTAAACACAATGGTTTTTAAATTGCATCAAACTTCAGTTATACTAAAAATTCACATTTGCAGAAAACAGCTCATTCTCCAACAATGCCTGATAAATGGGACACTACAGTTCTTGTGTCAAAGATGCATGATTAATATAGTAGGCAATAACTCAAAGTCAGAGCTGTTTATTTTTTTTTAATGTGTATGTTTTGGTATAGAACTGATTTAGCTTTAAAAAAGCAAAACAAGAATGCATACCTTGGAGAACTAGGACCTTCTTTGGCAAGTGTATCTGACACTTGGCTCTTGGGAAGCATGCCTTCACAAAGAAAAACAAAAGAGCTACAGTTCATCTAGAAAGCATATTTATCTTTTTTTGCTTTTTAGTAAAGGTATTAAAATGTCATAAAAGGACACAAATCATAGATGTACTACGTAATGAATTTTCATAAAGTAAAACATACCCTTGTAGTTAGCACCCATCCTATGCCCCCTTCTAATCACCACCTCTCCTCCAAGGGTACCCATTATTCTGACTTCTAGCATCATTAGCTTTTGCCTATATTTGACCTTTATAAAATGTAATCATAAGATATTTTCTCTTTTGGTCTGGCTTTTTTTGTCCTGCATTACAGGCCTTACATCAAATAAGCATGATTGATAGTAAGCAGTAAGTCAAACCTGGAGGTTTCTCAGATTTTACCCCTGCTGTTGAATGCAACAGTAGTTTGTTCCTTTTTATTACTAGGCATTACTACATTGTATAAATATACGAGAATTTATACATTCTCCTGTTGATGGACATTTGGGTTGTTTCCAGTTTTTGGCTATTAGACACAAATAGCACTGTTATAAACATTCTTGTATATGTACATGTACATTCTTAAAGAACGTATATCCACATTTCTGGTAAGTTTATAAGCTATGTGTATGTTCAGCTTTAGTAGATGCTGCTAAATGCTTTTCCAAAGTGGTTGTACCGATTTACACTTTTTTACCAGAAACGTCTGAGTTCCAGATGCTCCACAACCTCAATGACACATGGTGTTGTCTTTTTCCATCTTAGTCATTCTTGTGGGCATGCGTCAACACAGCATTTTAAAAGCCCACTAAAACTGTGGTTTTCAAATGAAAACTCTGAGACGTGGAAGAGCTCTGGAGATTCTGGAAGCATTAAGTATTTCCCTCCCACAACAGGAGTGCATTGTTTGTTACCTGTAAGGTTCAGTTTGGAAAAAAGGAGGACTGCTGCTAAAAGACTTTTGAAAATCACCGTATCAATTACATTTCTATTCCTCAAACTCTGCAGGAAAACAAATTTTATGTTTAGTCTCTGGTGAGTCTTAGAATTCTCACATTAGAAGTCATAGTAATTATATAAAGTCAGAGAGGAGAGGCACCTTTCAGACAGGCTAGTTTAGAGGTTTCCAGGATTCTTTCTGGCCAAGAAGCTTCTGTTTAAACCCAACTTAAATGCAAGCACAGTATATCAAACAGCCATATTTTGGGGGATGAGGCTGATCATCAGTCCTGAGCTCAAGCCTTGTACTCAGTTTCCATCTCTTCCTATGTAACTCAATTAACTTTCAGATAAACAAAGGAAGTCTCAGAGATGTGACATAACAAAGCCAAAGTTATGAACTAACAAGTGGTGAACCCTAAAGAAGAATGCTTTACTAGAAAACTAAAAGTATAACAACAGGACTATAATAATTAAAATGTATTTTTGTCTAAAATGACAAAAAATAAGAAAAGATAATCTTATCAAAGTATTTGAAAATCACTGGAAAGATATTTTACTAAGAGATTAATGTCATTTATCTTTTAGAGGACTTATATAAATAAGAAACAAATGCATCACAATCTAACAATTTGTATAAGAAAAAGCTATCAACAGGATTCACAGATTGTTAGCCAATTTTGATCTTATTAAGACCTGATTAGGACCAAGAATTCTGGACTTGAGGTGTCAGCACTGTGATCTTACAAAAACCACCATTTCTGCTTCCTCGAATTCAAACTAGTAAAGAAATCTGCCCTGCAATCTCATGAGAAAGCAAATGAGCCGATTTCCACACCTTCTAAAAAACTATATGGTGCCATACAAATATAACTTTTTAGAACAGAATAATGTCATAGGCTGTGGAATGTGTCTTGATTTCAACATTTACCAAGCAAAACAAAACATCTTATATATAATATCCTTCTAGAAAAGCTGAAGGAATCTGTGGTGAATATGGGGTTGAGTAAAACAGTTAATTAAAGTTAGTGGACTAAATGAACATTCTCCTCCCCGTAAATGCTGCTTGATGACTGATGTTAATTTGAAGGGATCAGTTCTCTAGTGGATTACCATAGCAGTTTAACTCATTCAGGATTTAAAAAGCTGTTTGAATAATGACATTGCAGGCAGACATCACATCTGCAAATACACAGACTTACCACATAGACTTAAATGAGCCAAATATGAGAAACAGCTAATAAATATAAATATTACAATCCTAGAGAATCCAAGATCAAAATAGGTAACTGTGCTGGCCAGATCACTTGTGAAATGTTAATATTCCATTCTCAAGACCATCTTGAACCAAGGTATTACTTAAATATAGTGCATCCAGAGGAGGGCGATAGGAAAGTAAAGGTTCTGGAAGTCATATGTGGTGGGAATGGAAATGCCCAGTCCATCAGTAATGAATCTTTAAGCGAAGATCGTATGCCTAGTATCACAAAAGAGTCAATCATCAGATGAAACCTAAGATCAGCCCTTCATTGAAAGCAGTGCTACACTATCAGACAAAAAGCTTCTGGTATTACATCACAAACTGCAATAAGTAAGTCTACAATATAGTCTATTTTCTCAAGTTAAAAAAGAAAAGGTAATTTGGCAATCTAGCTTGTAGCTATATTTCTATGTTTCTTTTACAAATATGGAGAAAAAACCCTATAAAATAGTGCAATCGGAGTAGCCCCAGGCATTTCCTAAGAGTCAATACTGACCCCTACACCATACTTATTTTGTTTTTTGTGGATGGCGGGCGTCGGGGGCGGGGGGGTAGGTGCACGGTGGACATTGGCAGCTATAATTCTGAGTCAAACTGAATGGCTGAAGAAGCCAGAGCTGTTGAGCCTGGTAAAGAAGTTTAATAGGCTACTCAGCATCTATATGTAAACACTGGTGTTGAGCTCCATGCCGGAGGGATGTGGCTTGCTCAATCTTGTTTCTGTGGGTAGAACTCCTCATCACTACAAATATTCAAGCTGCAGGCAGATGAACACATGTTCAGGGATGTTACAGGAGAGACTACTTACTTACTGTAAGAGTAATGGCTGGAATAAGGGATCTAAAATGTTCTGCCAAATCCTCTAAGGCAAGTGAAGACATCTTTTGTATAAAAAAAATATCAAAATACTACCCCAAATAATTCTGTAAAGCAATTTTGTATGTGAAGGTAACTTAACTCATGTGAATATGATCCATTTTTTACCATAAACATATATGACTTACCATTTAAGACTTTCTTTTCTTCACGACAGTCTGTACAGTGATTTAGAAAAAAAAGCCAGGTAAGAATACTATAATCAAAGAGAGTATCAGTTAATATTATATTTGAAGATAACAGCCCTGTTTTTGAAGGGCTTTCTTTCAAGGTCGGAAGAGAAAAACAAGGCTAATAAATAGATGGCCTATGTTTGAAATAAGGAAGCATCATCTCTGAAAATTACCAGGCCTATTTTTTCTCCAGGTGTTTATCTCCCACTTCACTGAGGTTTTTTCTACTTCTTTGAACATTTTTTTCTAATATCTTGGTTAATTTCTTTAGAAAGCATATAAAAACCCAAGTTTTGTCCAGGTTATCACATTCTAAAGTAGTCAAAAGTATCCAGAATTTATTATATTATACTTTATAAATAAAACATACATGTTAACAACCCAAAGAAAGACACTTTATTATCTTTCTTATCTAGGTCAGTACTTAAAGTGATTATTGTTACTCCAAATTTAAATGGCAAAATTATTAAAATATAAGACTTTCGCTTGCATATGCAATGCACTACAATTAGTGTTACAACCCAGGAAAATTTAACAGGTATTTTCTTTCAGGATGGCAGCCAACTCAATCTACACTGTATTTTGATCACCACAAGTGCCACACCGTATGGTCAAAATAAAACCCTCAGCAAGTTAACAGAGTTAAAAAAAAAAAAAAAAAAGAAAGAATGACAAGCCAACAAAATATCCAAATAGTAAACTGACAGATACCAATTGTTAAGGTGAACTTGTTTCACAGAAAAAGAAACTAAACTACTTAAATGAAAGCTTTCAAATTTTTTATGTTCTGATTTTCAATCAATCAGAGATCTCATAATTACCTCCATTTCACCCAACTATCATAAAATAATCATGATTTAGGAAGCCAGATGACTACTGTTTTTATTTTCTTTATTTTACTGAAATAATTTCATAGCTGAAAGGGATCTTAACCACATACAGCAAATTATCTGATAATATGGATCTGATCCCCTCATTTAAGACTGAAAACCAGAGATCAAGGACGTGAATGAAACCCATAGCTCTTCAGGAACAAAGCCAAGATTGGACTTCATCTTCTGAAACTCAGCATCATATTTCTTACTACGCCATTGCTATTGTTAATACTTCCAAAAGACAAAAGACCTAAAAATCATTTAAATTATACCTCGAAATGAGCTTTGTTTATCAAGTGCCAAGTAAAAATCTAGTCATTACAGTTCGCAAGATATCATCAATGTCCCTGCTTGATCACTTACTTTCATCAGTGTGTTTCATCTGTCTTTCCTACTGCAGTTGTGATTGTTTTATCTTAGAACAAACAACAAACTCACAGATAGAAGTAAATTAAATCTATTTTCAGTGCACCACATAGTTGGCAGTTTGAGGAATCTCATTTATCAAGTAAAACAATTTGTTTTCATCTAAGAGGATCACTGATTTTGAAAAACTGCCCCAGGTAATTTGTTTCTAGGGGGAAGTGTACATTTATCTTATATGACTTACCTTCTGCCTGATGTGAATTGATTGAACCTGTCAGAACTTTCTGGATCCTACCAAATAGGTAATTTTTTCCCTGAATCTTTTTTTTTTTATACAACAATTACCAGTAGGAAGAAATCTACTTAAACAATCTAAATTACATTTAAAAACTCTACTAATCTTTTGCAACTCTTTTAAAAAAACTGAGACATAGAAATAAGAGACAATTTTGTATTATTAAGCACATTTACATCTGAATCACGTTAGTCACATGAGACTGACAAGAAATCTGATATTCCATCTAGATAATTAATCCCATCATTTTAGCGTGCTCCATGGCCAAAAGATTTTGTGTTTTCTCACAATGTTGGTTAAACTGCATTACTCTGGTAAGAATTTCTGCTTTCTGGAGAGATCAGAGTCATTTTGAAAACAGGCACTGCAATTTATAGACTACACTCTACTCTTTTTTGGTAAGAGAGTGGATGAGAATTTTTAATTGTGACCCCAATCTAGATTACCTCTGTTGAGTGGAGCCAGGGAGGACCCCTCTGGGATAAAGAAAGAAAAATCCTGTTTTACCAGTATGCTCCTTCTTTTAATAAATATTTATTGATCAGCATCTTAATAGAGATATTGGTAGAATATGAACCCATTTTGATAAAAAGTTAGGAAAATACAAATATATATTCAGTTTGCTTACTGAATTACTAAAATTACCCATAAATTTGGAAAGATTCATAATGAGAGTAGTAACATGGTTACCTTTGTGTGTGTAGGGGAGGGTAAACAAGTAGATGGGAGACAAGTATGACAAGGGCACTTCTCATGCTTGAATCATGTGAATGCATTATTTATTCAAATAAATTAAATAAACAGAATTAAAAATGAAATGCTGATACGTTCTTTTGAATACATACAATATGATAATGCTTTAAAAGAGGTATGTAGAAGGTTAGGTATAGAAGCATAGAGAAGGGTCTCTCTACTTGGAAGGAATTTGAAAGGACTCCACTGAGTGCTCGCTTCGGCAGCACATATACTGAAAGGACTCCACTGAGGAGGTAATATTTTAGCTATGTTTTGAAAACATGCAGGCATTTGTCACAAGGCCCTGAAGAAAAGCATTCTAGGAAGACAAATGCTGAGCATTTATATTTGAATGTTTTACATTTATCATGAAGCTACAAACCTCATCTTCTCTTCTTATTTTCTCTTCTCTGGATTTTGGGTTAGGTAATTTTGGGCTGGATAATTCTCCGTTGTGGGGGTCTATCCTGTGCACTCTGCTGGGTAATTTTGGGGTGGATAATTCTCTGTTGTGGGGGTCTATCCTATGCACTGTAGGATATTCAGAGCATCACTGTCCTCTCCTCTACCCACTAGAATGCAAGTAGCATCTAGTTTAGTTGCAACAACGAAAATGTCTCCAGACATTGCTCTCTTGAGGAGCAAAATCAACCCCTGTTGATTTTGGCATATATAAATATTGGCATATGTAAATATAAATATATATATATATATATGCGCAAAAGTGGGTAACTTTTATGAGGTGATTCGCTGCCTTACAAAAAAGAAGCATCCATGAGTTCTTTAAATGGCAGGATTCTCCAGTTGAATAACTATAGCTTTTTTTTCTTTTTTTTTTTTAAAGATTTCATTTATTTATTCATGAGAGACAGAGAGAGAGAGAGAGACAGAGGGAGAAGCAGGCTCCCCGCAGAGCAGGGAGCCCGATGCGGGACTCGATCCCAGGACCCTGGGATCATGACCCGAGCCGAAGGCAGACGCTTAACCGACTGAGCCACCAGGGTGTCCCGAATAACTATAGCTTTTAAGTAAGGTACATATACATATAAACCTCAGTATCTTCACTTTTATTTTTATTTAAAATTAAAAAAAAATTTTTTTGTTTCAACTTTCTATTGAAATTCCGGGTAGCTAAAAAAAGGGGGGGGGGATGGGAGGGGGAAAAATTCCAATTAGTTAACATATAGTAGCTTCACTTTTAAAGTGAAGGTGTTAGAACAGCTTCTAAATCCTCTTTCATCTCGAAGTAGTCTATTGATCTATGGTTCCAAGTGCTTTATAGTCAGTAACTGCTTGAGTGAGTGGGTGTGAAAATGAAAAACATAAAAGTATTAGAAACCATGATAAAGTAATGAGAAATTAAGAAGAAACATTTCTGACACTGCCCTATGCCATTGGCAATATGACTATTTTTAAAATATGACTTCCATTAAAATTTTTTAAAGTATAGTTATGGTCTAGAACAGTGCTGCCCAAAAGAAATATAATGCAAGCCACAAGCATAATTTTAAATTCTTTAATAACCACATTAACAAAATAAAAAGGAACAGGTTAAATTAATTCTAATAATATATTTCTACTTAACACAATATATCCAGAACATTATCATTTCAACATGTAATCAATGCAAAATTTATGAGACATTTTACATTCTTTTTTTTCAACTAAGTCTTGAAATGCAGTATTTTACACTTTTAACACATCTATATTTGGAGGAGGCACATTCTAGCATTCAAGAGCCACAGGTGGTGTGTGTCTACAATAATGGCAGCAAAGGATTAAAATAAGGGCAAAAAGCAAGAGCATTTTTCATCTTTGCCAGAGAATGAAGTGTTCCACATAAATAAGTAATCAAGAACTGAAGCTTTGCCTTTTCAAGCAAAGTTTCTCCTTTTATTCATTATTGATATCTTTCTAAAGCACAATACAAACCATAATGCTTTTTAAACAAAGGATTATTAAAAAAAAAAAAACAGATTCTTCCCTTGATAAGGATCCACTAGTATTATGTTTGGGTTTTTTTTAAAGATTTTATTAATGGGACGCCTGGGTGGCTCAGTCGTTAAGCGTCTGCCTTCAGCTCAGGTCCTGATCCCAGGGTCCTGGGATCGAGCCCCGCATCCGGCTCCCTGCTCCACGGGAGGCCTGCCTCTCCCTCTCCCACTCCCCCTGCTTGTGTTCCCTCTCTCACGCTCTCTCTCTCTCTCTATCAAATAAATAAATAAAATCTTAAAAAAAAAAAGATTTTATTAATTTATTAATGAGAGAGACGGGGGGAGGGGGGAGGCAGAAGCAGAGGGAGAAGCAGGCTCCCTACTGAGCCCGATGCAGGACTTGATCCCAGGACCCCGGGATCATGACCTGAGCCAAAGGCAGACACTTAAGCGACTGAGTCACCCAGGCGCCCCCACTAGTACTATGTTTTATATTCTGATGCTGTTAGCTCCTGCATATGCATTTCGCCACTGCTACACTAGAAACCACCAGATAAACTGAAAACTATCCTTCCAGAACTGCCCAACTGTAGGGATGCCCATAAAATGCCTGGATTCTGGATTCCCTTGCTTTGGGGTCTGGCAGGCCACCTACCTAAAAGAGGGTGCCAGGGATCTTGTACTGAAAGAAGCCCATGCATAAAATTCCTCTTCGGTGTAGCCCCTGTCACCCCATCTCCCCCCCCAACACAAATCCTCATGCCGGCAATAGTCTCTCTCCACCTACTGTTCCCACCTCATCTCTTGCTTCACTCTCTATTCCTACTTCATCTGTTTTCATCCTCTGTCCCCATCTCATCTAGAAGTTCTACTTGCAGTGTGAACACATGCTCTGGTTTGCCAGAGTCACAGTCTATCCCCTGTCATCCAGCACAATTATGAACAGAGCCTCCTTGCATACTCAGAACTGCCCCAGTTTGGACAACTACACAGTTTATCCCAATCTAGTTGGGATAGTTTCTATCAATAAGGCCAGCTGAGTTCAATGATCAAACCCTGCCCAAAGGCACAAGCGGTCCTTACATTAAAATGGTACTTCACCTTAATTATCATGAACATTCCTTATTTCTGACACATTAGATCTTTCTCTTTAGTTACTCTGTCCCTTTTTATATGCTCTACTCCTGCTGGTTAGCCTGGAGTTCAAACTGTATCTTGGTAGATCTTAAGTCTCTACTGTTAAAAAAAAAACAAACCTGATCCCCTTACTTGCAGTCAACATCTTTCTGATTTGTGAAATTCTTGTCTGCTTCCTAATGCTTTGCAAGTTGTCTCATCAGTACCTGCTTCTGGCCTCGCCCTAGCAAAACCCGGATGCTCCAAAAGGGCTTTACAGCAAAACACAGATTCACAGCCCTCATCTCTTATGCCATGGCAACAGGAGTGAGAACACTTTGGTTTTCACAGAAACCGAACAATCTTTCAGGTGAAACACACCAGTCCATACTAGCTTATACCTAGTAACTGTAGGGATACAAAAAAAGGACTAGAAAAGGTAAGCAGCCTCAGTCCTGCAGGAGTGGAGGGGTGAAGGGAGCTAGGATAGCAGCAACCACTATCTCCAGCATCTCTGGGCCCGCAGCTTCTCCTGCGCTAGGTGCTCCGCAAACAGCACTTCCCTGAATCCTCACAAGGACATTAGGATGTTTCGTGCCTAAGCCCCATTTTACTGTCAAGGAAAAACTCTCAGATCTGTTCACTGATGCCAAAGAACGTAACAGCTTATGAGTGGCAGAGATGGGACTTGAGCCCATGTTAGTGTCTATGAAACCTGTCCTCTTTCTGTAGGTCCTCTGCGGCCTCAGGAATCAGCATCAGGGCTGGGGACAGTGTTAAAAGGAAACTTTTGATTTACGAATACATAATACCTGACTCCATATCTCTTTCTCAGTAAGAAATGTGTTTGCACTCCCGAGCCAGGAGGAGGAGGAGGAGAGAGAACACTCATTACAGTTTTCACTTCTTTCTGATTAGGATTTAATTAGAAAGCCTATTTCCTAGACCGCTCAAACCCTCCTGATTTTGGTTTCACGGTTGTTGTTTTATTTTTCTTCCTTGTCTTAACTACCTGTATTTTATCCTCATTGTTACTGGATGATTTTAAGTTGCCAATTATTTTCTCTCAGCATTTTTAGGATACTGTTCTATTGTTTTCTGGCTTCTGCTGTTGTTCTGGTAAATAAGCAGTAACAGCTAGTAAATTAAACGAGTTAGCCGTCAATTCAGCAGGCACTGCTTTGTTGGCACATTTGTCTCTCGCGGCTGTTTCGGTATCTCCTCATTGTCTTTAGTGTTCTGCAGTTTTACTACAAAGAGTCTATGCATCGATTTCTTTTTATTTATCTTGTTTAGAATTGCTGAACTGGCTGAATTTGAGGATTTATGACATCTGGAAAATTCTTAGCCACTATCCCTTCACATGTTGCCTCTTCCTCCTTCTCACTACCACTTATTTCTGGAAATCTGATTACAAGTGTCAGATCCCCCACGTCTCGTGACTATTTGTCTACCCTTTTGTTTCTCTATGCCACATTCTGTATAATTTCTGCTGCTCAATCTTGCAGTTCACTGAGCTCTTTGGCTATTTGTGCTACATAGTTTTCAGCAGCTCTATTTTTCATTTCTAGAAGTTCTATTTGTTTTTATTTTTTTAAATTCAATATGATTATTTTTAATCTTGCTTTTTACTTGTTACTAATACATTTCTTTTAAAGATAACTCTTTGAAATATATTGCAAATATAATTATTTTTATTCTGTATATGAATAATGAAGTCCTGGGGGTGAAAATCTGCTCTTTTCTGCTGACCTGCTTCCTCATGTTGTCTAATTTTTTAGTGTGTACTAATAATTATCTGATGTGTACCTGTGGAAATCTTGAGGGTTTTAGGTTGAAAGTGTGTTTCACCATTAAAAATCTGTATCTACCTCTGCCAAACAGCCTGGGAAACCACTAATGAGAGGCCATTTTATTTTTTGGTTTGAGGTTTCTGAGACCACAAAGGTGGAATATATTTGAATTCCCAGTTCTCATGTAGGCAGGGCTGTGGTTACAAATTCTCAGAGGAAGCCTCTCTTTCCTCTCCCCCATCACCTCATAAACAAGGTCAGAGAAGACAAGATAACCTAATATCTTCCTTGTTGTTGGACAGACTTTTTTTTTTTTTTTTAGCTTTCCCATTCACTGATCATATAGACCTCCAAGAGTCCAAGCCACAGGCAGCGGTCTCAGTTCCAACTCCCTGCCTTTACAGACCCACGATCTGGTCTTTCATCCCGTGTGACCATTAAAATTCCAGTGTGGCTCTTTAGTTCCTAATATCTAGATAACAGCTGGAGGGAAACAGAGGTAGCTTATCACCCTGGATTGCTGCTTCTACTTACCCTTTTTGTATGGGGAAATATCTGGAGATTTCTTTTTGAACTAATCTGCTTATTTTAAATGGTATCTGTTCTATTGGTGAAGCATTTTGAGGATGATCTGTCTTCCATTTCCAGAAAGGAGGAAGGAAACCAGAAGAGTCCTTTTACTAACTTCATGTCTCATGTGGACTAAAAGCCTAAGGAGCCTGCCATACTTTCTGATTACCCTGAGTGGTAACACAGAAGAACACACGACCGCTAGTACCAGATTATGTAAATGAGATAAAAAACAGTCAGGATGAGGTAAAAGTAGTCATTTAGAAACTTCAGTTAACATCATGTCTCCTGTTGGCAGTGAATCAGTGAACTTAGCAGTCAATTAAAAGGAGAAAGGAACTGGTTTACAAAGTAAATGGTTTACAAGAATTTCTACACACTAAAGGTCAGACTAGTATGCTTTTGGTATATACACATATTGCTTTTTTGTTCTGTAACAATGGGAAGAAAAAAAATAATCCTTTTTGAGGATCTATTACAGTCACAGTGAAAGGAACTTTATTCATGTTAGTTCTTAACCCTATCTATCACTGTACAGATTAAAACTGAGGCTCAAAGGTAGAAACTGGCCCAAAGAAGGCATGGCCAATAGGCCATGGAGCTAGGGTTCAAGTCTAGGTATGCCTGTTCTATTTCCCTACTGCTGATGGAGGCCTCTGGCAATAAAGCCTTGAATTACAAAACTCACTGAACTAATTTGTTTGACTCAGGTCAAACAAGCCAATTTATTCCTAATTTGAGTATCAAAGTCAGGAGTTATTCAAAAGAAATGACTACCATTCCTTCCATAGTAAAGAATTGCACATCTAAAATTTTCAGAGGGTGCTCTTCTGAAATAAGCTTAGGAGGTAAAGAGGTGACCTCCAACACCATACAGATTATAGAGTCAGGTCACAAGGTAAGGGGAAGAAATCGGTGTATTTTAAAAGTACCTTAAAATCAGAACATGGGTTTTCCATACTAAAGGAGGGAGAAGGTTCAAGGCAAATGGGAGACAAAGCTGGAAGGAAAAATTTCACTGTACAAGTTGTTATATCTTCTGATTTTTGAGTCATGTGAATATATTGCATATTCAAAGAGAAATTCTAAAAAACTAGTCTAAAAGTCAACTCTAACCAAATGTTCTGGCTGATCTATACAATGAGAGAATAAAAGACTAATGAAAACTATATAAGGAGTAAATAAAGTTGGTTCACTTCCATAATGCTCATTCCTCACACTATGGGTGTTTCCTCAAAACATGTCAAAATTTTAAGGTAATGTCATTGCTTCATTCTAAAGAACTAAAGTAAAATCTTTACAGGGCCAGACCAAGAGGCCAGTGAAAAATAAGAACAATACAGTGATTTATTTAAATCTCTCTGTTGAAATCTAAGGGAAAAAAAAGTATATGCGTGTCACAGGTCACTGCGGGTTAGCACTGGCACCGCTTACCTTTAGGAACAGCGGGCTTAATGGCCATTCTGCCAACCAGGCATTCTTTCAGCATGGATTCGTAATTGACCCAACGATGAACCTAGTACGGGATATAAATGAAAGAAAAGCAACATGACTCTAACTCCATGAGATGCTCTAATTTTAGTCTCAGCAAAACTAACCATTCTTATAGTGCTCTGAAAAAACTAAGAAGCAGATTCAATTAGCCAATAAGGGAGTGACAGGAAGGCAGCATACATAGGGATTCTTTAGAACAATGTTCTCTAAGTGTTGTTTACAGACCTCTGGAGGTTCTTGACAGCCTTTCAGATATCCATGAGGTCTCAATCAGTCTCATAATAATACTGAGATGTTATTTGCCTTTTTCACCAATGTTGACACTTGCACTTATGTGGAAAAAGCAATGGTGGGTGAAACTGCTTGCATGTTGGCACGAATCAAGGCAGCAGTCTCAATCTTAATATTCTTCACCATCACATACCCATGCAGGTCAGGGGGGATTGGTTTCATTTAAGAATATCCTTCATGAAGAGGCACCTGGATGGCTCAGTCAGTTGAGCATCTGACTCTTGATCTCAGGGTCAAGAGTTCAAGCCCTGCATTGGGCTCCACGCTTCACGTGGAGCCTACTTTAAAAAAAAAAAAAAAGAATATCTTTCATGAAGTAGAAGAAAACAATTTTCTTAAACCTCAATGCTTGAGTGTAGGTCTTGTTTACATTCTGTGTAAATGTTTTCAAAAACATTTCTGCTGCAAAGTAAGATGGTCACCTTGAGGAAAAACACCAAGGTAATTATTTTTTTTTTTTAAAGATTTTATTTGAGAGTGAGAGAGAGCACAGGCGAGGCGGGGGGGAGCGCGGCAGGCAGAGGGAAAAGCTGGCTCCCGCTCAGCAGGGAGCCCAACATGGGACTCAATCCCAGGACCCTGGGATCATGACCTGAGCTGAAGGCAGATGCTTAACCACCTGAGCCACGTAGGCAACCACCAGGGTAATTACTTGATTTGCAAACTGAAGTGAGCTTTTGTCTCAGAAGGCTCTTTATATGTAAAAGAAAAAAAAGACTGATAAACTGGTTATTCAGACTTGGGGTATCTGACAGACATTTTCACGAAAATGAACAGATTGAGACTGTCACTTCAAGGAAAACAACTGACAGTTTTTGTTGCCAGACTCACCAGTAGGAATTAAATTTAAATACCCTCTGGAGACACCTTCTCAATATACATTAAAAGCCTAAAAATATGCAGCTCTTTCACTGAGTAATTCATGAATTTACCTGAGAAAATACTCACACATACACAAAGATGCAGGTACCAGGATATTCATCATAGCACTATTTATATTAGCAAAATATTGGAAATAATCTAGATGTCCAAATGTAAAAGACCAGTAAAGGAAAACTAATATATTATTCAATAAAATATTAGACCATCAGTAAAATAAATAATCAGGTCAAATAATACTGACATGAGAATCTTTGTGTATGCTCCTAAGTAAATAAATACATACTAAAATAGCAAATACATAATATGTAATTATAAATGGGCACTCATTTATTAACAGAAATTGGTAAATCCCATTTACCAAATATTTATGGAACATCCAGTGATATGTAAAGCAATATCCCTGGGGCTATAGCGTTGGGTAGAATTATATAGATAAATGAAGGAGAAAGATACTCAAGGAGGCAAAAGTATGAGGTTTGTTAATCATGGAAGCACTTGCTCAAAGCACTTCAGTTCGCTCAAAGCAAAATGCATGTTGAAAATATTTGCCTTAATACAGTCTTTTAAGGCCTCAAAGGCCATGCTAAGGACTCTCAATTTATCCCACTGTCAATGGTGCGCCTCTAAAGAGTTGTAGAACAAGGTGCTAAGACGACTGTCTTAAACAATACTCATCCAGCTGTCATGTTATTTACATTGGTACTAAAGGCAAAAGTATCAGGGCAGTATTAAAATAGCAGGGCCAGAGAAGGTGATAATGACTTCATCTAAGGCAGTGGGAAGAGAGGAAAGGATGTAATGTTTAAAGACAGCATCAAGGGATTTCGCTAGTGACTGGATACTGGTGCACAATGAGGAAGGCAAAGATTACTCAAGTGGCTTCAAGTCCCCATTACCAAAAACAGGAAACAGAGGAGGAATAAAAGGGAAGAAGATGAGTTGATATTATTTGAAGGCAAAACAAGCTGAAATGCCTATGGGTAATCAAATTGCCCAACAGCATTTGGAAATAAAAAACAAGAGGTCAGAAGCAGGATCCAAAGTAGAGACAGAAATCTGACAGTAAAAAGATTACTTAATATTCTTTGTACAACTCAAATACTAGCCTTGAATAAATTCTCAAATATTTAAAGATACAAGCTTCCCCACAGTTTCTAGAATATAAAGTTGTTTACTTCTGAGGTAAGTAAAAGTCTTAAATAAACATCACTGGTCCTGTTAAAGCCAAGGGGAATGCAGCAATCTGGTAACTAACATACTGTTTAAACTGCTAAAGAATTTAACAACATAGCAGTTCTTGTGACTTCTCCAAAACTTAAATAAGGTTTACTTAAATAAGGTCCATATAACCTCATGACCCTGAGATCACTTCTGTAACCTCCTGAGGCTGAATATACTCTTCCACAAGAAGAGTTTCCAGTAAAATCTAGGTTACAGAATAGATATAAGAAAAAAGTACGGCAGACAATTTTTCACACAAATATTCCCAAACTTTTCTATTTAGCTTGCATTGCTAGATAATAACAAATACCAAATGACAATGGGAATTTGCCTTAAATCAGCAATAAGAACCTCCCCAGGAGAATGCTATTATGACCAATGGCCAAACATGACTTTCTTCCAACCCACGAAGAACATGAACAGCAAATGGGATTCTGCTATTTAAGCAGATGCACCTCAGTACATTTAAATATAAAACAAACTGTATTTCTGGCAACCTGGTCAAAAAATAAATCCTAAAATAGATGAGAAGGTAGGAGGAACAGAAATCAAATTATATTTGTTCAGGAGTCAACTCGGGGCACCTGGGTGGCTCAGTCGGTTGAGCATCTGACTCTTGGTTTCAGCTCAGGTCGTGATCTCAAGGTCATGAGATGGAGCACGTTGGGCTCCGTGCTCAGCAGAGAGTCTGCTTGAGGATTCTCTCCCTCTGCCCCTCTGCCCACTCGTGCTCTCTCTAATAAATAATCTTAAAGAAAAAAAAAAGTCAACTCTAAAAATAACCCAATCTCATTCCACTATCTCAAATGGTATTAAAATCCCCGTACCACAACATGGATCATCATCACTAAAATACAAAATAAAGCATATGTGAGACAAAGGCAAATTTCTGTTCTTCTCAAGATTGTTGTTTCAAAATAACAGTTCAGCCTATTGATAGCAGTTAACATACTCTATGTAACTTTTAAGTAGTACAAGAGCTAATGTTTATTTTTAGTAAATGTAAGGGGAAAGATGACTAATTTAAATATCTTTTGAAATATACATATAAAATCTCTGCTACCACTCTAGGAAAAATAGATTTTTCTATTCACTAATCATCTAACTTTCTACATGATATGCAGATTCAGTATAGCAAGACAGGCCGGTTATTTAACATTCCCCAAACGAGAAAAAACTAAGCACAGAGAAGCTAAGTGTCTTGTTCTTTCTTCTAATTGTTACTGCCTCCCATGACCCAATCATCATCATCATCATCAGAATCAATCAAAACCGAGTAAACAGCTGTCAGCAGAGGAGACAGCAAGCACTTGACAGTAGATGCCCAGATACAGATTTGAAACCAGCTCTAAAATTACAGTAAAATAATTCAAAGGCAAATTAAACAAACAGTTGTTACTTATGAGCATCTTCCTACATTTCAAAATTCAAGCCAACACATGTGAAATTTGTACAGCTATTTTCTTTTTTGACTACAACTATCACACTGCTAAATCTAAGAGAACTCTTCCACTGTAATACTCATGATTACCTTCACCACCTTACCTGATCGAAGAGGTCAGTGCCATCGGATCCTGCTGCTCTCATTAGTTCGTCTTCTCCACCAGGATGATACTCCATATATGGGCTGACATTATAAACAAACCCTATCAAAGCAAGGGCAAATAATATCCTAAATGAACTTCTTAAAAGTTGTACAAACTAGAAATGTAAGCTCCAATAAATCTTTTCAAATACCTCCTATTTAACAAATCATTATTATTTCAAAGTATTAAGTACATCAAGGCTCTCAGATTTCATCAGACTCACAAGCAAACAAGTTAGCCCGCCAGTTTCATGGGTCCTGGGCAGAAAACGTCAGACGCAAAGGATAATTTAGTACTCATATCACTAGCAGTAGCTACAATATCAGCATTTGCGTGAGTTCCCTGAACCCCGATTCCTACAGACCTATGTGAAGAGGGCCACATACTACCTGTGCACTACTGTGCTGTATGACAGGAGGAGAACTCCGAGTTTAGGCAAGCCGAAGTTTTTAGAGTGGGCAGGAAGTGGGTGGGTGCCCTTTGTTCTGGGGGGAGACATCATCTTTATTATACCAAACAGTAGGCAAGCCTGTCCTTTACTCCAGAGGGAGTCTCGAGTTCTACTACCCAAGGTGGTTTACTATGCCAGCATCCCTGACAAGACTGTCCAGAACAAAGACAGTGAGCGTTTCTGTTTGTAAGATGGGCAGATATCCGAAAAACCTAGAGCGAACTGCCTCCTAACACAAATAATGAAACACTGTTCATGATTTTTAAAAGTTCTCTCTCTCTACTCCATCACCCTCTACTGCCCTGGTAGGAAAATCTGATGAAAAAGAATCAAACCGCCACCCATGTGTCCGATCATCTCAGCGACCGCTGGGCAAGCAAGGGTGACTGAGCCACTGAGGCATGCCCTGAGAAAGCAAGCACAATCCTTCTCTGCAGTTGTCCAAGGAACAAAGATTCTTGCTGAGATCTTAATAATCCTTTTATCTTCTCCAAACATTTATCTCATCTGTTCATACATTTAAATATTATCTTTATCTTAAAAAAAAAAAAAAAAGAATAGGGAACAACAAATGGAGGAAAATTTGCTCAATGAATAGCCTTCCCAAGGAAATGAATTGCTTTTTAATCCTTTACTTGAAAACTAGACAATAGACAAATCCAGCCCTGAAGACGCCTCAAGGTACAATGAGATCAACTGGTTTTCTTATATCCTGACTATTCTCTCCTTATGCTATGACTTCCATGAATTTAAATAACTTTAGGTAACTTAAAATTTTCATCCTATATGATAATCTTGGGAGGAAAGAAGAGATTGGATTTCAGGCCCAAAAAGGTATTGTATAGTTTTTCCACAAGTGTAATTTTAGAGACTAACCAACCAGGTAGATTTCTTTAGAAGATGGCTTAAAAGCAATTTAGGCAACAAAAAGAAGTAAATTCACAAAATCTCTTTTAGCAGTCCTCCAAGTAAGTCTGAGGAAAAAAAAAACCAACCAAAACGACTGGTGGAGTTCTCTCCTTTCTCTTCCCTATCCACCTTCTCTACCAAATTTGGAAGGAATTTTTCCTATTGTTTAATGCTTAAAATCCACAGACCACAAATGCCAGAGGTAATGATTAAGGGTCAGAATTATTCCCAATAGGTTGTTTTTTTGGGTTTTGTTTTTGTTTTTAAGATAGAATGCCTTATTTGGAATTCCAAACCTGCTTGGCCACCAAATCTCAACTGGAGTTTCTCAAGAACATGAAACTTACCACACACAATCATGAACCTTCTGTGATAGAATTTCATATTTCAGCAACTGGCAGAAAGATAAACAGAGAGCTTTGCCAGTTATCCATAATCAGCATATAAAGCCTAGAACATCCCACATGTGTTCTCTTCGACCTCTC
Organism: Leptonychotes weddellii; assembly: GCF_054177405.1. NCBI lineage: Eukaryota > Metazoa > Chordata > Mammalia > Carnivora > Phocidae > Leptonychotes > Leptonychotes weddellii. Next base: position 62,263,998 of record NC_138376.1, on the reverse strand, counting down.
AACCCTTTAGATTGACCCTTATCCTCTCATATTCTCACTCCAGACCTGAACAGCTTCCATGCTCTTCAAATGGACAAAACTAGGAATGCCTATAAAATCCCCCACTGTAAGGAATTGAGACTGTAAGTGTCGCAGTCCAAGAAATGTTAGATCCAACCACACTTGGCAGTGTTAGTAACTTGTTAATTATGAGACATAAACCCAGCTCCCAAAAAGCAACTGATGTTTTTCCTCTGGTGCAAAGGCTCTTTCTTCTCTCTTTTTCTTCCTCTATCTTATCTCCTTCCTTTTCCCTTTTCAAAAGCATTTCCTAAAACTAAAACCTGAATGTGGCAGAAGAAAACAAATGCGAAGAACCTAACTTTATGCTTTTCTTTCATGCTGCATTGTCTTCTACTTGTACTATACATGGTTTTTAGACAGTAATCTCTAGCCTAGAGCCTCCCATGGATTCTTACCACCTGGTTTTTGAAACTAATTTTGCTCGCATCTTTCTAAATTTTGCAATGACACAATTAACTTCTTCCTATAGCTCTAGTTGCTCAAGTATCACAGATTTGTACAACCGATTGCCCATTAAATATAAATACATGGTATTTAGGGACCCACAGACATAATCTCAACTTAATGTTAGGCTATTAATGAATTCTGTAAAACCTAAACCCTAATAATGACATTAAGAACAAAAATGGGCAGGAAGGGATTCATAAAACACCAACCTTGAATGGCACAAAACTGCTGTGACCAAGATCCTCTGGTCACAGCCCAACTGGTGCTTTAGATCATTTACATGGGTCACCTTCAGTTGCAGAGGGGGCAGTTAGGCAGAATATCTACTGATCAATCACTCTATCTATCCATCCATCCATCCACCCATCTTACCTACCCATCCTGATATTTTATTTTTTTTAATTCTGACCAGGAGTAGATACAAGGATTGACTGAGTACTGTTAAGAAGAGCAAGTTAATTTTACAATATACAGACATACCAATCATAACGTTATACACTCTAAACTTATAAAGTGTTATATGTCAATTATATCTCAGTGTAACTGAAAAAATAAATAAATACGAACAACTTATTAAAATTAAAATACAACAGTTTTATTAGGAATATCTACTCTAATGTTTAAAGACAACACTTTTTAAATGCCCTAGCAATATTCAGGGGTACATATTTTAGCTAATTCATCCTAGCTGAGCTGCAGTGCAACTGAAAGCACACGTTCAGAACAACAGCTACACTGAGTTCTTTATGTAATGTACTGGTAGTACCTGTTCTAGTATTTCCAAAGTAAATTATCTCTTATGTTATATGTCTGGAACTCTGAGCTCTCAAATAAGTTCTTAGAATAAAAATTACTCAATTTAAAATTACCACTTAGTGCTTTGTATCATCAGAAACTTATACTGCCAATTCAAGCACTGAATGATAGCGTCTTAAGACTGGGAGAACTCTAAAGGCAATTTTTAGTCTGATTTCTGACCCAGTACAGGACTTACCTCTCTAAGACCTACAGACAGACCATCATCCAGCATCTGCTTGAAGAGTACCAGTGTCTAGGAGCTCACTGCTTATTTAAAGACTTAGTTCAAGGATCAATATCATTTTTATACCTAAAAACTAATGTTGCCATTTTACACACAAAGAACTCTTCTCCATCTTCGTAAATGCTGCCCCTCGTTTTTCACATATACTTTTTATATTGTAATTTAAACCCTAACTGCTACTGCTAAAGACTAAGGCATCTTACAACAAAATATTTGTGTGTAAAAATTTTAAAAACCCACAACAAAACGTGCAAAAGAAAATATCCCAGTCGCCTAACCCAACTAACAATGTTCCTATGACTGAGCATTAAATGTCATCCTGAATTCCCTAGAAGCCAAGGCTAAAAAGAGACACTACTAACACTAGTTGCATTATCTGATCTTAAAAAGTGTTAAAAAGAAACAAACAAAAGGAGACGCCTTACTTCTTTAAAAAGGAAAAAGCCCCTTTGAGTTTTTGATGTTGATATTGTGAGGAACACGAGTCCCTGTATAGGGGTCACTGACCACACGACAGATGGTATGATTTAACAATATGCAAAAACCTTCTTCAGGCAACATTCCTACCATCCTCGCCAGCCCTAAGTTACCACGAATGTATGTTCTGTCTCTTGAGACTAGCAAATTTGGGGCATTTCATATAAATGGAAGCATACGATATAGGGTCTTTTATTTGCCTTCTTTCACTGAGAATAATATGTTCAAGGTTCATCCATGTTGTAGCATGTGTCAATACATCATTCCTTTTTACGGCTGAATAATATTCCATGTATGGATAGAGCACACGTTTATCTGTTCGTCAGTTTATTGACATTTAAGTTGTTTCCACTTTGGGGTTATTAGGAATAATGCTGCTGGGCGCCTGGGTGGCTCAGTTGGTTGGGCGACCGCCTTCGGCTCAGGTCATGATCCTGCAGTCCCGGGATCGAGTCCCGCATCGGGCTCCCTGCTCGGCAGGGAGTCTGCTTCTCCCTCTGACCCTCCCCCCTCTCATGTGCTTGCTCTCTCTCATTCTCTCTCTCTCAAATAAATAAATAAATAAATAAATAAATAAATAAATAAAATTAAATTAAAAAAAAAAGGAATAATGCTGCTGTGAACATTCATGCACACATTTTTGTGTGGACATATATTTTTATTTATTTCGAGTCTATACATAGAAGTAAATCTGCTGGGTCATCTACAATTTATGTTTAACCTTTTGAGGAACTGCCAGAATGTTTTCTATTCCCAGCAGCAATGTGGGAAGCTTCCAATTTCAGAGCACTCTTTTTCAGTCACCACTCCAACTTCCCACAGACAGAAAAAGCCTTTTCCCAACCACAGAACCTGAATCACTTATCTCAGATAACTGAACTCACAACTGGATTGCAGTAAGCTCCAAGTCATTCTCAACCCCAGCTCTGTATCTGACACCACAATGTAAGCCTCAAGTGACATTTATACCTATTAATCCATCTCCCAGATGAGGCTCCCACAATTTTTCAGGTTAAGTAACTACATGTGAACTGTAACAGCCCACTGATAAGGAGTGAACTGCATCCCCATGGTTTGAGGCCACACACGCATTGATAATTTGTCATTTTCTTTGTTCTATTTTACGTCAGAGATTCTCAAAGCATGATCCAGAGCTTCCTGAGGGAGCTTCAAAGTCTTTTGGTGGGTGGTCCAAGGCCAAAACATTTTTGTAGTAATACTAACAAGATGTCATCTGCCTTTTTAAAAATCTTTCTTCCACAAGTGTATGAAGTGCAGAAGGTGACAAAAGCATACAACTGTCACCTATGAAGTCACACTTTAAAGATATTTGCCAAAATGTAAAACAATGCCACTTCTCTATTTTTTTGTTTTGGAAAATACAGTTATTTTTCATAAAAAAAATCTATTATTTATGATAACATATGGTGAGTTTATTGTTTTTATTTTAAAGTTAATTTAAAAATATTCTTTAATGTCTTTTTTTTTTTTTAAGGTGGTTTTATTGGGGCACCTGGGTGGCTTAGTCAGTTGAACATCAGACTCTTTTTTTCTTTTTTTTAAGATTTTTTATTTATTTTTATTTGACAGAGAGACACAGCAAGAGAGGGAACACAAGCAGGGGGAGTGGGAGAGGGAGAAGCAGGCTTCCTGCAGAGCAGGGAGCCCGATGCGGGGCTCGATCCCAGGACCCTGGGATCATGACCTGAGCCGAAGGCAGACGCTTAACAACTGAGCCACCCAGGGGCCCCGAACATCATACTCTTGATTTCAGCTCAGGTCATGATTGCAGGGTCATGAGATCGAGCCCCAAGTCAGGCTCCACACTCAGCATGGAGTTGGCTTGGGATCTTTTCCCTCCTCCTACTCACATGCTCGTGCGCTCTCTCTCTCACTCTCAAATAAATAAATAAATAAAATCTTGGTTTTATTAAAGCACAGTGACAGGACCTGTGGGCAGAAAGAGCTGCCTCTTCAAATTTCATAACTTTTATTTCTGAAAGGCAAAAACATCAATAGATAAAACCATCATAAACAAAAGCTCCTTGGGGGTCAACAATAATTTTTACAAGAGTAAAGAGATCTTAAAGCCAAAAAAGTTTGACAACTATTGCTATAAGTATTTTTTGTACTCAAATTTTTGTAGTTTTATACAATTTTTATAATCAGATTCAAAATTAATTTTTGTTTAAAATTCAAACAGAAATTTAACTCTAAAGCCCCACATTATATTCACTCAACAAAAATTTATTTAATGCCTATCATGTACACGTCAAGTATTATGCAACTACATTGTAGTATTCCTATTTATTTCACTATTCACTACTGTTCATTTTGTTGGCTTTAAAATCAGTGAAGGAAAAAAGGTGTGTACACACAATAAAATCATAGCATATTTCACTGTATTCAAATGTACAGGTCCATTTTTGCAAGGACTGTGACCACTTTGCCATCTTGTGTTCAGTAAAGAAATAGCACATTAATTTTAAGTCTACTGATATTTATCTACTTCTATCAACTGCTGAGACAGGGTGTTAAAACATGCAACAATAACTGTGGATTTTAATTCTACCTTTCAATACTATCAACGTTTGCTTCATGTATTTTGAAGCTTTGTTATAAAGCATAAACAGTCTTCATAACGAACTGACTCTTTTAACATTACGAAATGTCTTTATCTCTAGTAAGATTCTTTGTCTTTGGTAATATACTTTATCTAATATTAATACAGGCCAACCTTGTTATACTTACTGTCTAGATAGTATACATTTTCTTACACATATACTTTCATCCTATCTGTGTATTTATATTTAAAGTGTATCCCTTCTACAAAGCACCTAAATAGACATTTCTACAAAGACATACAAATGGCCAACAGACACATGAAAACATGCTCAACATCACTCGTCATCAGAAAAATGCAAATATCAAATCAAAACTACAATAAGAAATCATCTCACACCTGTCAGAATGGCTAAAATCAAAAACACAAGAAATAACAAGTGTTGGCAAGGATGTGGAAAAAAAGGAACCCTCATGCACTGTTGGTGGGAATACAAATTGGTGTAGCCACTCTGGAAAACAGTAGGAAGGTTCCTCAAAAAAAATTAAAAGTAGAAATACCATATAATCCAGTAATTCCACTACTGGGTATCTACCCAAAGAAAACAAAAACACTAATTTGAAAAGATATGTGCACCCCTACCTTTATTACAGCATTATTTACAATAGCCAAGATATGGAAGCAACCCAAGTGTCAATCGACTAATGAATGGATAAAGATGTGGTATATATACATATTGGCATATTAGTCAGCCACAAAAAAAAGAATGAGATCTTGCCATTTGCAAAAACATGGATGAACCTAGAGGGTATTATGCTAAGTGAAATAAATCAGACAAATACCATATGATTTCACTCATATGTGGAATTTAAGAAACAAAACAAATGAACAAACAAAAAAAAGAGGCAAAAAAAAAAAACAAACCACAAAACAACCCTGACTCTTAAATACAGAGAATAAATTGGTGGTTGCCAGAGAGGAAGTGGATTGGGGGATGGGTGAATTAGATAAAGGGGATTAAGAGTACACATACAGTGGGTGCCTGGGTGGCTCAGTTGGTTGGGCGACTGCCTTCGGCTCAGGTCATGATCCTGGAGTCCCGGGATCGAGTCCCACATCGGACTCCCTGCTCGGCAGGGAGTCTGCTTCTCCCTCTGACCCTCCCCCCTCTCATGCTCTCTCTCTCTCTCATTCTCTCAAATAAATAAATAAATAATATTAAAAAAAAAAAGAGTACACATACAGTGTTGAGCAATGAGTAATGTATAGAATTGCTGAATCATTATATTATACATCTGAAACTAATATACCACTGTATGTAATTATACTTCAATTTTAAAAAAAAGAAACAAAGAAAAGGAATTGACCTAAGTAACTTTGGAAACCAATGTTTTGACTGGAAATGTAAAACCAAAGACAAATAATTATATAAAACACTGCAAAATAAACAAACAAAACCAAATAAATACAGTGTATCTCTTCCTTATAACCATCATGTAGTTAGGTCCTGATGCACAATCACACAATCTGTATCTTTCAATTCAAATGACTGGTCCATTTACACTTTATTATTGATGTGACTGAATTTAGAGCTACCATTTTATCTAGTCTTCATCCTTACCCTCAAATTTTCTTTTTCTTCTTCCAAGTTTTCTATCTGTGTCTCTCTATTCCTCTCTCCCTGCCTTCTTTTGGGTTAACAAAACATTTTTAGAATTTCATTTTATCTATTGACTTTTTAGCTATACCTCCTCGCATTATTTTTAAAGTAATTGTTCTAGGGATATCTAGTATATATACCTAACTTTAACCAGTTTACTTGAGTTAATCCTATACCCAACTAAGTGCTGGACAGTAGAGTACCTTAGGATTTCAGGATTAAAAGCATTCGTCTCTTATACTCCTGAAAAGTTTCTAAAATGACTGTAAAAGATAAATAACACATAAAACCAAAAAGACACAGAAATCAGAAGAGACGACAGCAATAAAGTTCTGGAAGCCTGAAAGCCAAATGGATGAGTGAACATTCTTAGCAGAATGAAGAAAGGTGAAATAGACCCTGTGAAAGCTGGAGGGGAACCTATAAAAACCCAGTGTGTGCAAGAGAACCCATCCCCTTCACCCCCACCCAGCCAAAAGTGTAAGAATCAGAGATTCCAGGTAGTTCTGAAGTTAGGGGGCAGGAAGATCTTGAATTCAATTGAAGCAGCAATATGAGCCTTAAATCCCCTCCCCCATCCTACACTACCAAACAACCAGCCCCTTCCCAATCCTGCAAGAAGTGCAGGCTTATTCTCCAGAGAGGATGAACCAGAGAAACATTATACCAAAGGAAACACTTGGGAGTGGGGAGAGGCTTGAACTAAAATCCAGAAGCAAAAGCTTACATGTCAAAACATTAAGATCCACCTCCTACCACCACCATCCCAGCAGCTCCCATTTCCTAAATAACCCTCAGAACACTTATTTGCAGATGATGGGGAGGATTCCAGCCCAAAAGACTTGCATACAGTCGGCTGGGGACACCTGCCAGCGCAGTCAAACCAATGCATAAAAGAGTTTTGCCCACACACGGAGCTTCCATTTAGCTCTCTGGTCCATCACTCTCAAAATAAAAGGACAGACATTTGAAGAAAGCCTCTAAAATTAAGATTAGTATCTAAGCAACTTAAATTGCCAACCTCTGGTGCACAATTTTAAAAAGAAAAAGATGAAAAATGAGACCAGCACTGCCTCAGAGAAACTAGAAAAGAGCGAGGTAACAACTGTCGTGAATACAACTTGGAGCTTCTAACTCCACCAAACTACCTCTAACTCCTCAAACTACCTCAGTGAGTCCAATTTACAAAAGAGCCAAGACAATCTGAACTGAATGCCTCAGTTTGCATGGGAAAATTTAAATAGGATGTGATAAAGGCCTCTGTGCACTTCAGAACATCAACAGGGCATAATTATCAAAGATCATCTTATGTGACATTAGTATTAGGAAAAACAGCCCTGACATTTAACTAGGAAATTGATTTAAAAGGAAATTGATCAGTAAAAGCATTAAAAATTAACCAACAGCCTGAGGAATCAGTTACACTCTAAATATTTTGAAAAAAAATCACAAACCTCTCCTAGGGAGAACAATAACAAAACATCATTAGCAACAGCCACATTTACTATATAGTTAAAGTGGATTTACAATTTATATCAATATTAAGCAAGAAACCCTCTCTCTAAAAGATTAGTTATCCCTATTCCATGGGATCATTTCCCTCTGTCTACCTATGCCTTAGGTCTACCAGTGACAGCTACCAACCAGCACTTGACTGCCTTGCTATTAATTACTTGCGGGAGGGGGGAGCAAGTATGTCCTTGTGCTTTGGATTATTTCTTATTTTCCAAAATAAGTCAGCTGCAAAGATTAGCTCCAAGATAAAATAATGAACTTCAGAAGTAGAAAACCATAAAAAATATTTGTTCCTACCCTTAACAAAAAGAAAAAGCCAGGGGCGCCTGGGTGACTCAGCTGGTTAAGTGTCTAACTTTGGCTCAGGTCATGATCTTAGGGTCCTGCGATGGGCCCCACCTCGAGCCCCACATCGGGCTCTGCGGTCAGCAGGGAGTCTGCTTGTCCCTCTCCCTCTGTCCCTCTCCCTGGTTGTGCTCTCTTTCTCTCTCTCAAATAAATGTTTTAAAAATAAAACAAAAAAAAAGAAAAAGCCAGACAATCCATAAAAACCATAAGTTTTTGAGCCCATCTGGAAAGTGAGGTCATAAGGCAACCAATAATCTAAACTCCAGAATGATAAGCCCCTCTGAGGAGGTGAGACTCATGAATTGTTTCATCTTTGATAGAGCACGGGAAGAAGAGACATTGCTATAAAAGAACTGAAGTTTTAACACTCTTTAAGGGCCAAATGTGCACGCATGCCAATTTAGAACCCTGAAGGCCTCCGACACAGGATTCTGTACCCACTCACAAATTGCTTTTTCACAGTTTCCCACCTCAAGAGATGCTCATGAGAAGTACAAGCAGGGCAGAGCTGAGAAAGTAATATTGCTGATACTGGTGTGTAATGCCTGCTCCAAGATATGAGCAGGAGTAAAGTAAAGCAGGAGTACCAAGAAGTCTATGCACACTTTCAGACTGCCCAAACACAAGGTGATTATCAGCTACTGGTGGGGCAGAAGCAAGAAATTCATCCGTGCTTCAGACTGAACCCTCACATGCAGCAAAAGTTGTCCATTTGCTTGGGAAGGTACAGTAAAGCCTCTCATTCTTGAGTTCCGGCATTGATACCAGGTAGAAGTTAGCTGCTGCTGGAAAGGGAAGGAAACACACATCCTCCTTCACTCCGGTCTGACATCAGGCAAATGCAAGATCAACACTGGGGGAGGGACAGAAAGCCCACTCATGCCCACACTCTGTGTTGATACAAAATAGAGCTCTTCTAGTGCTGGAAGAGAAGCAGGGCAAGGCAAAGCTCCACTGTCAGGAGGGGAGGAGGTTGGGGAGAGACAAAAAACCTGCCGGCATTCTAGATTTTGCACTGAGGATGAGGCAGAAGATAATTTCCACTAGGGAAGTGACACAAGCACTGAAAAAGTTCAGCCTCTGGGGCTCAAGTTCACAGGAGCCCCCTGAGACTGAGGCTCAAACAGGAAAATTGCAAAACCCCTTCTGCCTCCACCACAAGTCTTGCACCAAGTAACCAGCAAGAGCAGCTGGGAGCATGGAAGGAGACTCTACACAGCTATGTAAGTCAAGCTGTCAGCTAAGAGTGCAATAGGAACAAGGAGAAAATCCTCTACTGCTGCGGGAGCCACACAAACAAGTTAGCAGCAACCCACTGTGGGAGGAGTTTGACGTCTGCGGTATACTGATGGTAACAATAGCAACAATACACCCCAAAACCAGGGCGCCTGGGTGGCTCAGTTGGTTAAGCGACTGCCTTCGGCTCAGGTCATGATCCTGGAGTCCCGGGATCGAGTCCCGCATCGGGCTCCCTGTTTGGCAGGGAGTCTGCTTCTCCCTCTGATCCTCCCCCATCTCATGCTCTCTCTCTCTGTCTCATTCTCTCTCTCAAATAAATAAAATCTTAAAAAAAAAAAAATACACCCCAAAACCAGCTCAACTACTACCCAGACTGACTCAATCTAATTGTCTGCCAGAAAAAGTGTACTCATTTCTAAGTGTAAATACCTCAGGTTTTACTGTGCACCTTATGCAATATGTGACATTCAATCAAACATTACAAGTCACACTGAAAAAAAAAAAAGACAAAAAAACCATTGTCAAGAGAGAAAAACAATAAAAAATAACAACCAGACTTGAAGATGGTGCATATGTCAGAACTATTATACAGGGATACTAAAATAACTATAATATCTTTTTTTTATAGATTTTTATTTATTTATTTGACAGAGAGAGAGACAGCGAGAGAGGGAACACAAGCAGGGGGAGTGGGAGAGGGAGAAGCAGGCTTCTTGTGGAGCAGGGAGCCCGACACGGGGCTCGATCCCCAGGACCCTGAAATCACGACCTGAGCCAAATGCAGACGCTTAACGACTGAGCCACCCAGGCACCCCTATAATTAATATCTTTAAAAAATCTAGCAGAAAATGTGGATGACATTTAACAGAGAGGAAATATCATCACAGAAACAAACTATAAAAAGGAATTTAATGGAAATACTAATACATTTTAAAGTGGGGCTCAAAACTCAATAATGGACCATGAATCTATATAAGAAAACTATCCAGAAATAACAAAGTTTCAAACTGATTAAGGAACTCCAGGGGCCAATAATCTGGAAACATCAAATATCAAGTTCCTCAACTGGTTACTATTCTGTGAAATAATAAAACAATACCATGGTTTAAAACTCCTACACATATCAAAATATACAAATGATTCGAGGTACATTTACTGAACACTAACCAGGAGCCACGCCCTGTGCTGGAAGCTAGGGGTAGGGTTAGTATCCCCAAACTCAATTTAAATAGGAAAAATATTAAAAATGGCCAAAAAATGTTATAGCTGTTCTAACAGAAGTCCAACACCAAGTGCTAAGGAAGAAAGCCCAGGGGAAGAAACACAGTCCAAGAGGGCCAAAGTCATGGGGAGATTAAAGGAAGAAACTGTTGGCAGAAAGAAAGCAAAGAACTGAAGGGTGTTAAATAGTGCTGGATGGGCAACTGCCCAAGGTCATGAGGAGGCTGGAGAGGACTGGTAAGAGCACACAGAGATGAGCCCTAGTTAAGAAAATATCTTAGAAAGAGTAATCTTTGAAAAGAGTGTGTCTTGGGTGTCTGGGTGGCTCAGAGGGTTAAGCATCTGCCTTTGGCTCAGGTCCTGGGATCAAGTCCCGCATCAGGCTCCCTGCTCAGCGGGGAGTCTGCTTCTCGCTCTGCCCCTAACCCTGCTCATGCTCTCATTCTCTCTCAAATAAATAAATAAAATCTTAAGAAAAAAAAAAAATGTCTTTCTAATACAAGAGGAGAGAAGAAAGAAAACAGAAATCACTAACTTTAAGCACCTTCTACTGATGGTGAACACCTCCACATGTGCACGTGATCTCTCTCTCACACAATCACACCACCCAGCCTCTGCACATGCTTCTTCCCAGAGCCTAGAGTGCCATTCCCATTCCTCTTCGCCTAGTTAACTCTCGTTTAGCTTTCAGATCTCAGCTCCATCTCTGTAGTCCTCACTCAGCACAGCGTACCTCTCCTTCACAATACTTGTCAGACCTGATTAATGCTTTGTGCTCCCCACTGCATTGTAAATTCCCTAAAATCAAAAGCCATCTCTGTTTTATATTTCCATGTTATCCCCAGAACCTGGGAGAGAACATGATAAGAAATATTGATTAAATGAGTGAACCAAGATAGAGGAAAAGTTCAAAACTATCTTCTCTATTTTTTATGAATGACAACTACACACGGGTAACAAAAAAAGCAAAAGCTATGTTTCATTAAATTACTAGAAATAAAAACTGTCCCAGAAGAATATCCTATATGATTGTTAATTAACATAAAAAAGAACTACAAGTAATAGGCACCCCATGGTAATTTCTTAATGAATTAATTTACATATGGCACTCAAAATGAATAACACACAAATGCTAAACCAGGATTCAATCCAGAGTTGAATATAATAAAACAGGAGAAAGTATACTGTAATAGTTTAAGCTTAAAAGCTTAGAATGGGGTAATTCAAGAATATAACAAGAGTAACTACAAATTATCGCCATAAATATATTGATGCCAATACTGCAGGAAAAAGAGTCTTAAAATAGTCACCTTCCTAACTATGATAGGAGTAGAAATTAATGAAAGAGAAAATGGACAAGCAACAAAAATCAAAAACAAAAGTTAATAAAATTGATAAACTTCTAGTAAGACTGATCAAGAAAAAAAAAAGAAGCCAAAAATTAGCAGTATCTGGACCTGCAAGAGGGTATATCACTATAGAACTAAAGACACTAAAGATGTAATAAGGGAATGTTGTAAACAACTTTATATCAATATGGTCAATAAATGAGATTAAAATGAACAAATTCACTGAGAAAACATAACTTGCAAAAATTGGCATAAGAACAAAAGAAAATTTGAATAACCTATATCTTTTTTTAAAATTAAATTTATTATCAAAAACATTCCCACAAAGAAAAAAATTTCAAAACATTGGCTGAAGTTTGTAAAATGCTGTGTCAACCAAACAAAACCCCTGTGGGTCAGATGAGGCCCCAAAACCACCCGTTCTCTTTCTCTACCGAATTTTTAGTGGATGAGAGGGAGGGACAGAAAGAAGAAAACTTAAAAACAAAAACAAAAGCAAGGAAAAGATTGACAATTTAGGAGATAATGACAGTAAAAGCAAATTGTCTTGGATGTCAGCAGGATAGAATGAATAAAATCGACAAGGATGAGATTATCTGCATTTCAGAGTGGAGAACAGGCAATGTGAAAACCTACAGATCAGATTAGAAATGAGTGAGTAAGGGGAAATGTAGCTGTAAAAAAATGTTGATTTGTATTTCCTAAGCAAGCAAGCAATAGCAGAAGAGAGGTGTTCGGAAATCTGCTGCCGAGAAGTAATGAGGACCATACACAAAGTGGACTGTGTACAGAAGAGCTGAGCTACCTGTAATAATAGTACATTATTGTTCAGATACACCCTGTACAGCTATGACAATACATTTCATTATAAATTAAAAAGTTAGTCCCAAATTTGAAAAGCTGTTCTTAGAAGAAAAAAGTTTCTCTGCTAGAGACAAATAATATCTCAGTTTCTCAAAATAAAAGTGAAGCAAGGAGCTAAGGGGACCTAAAGAAAAGAGCTTACTGTTGGAAAAATCAGCTCTGTTCTTGGTGGACTTGAATCTAACCCAAAAAGTATAAAACTTACTTTATTTCTGGAGTATAAATAAAAAACAGCCTAGTCGATTCTCTTTTCTCCCAGCAGTTATGTTCTCCAAAGTCACTGTGAACACTGAATTAGCAAATACTGAACCATTGCTCCTTGGGGAAAAGGCAGCGTTAGGTTCCTGTAAGCCTCTGGTCACATTTTTGTCAAATAATACATAACCATGGTGCTTAAGGTGTATTTCTGTTTAAAGACACCTTAGTCAATATGTATTGCTGCTTCATGAGCATTTAATTCACAGCCAACAGCACTGAACTCATGCCGGAACAAAGCTTATCTAACATACATATTTTCTCTGTGAGGCACATCATAGCCTTCAGCACTATGCTTGGGGGCCACTTTAAACCAAAACACCAACAAAAAGCACAAAATATGAAAAACATGGCACTAAAAAGACCTCAAGAAAGACACATCTTTACATGTATGAGAGCAGAAATCGGAAGGCAGAGCATCGCCTTGTTAACCTCAAGTAGGAATGTGTGCTTGGGCCAAACACATTCTTCCCTGCGCTGCTCATGTCTGCAAAGGACTATGAAAGCACTGTTGAGTATTGATTTCTGGGGTTATAAAGCAATTTTAGTGAGTAGGCAAATTTGCAAATTTGCAATTCACGAATAATGAGGATTGACTGTATGCACAAAAATTTACACTACCATCCTACAAAGTAAAATTTAAAAAACGTTTACTGTAAATATATCTAGAAATCTAGGAAGCTGGACTAGAAATATAATAGGACTAAATACTACTTCTCAGACTCAATTTACCAAGATTTTCTTTTTTTTTTAAGATTTTTTTATTTTTTGAGACAGAGAGCAGAGCGAGTGAGAGAGAACACGAGTGGGGGGAGGGGCAGAGGGAGAGGGAGAAGCGGGCTCCTTGCTGAGCAGAGAGCTCGATGTGGGGCTCGATCCCAGGACCCTGGGATCATGACCTGAGCTGAAGGCAGATGCTTAACTGACTAAGCCACCCAGGTTCCCCTCTTTTATTTTTTTAAAAGAGAAAGAGAGAGAGTGCATGGTGGGGAGGGGCAGAGGGGAAGGGAGGGAGAGAACCCCAAGCAGGTTCCACACCCAGCACGGAGCAGAGGCAGGGCTCCATCCCAGGATCCCGAGATCATGACCTGAGCTGAAATCAAGAGCTGGACACTCAACCGACTGAGCCACCCAGGTGCCCCAAGATATTCTAAATACTAATGAAACACAAAAGGTACGGACCCATTTGAAGTCACTTTTACAGTGATCTCAAGCAGGCCTCTTCAATTTACTAGTGTAAGATAATCAGCATTAGGAGAAATCAAAGCATGTTTATTTCTAAGTTATAAATGAAATCCATTAAATCCCTTATGAGCAACTTAATGTGATAAATTTTTAAAATTTTATTTATTTATTTATTTATTTATTTATTTGAGAGAGAGAGGGCACATGCTCAGACTTCCCGCTGAGCAGAGAGCCCAACCCAGGGTCTTAATCTCAGGACCCTGCGATCATGACCTGAACCAAAACCAAGACTCAGACTCGTAACTGACTGAGCCACCCAGGTGCCCCAAATCCCATCAATTTTTTTAACAGAGCAGCCAGTCTACTGGTAATCAACTTTTTCTAAATACCATTCATTCAAATGAGTGTTACTGAGTATACACTCACCCTCACTCTCACTGAGATCAAAGGCTGTAAACCAAAAAATGATTTCATGCCAAAAAATGATTTCATGACTTAATATATCATTACCCACACTGACTACATCCTACAATAAAACATACCACAGGGGAAACAAAGTCTGATCTAGGCTCTACGGAGCTTTCACAGATGAGTGATTCAGATGTTTGCTCAAAGTTTCATATGTTTGTAAATCACCTTTAGTTCTCAAGAAACAGCAATAACGGAGAAAACTACAAAAGTTTGCGTTAATGGTAAATTCAACAAGATTTTTAAAAAAGCATTATCACTCCTATCCGTTCCTTCAACGTTCCAATTACCTCCTACTCCATTACAGTAATTACATACTTCACAGAAAATGGTGATTAAGTGAACTGCTGCCAGCCAAGTGTTCTTTTCATACCATCATTTTTAGGAATGTAACTGGACTCAACACACCTGAACATGTGCATAAATACTGATATATACTCAAAAAAAGAAAATAATTCCCATAATATTAGCCGTAAAAACCCATACCAAAGGTATATTTTCTAAGATTTCTTAAAAAAAAATACTAAAACTAATTGTGTCTACCTTAACCTGATCAGCTGAAATTGGAACAGATCTAAATATGGGGCAATTGTTAGACAAATGAAGAATTTAATATTTTATCAAGGGGTGAAAAATGATACCATGATACCATATTTCCCTATGGTACAGCTTTGATTAAAAATTGGGCCCAAGCATTATCTCTGACATTCAAAGCTAAATTTGGCATACATTCCCCTTTTAAGAAGATATCATTTATATTTTAAATTAGAACAATAAGAAAAAGACAGTAACATTTAGTCACACGCTTACTTTAAATTATAACTGTCTCAGAAATTACCAGTAATCTGTTTAATTTGTTTGTCTCACATTCATTCTACTTTCTACTGTCTTTGTCAACATCCTGGTTCCCCTAATACCACCTGAACTTCTGTAACGAGCTAAATGTTTTTTGTCCCATTTAATTCACTACACCCACCACCAGACTAATGTTTCCAAGGCATACTCTGATCACAATGTCCCCACATTCATATACCTCTTAGAGCTCATACTGCCATCTAAATTAAGGACACATTTCTCAGCCTGGCTTTCAAGGTCCTTTACGATCTGACCTAGCATACCTTTCTAGTCTTCTTTATAACTGTCCAACAGTTAACCTAAGTTACAGAATGTTTCTCAAGCCTTTCTGCATCTGTAGGTTAGGCTTTTCCCTCCACTTTGATGTACCTCCTCCTTATTTTCTGATGAAAACCTGTCCCCGGGCGCCTGGGTGGCTCAGTTGGTTAAGCGACTGCCTTCGGCTCAGGTCATGATCCTGGAGTCCCGGGATCGAGTCCCGCATCGGGCTCCCTGCTCAGCGGGGAGCCTGCTTCTCCCTCTGACCCTCCCCCCTCTCATGCTCTCTCTCTC
>NC_138376.1:62187043-62247395 GCF_054177405.1 Leptonychotes weddellii | reverse complement strand
AAAAAAAAAAAAAGAAAGAAAGAAAACCTGTCCTCAGCTTCTAAGCTATCACTACCACAACAGTGTCCCTGATTTTTCTAACCCACATGTCTCCCTCCCTCCAATCTGATGTCACTTTCTTTATAGTTTCTTATGGCACTTCACTCAGACGTGTCCACCTGTCAGTCATTTATCATCTCCTACTAGAGGGGAAGCTCAAAGAGCACCACCTAAATTGAGTGCTCTTGATAATAAAAACTGAACTCGTCAAAAAGGGAAAAAAAAAAAGACACACTTAACTTTTTGCAAAGGGGAAAAAAGCCTTATTACTAAGAGAGTAACAGAGACTTTAAACAAATTTATCCTTAAATCGACAACCTTACCAGAAAGAGGTGCCATGCATTCAATCCTTATAGGAGATATATAACTGGGAGCAGTGTACATATTACTTTTGAAACATAGCACACTAGTCCCTTATCTCCATCAATACACCAAATGAATAATGAAGTGTGAATGTGTTATATTAATGCCTCATTGATCTAACATAACTAAGACACAAAGGGTTCACATAAGTGAGTTTTCTGGAGAAGTGGCTGTAGAAACAGAACTCACACGCCTACAGCCTGGACCAGCTGAGAGATTCTCCTGCACACTGACCTCCACTTCACCCAGTCTAGCAGAAAACACTCAGGCAGAGTGTGGCGGTCATTATACTTACACCTGGTAAAACAGGTGGGCAGCATGGACAAAGAGCAAGGAGGGTATTCAAAACCCTATAGAATGGCAAAAGGAGGGGCGCCTGGGTGGCTCAGTCAGTTAAGTGGCCAACTCTGGATTTTGGCTCAGGTCAGGATCTCAGGGTCATGAGATGGCACCCCATGTCAGGCTCCACGCTCAGCAGTGAGTCTGTCTCTTTCCCTCTCCCTCTGCCCCTCCCCCCCCGTGCACACGCATGCGCGCTCTCGCTCTTTCTCTCAAATAAATAAATTTTTAAAAATTTTTTAAAAATAAATAAAATGGCAAAAGGAGTTTTTTGCATCTAGCAGAATCCTCATTCCAGCTTATGGGTACTATCCACAGCTGTATTTCCCTGAGAAACTTTGGGGAGTTGAGCAGCTGTTCTGTCTCAGAACAAGCTATGTCATCACCTGCTGAAGAGTCCACCCCCTTTGCCACTGAAAAAAATTTCAAACTCTAACTGTGTCTGTTATGGGTTGAACTGCATAACCCCCAAATTCATATGTTGAAGTCCTACCCACCAATACTTCAGAACATGACCTATTTGGATATAGGGTCAATGCAGATATAATTAGATGAGGTCATTCTAGAGTAGGTAGGGTCCTAATCTAATATGACTGGGGTCCTTGTAAAAATAGGAAATTTGGACCCAAACAAGTACACAGGGAGAATGCAATGTGAAGCTGAAGTGAGACTGGGGTGATGCTTCTACAAGCCAAGCAACTTCAAAGATTGGTAGCAAACCAGCAGAAGCTAGGTGAGAGACACAGACATTTTTCTTTTTCACAGCCTTATGAAAAAGGCACCTTGATCTCAGACTTCAACCTCCAGAATGGTGGGACAATAATTATCTGTAGTTTAAGCCACCTAGTTTGTGCTATTTTGTTTGGGCATCCGTAGCAAACTGGTATCTTTCCATTTATCACATCACCAATCTACTATGATAACCACACAGCTCTTTAAGTAACAACTTTTTAAAAATGTTAAGCGAATTCATTCAATAAAAAACACATATTGATGATGTCTATGTGCCAGGCACCAAGGACAGAACAGTATGACTGACACGACATGGTCTCTGCCCTCATACAGGTCACAGTGTAATCAGGATAACTGACAATATACCGTAACTATACAATGATAAAATTACAATTGTGTAACAACAATGACTAACAAGCCGACACTTTAAAGATAGTGGGCATATTTAACCATGTCTGGATGGCTCAATGACATTGCTCCGGAAGCCCACTGTACATTCCCATGCCCTTTACTGCTTTCATTCCCCTCTGAGATGCAAGGTTGTTGATTACCATGAGGTCTGCTTTTATCAGCCACTCTCCTGTATCTCTGCTCACTCTCTCCAACCCACTCATTTCTAGTTTGGCGCTTCTAATTTGCTATGGGCTACAAAAATCAGGTCATTAATATTGCTAAGAAATTTACATTAATAAAAATTGCTTCATGTGAGAACTTAAGATTTGGCTTAAACACAGGCTTTCTGATTTACTTTCGGTTCTCAGAGACATTTTTTCTGGCAGAACAATTTCTCCCATTCAAAGCGATTCTGTTATAAGGCACTAAGGTGGGACATGATTATATATAAGCTAGAGTGTTACTGAATAACCACCCAGCAAACACTTGCTTTCTTTCTAAGGGAGTACAGTGTGGGTATGCTATGTAAACAGTTACCTAAGAAAGAAATACTGTTGAAATTCAGAATTATATACTTTGTAGTCCAGCATAAGGCATATTTTTGTTATCTACTTGTGAATCATATCACCAAATAACAGGACCATGAGGTCATATGACATTACAACTGGAAAGCCCAGCCAAAACTTTTTGCAGTACGTAATAAATACCACGTACCTCTTATGCATATCCAACAATCGTCTTTTTTGTTGTGTTTTTTAAGTTCTTCTTCAGTTACTTCAATTAACCTGCCTCTTAATCCCGTTAGATCCTTGCCACTTTTGGTGAGGCGAATCCAATCCATAAGACTTCTGCCCTGTTTTAGAGGGACCTAAAAAAGGAACAGAGAATTCAATGTGGCTTCTTTGAGTCAGCTGCTTCTCCCTGCCCCACCTGCTGCTTCTCTGCAGGCTGCACACTACTCTTACTCTTTCAAAAAGAGAAGAAAACTCAAATCTAACAATTCTACGATTTTTTTTTTTTACAGCTTTAGGTGGTTGTCAAAATCATCTCTGCTGTATTAGAATTATAAATAGAACAATATAAAATACATGAACTATGAGGTAGGGCTTAGAAATTCTGTCACATAAATGTTCACCATAATGGTATCTAATAAAACAAGAACAGTATTGAATCTGGAGGCAGAAAACAAATTTTGGTCCTGGCTCTGCTCTGTCACTAATATGTTGGAGTCACTTACCAACTTGGACCAAAATTTCTTTCCCTTAAAAATCACAAGAGATTGAATAGAAGAAAATATAAATGGCCAGCTAAAGTTGATTTTCTGGATTGTCAATATACACAGAACATTAGAAATCACAAGGCAGCAATCTGTTTTCTAAGAATTCACTAAGAAACAAAAGTTCTCAAATAATGGAAAATAAAAAAAACTCTAACACTCTAGGGAAGGGTTTGGCAAACTGGCCCATGCCTGTTTCTGTATCACCCTGGAGCTTAGAATCATTTTCACACATCGTGGTGCTGGTGGTGGTGAAGAGACTCAATTGTCATGTGGCCCTCAAAGCCAAAAATATTTATTATCTGGCCCTTTGCAGAAAGTCTGCCTACCCCTGCAAAGAAGATCTGGTAAAGGGATTGAGCTACTGTCTAAACTTGTATAACTAGTTTGTAATATAGTACCAGAGGAATGTTTAATGTAAAAGAGGGCACGTTCAAAGAAATATATTGCTACAGACTGAATGTTTGTGCCCCTCCAAAATTCAAGTTGAAATCCTAACCTCCAATGCGATGGTATTAGGAAGTAAGGTCTTTGGTAGGTGATTAAATCATAAAGGTAGAGCCTTCATGAATGCTACTAAAGCTCTCATTAAAAAGGCCTCAAAGAGCTCCCTCATCCTTTCAGCCATTTTTCCCCACATCCTCATTATCTGGGCCTTTGCAGAAAAGTCTGCCTACCCTGCAAAGAACATCTGGTAAAGGGATTGAGCTACTGTCCAAACGGTACTCTGTTATAGCAGACTGAATAGACTAAGATATTTATATACCTCACTTTCTGGAATCTTGTCTATTGTAGGCATTCATTTACCCCCAAAATAACCAAGTTAATAGGTCTGTGGTATCACTGCAATTCACATTCCTTCCTACCAGTTACATCATCCCATTCTTACCATCCCTGAAACTCTCTAGGTCTCTTGGTCCCAATAAATGAAGTAAAGCACGAGAATATGATCATTCCCATCCCAAACCAAAATCATTCATCTCTCTTATTTATGTGGATTCCATAATCCACTGGGTAGTTAATGCATAATCTTCTGAAAACTCAAATCTAACCATGGGCCCTCCCTCCTTCAGTGGCTCCCCACACTATTTTTTTTTAAAGATTTTTATTTATTTATTTGAGAGAGAGAGAGAGTGAGTGAGAGAGAGAGAGAGCACAAGCAGGGGAGGAGGGAGAGGGAGAAGCAGACTCCCCGCTGAGCAGGGACCCCGATGCAGGGCTGGATCCCAGGACCCCGGGACCATGACCTGAGCCAAAGGCAGCCGCTTAACCGACTGAGCCACCCGGGCGCCCCCCACACTATCTTATAATAATGTCTCTAAATTCCCTAGAGTGGTTTACCAGGCCCTTTATATCTGGTCATAGTTTACCTCACTAGCTCTGAGTTTTAATTTTTGCTGCTTCCTATTAAATGCTTTAGCTAAATGGGAACTGATTCCTTGACTGCTATGAAATACCTCCTCCTTGGCCTGGCCCAATTCCCTCCCTCTCTCTCTCACAGACACTACCTCCTCCAGAAGCCTTCTCTGACCCCAACCCCTCTGTGGTCATAACACACAGTTATAGCACTTACCACATTTATAACTATTTATTAGTGTGTGCAGCCTATTAGACTAAACTCCTTGGAAACAGAGACCATATCTTCAGCATATGGGAGGTTCTCAAAAAATATTTACTTACTAGTATTAGTAGAAATAATAGTAGCTATCATATATATAATGCATACTCTGCACCAGACACTGTGCTCAGGACTTTACACAACAATCACACAACAATCCATGGAATCCGAATAAAAGTCTAAGGGCAAGTAACACATGAGTGCTTACCACATACCAAGACTGTGCTAAGAGAAACATTATCTCATTTAATCCTGTGAATGGCCCTATAAAATGGGTACTGTTATTCTCTTTTACACCTGAGAAAACTGAGACTCAGAGACTTAGTCATAGGAGTTGAGAAAAGAATCTGGGTCTTTCTCACTCAAAAGTCTATGCTTTTAACTATTATGATATATAACCTCCCCAACTAGCTTCTATTTTTTCAACCTCTACCCATTTCATACAATCCTGAATCAGGTTCTGATACGTGCAAGATTACCTCATTTCATAAAGGCGGGGGGGAAAGTCTCAGTTTCCCTTTGAATTGTGCAATAACTATATTTTGTTCTCTGTTTGGACCCGAAGACTCACCTTTGCCATCACCGCCTGTGGACCTTTGTCTTTGCCTCTGAGCTTTCTCCTTTTTTTTTTAAAAAAAGATTTTATTTATTTATTTGACAGAGAGAGACACAGCAAGAGAGGGTACACAAGCAGGGGGAGTGGGAGAGGGAGAAGCAGGCTTCCCGCGAAGCAGGGAGCCTGATGCGGGGCTCGATCCCAGGACCTTGGGATCATGACCTGAGCTGAAGGCAGACGCTTAACGACTGAGCCACCCAGGCGCCGCTGAGCTTTCTCCTTTAAAAGGATGCTGAGAACGTGGTTTGTAGTTTTAGTACAGAAGGCCAGCAACTCTTATATTTTAATTCAGAGATTCTTTCTCCAGAAAGACTATACTATTTAGCCAAGCATTTAGTTCAAGGACAGAAAAGGTCAAACATCAAGAAGGAGGGGACAGATGATTAGATGACTGGATGATATATGGAGCTATGGAGCAATAAATGAAATATCACAGCCAGAGTCACATCACATCAAACTTTTAGGGTCCAAAGCAACATTTCTTAACCAGTTTTCTTTTCTGTGATATAGAGATAACAAAAGCAACCACTTTGTGGGATTACTGTAAAGATTAAATGAGTTAATACACTACACATGAAGCATTCAGAACACTAACATACATACATACCGTAAGCACCGAATAAATCTCAGCTTTATTATTATAGCTGGAGTTACAGACTTCTGAAAAGCTAATGAAAGCTACAGATCCCTGAATCCATAATTCTGATCTAGAGTCAACTTCAAGTTTAAGTGGAGAGAAAAAGTCAGTGAAGATCCTAAATCATGCTAAGACCCAAGAGTCCAGAAATGGGGGTTTGGGCGGAGTGGTCCAAGTAGGTGGAAGTTTCAAAAACAAAACCTGAACAAAATATGAAGATGAACTTACAGAATGAGGAACTAACGAATAACTGCACAGGAGACAATTTTATTAAATTTTATAAATATAAAATACATTTGTATTCCACCTGTTGCTAACAGTAACTATGTTCAACAAAAAGTGAGAGTATTATATTAGCTTCAAAGTCAGCAAGTGACGTCAATAGAAAAGACAGTGTGATAAAACAGGTACCAGAGGAAGAAAGCCAGTATGACTTAGAGAAGTGTCCGTAAACCCACCGGAGGATTGTAGACATTTGTTCTCGCTCCCCCCCATCTTCCCTAGCTCTGGGAGTCCCCACCTTTGGAGGATGGTCACCGGTCAGTGTCGCTACTGCCCAACCTTTCCCTTCTCCTAGGGAACCCACATCACTCACAACTCCTTCCGGAAAGTGCAGAACAAAAGACCGGAGACGAGTAGAGACTGAGGGAAGGAAGCTAATACTGAGTACCTATGATAACGGCAAAAGCACGGTGCTGGCCCTGTCATATACAACTCAATTTAATTCGCGGGAAAAGACTTCCCAGAACGGGAAAAGAGGATGAGGGGGGAGGGGCTAGTAGGTGAGAGAGAGGACTGCAAACGGCCGGGGAAAGAGATCGCTAGCTAGGGCAGGAGGAACGAAGGCTAGAGATGAGGACAGGGTGGAAGAGGGGGCCGAAAGAGAGAATGGACTGTTCGGTAGAACGGAACGCCGGCGGGAGGCGAGCTGAACAAGACGCACGGTGTCATCCACTTACCTTGCTACGCCCCCCGGAGGCGACGCGCTGCTGCGAGCTGGGGGCCGGGAAAGACTGGGAAGGGACGTTCAGCATCCTGGACCCCTGGCCCGGGCCCTGCCCGGGGTCCGCCGCCGGACAGGATCGCTCAGCTCTACCCCTCCAGGGTAACACCTCCCGCTCCGGCTCCGAGGCCGGGCAGAGGCCAAGCCCCCGACCCACTTCCGGGGTCGCCGAGGGTGAGGCGCGCCATGACGCAGCACGTCGAGGCCGCGGGGGGCGGAGCCAACGGGACGAACGCAGCGCCGGAGGGGAGGAACCAGACCCAAGTACGCGTGCTGCATTAGCCCTGCACCCTGAATTTCAGCACCGCAGTGAGGTGACAGCTATTCCGGGTTAGGATTAAAGACAGAGTGAAGCTGTTCCTTAGCCGTGGTGCTGACAGAATCTGAGCATAAATTCTTTTAGACCCCTCTTAACCCAGAACACAAGTGTCTGTTGTTATGCCCCACCTTCACACGGCTTGAAATATGGAATAAAATAATACTATCAAAGCATTTTGATTTCTCTGAAACTCTCTCCTCTAAAGCACCCGGCTGTACAGGAAAGAGAACTTTTAAGTGTTAGGGCGTCAAATGCAAACAGCCACAGCCACTCTTATGAGGTGAAGCTTCACCTTTAAGAACCCCCGCTAATGACAAACGAGTCAAAGAAGCTAGTAAAGTCTCCTGCTCCATTCACCCACTCACAAGTTCTCCCTCCTCATCTAACTTCTTGTCTTTGCTGAAAGCTACAGGGAATTGTGTACAGATACAGCCCATCCCCAGATGTAGTGACGAAGAGTTATGTTTGTCAGATAGGTTTAGTTTGAATGCCATCTCTGCATTTAATAAATGAGCAGACTTACACAAGTTATTTCAGTATCTCAAAGTCTCATTTTCACCCTCTGCCTAATGGATTTAGGTTTCAGTAAGAATTAAATGAGATGTCATATGTAAACTACCTAGTACAGTGCCTGGTTAATAGTAGGCACCCAAAAAATGGCAGTGGCTTGTCATACTATTCCGACATATTGAAAGAAGCTCAAATACTGTGCAGCTAAAAACAAGTCCCTAATGATCAAGGTCCAGATTGGTGACCTGGTGGGTTTTTTGCATAGCCCTTGGGGAACACACACATCATGAGTGTAGAATCCAGTGAAGGGAAAGTTTTCAGAAGAAATACAGTTCTAAATAACTCTCCCTGTCCACCTGCCATTACTAACTTTTCCTGACTCTGACACATGATTTAAACTTGCTCTGTTTCAACTGCCTTGTCTTTAAAGTGCCTGTAAATCAATGTTTGTAGTATCCTTTCAATTAGAAGGAAAAGCGTGTGATCTATGTAGCCATTCAAGTAAGAGGCATTTCTTAGCCAGGTAACCATCTCTGACCTTCACCTCTACCCATCATGATTCTGGGATACTAAGAAACATTTGCAATGAAAATGCTTATTGGGAGACTGCATTAAGCTAAAGAACCTCATGACCATAGTGTAGGTTACCTCTACCTTGCAATGTGCTCCTGTTTTTCTCTGTCATTAAATGGTGATGTATTCTTCTATAAGTCTACATTTTAAAAAACTAATCAGAGAATTTCTTATTTCACTTCCCATGAGAAAATCTGTACATGACAATATCAGGAGCAAGGAGCCAGAACAAAGGAAGGTGATGCTGTTGAAGAATGTTTCATATCTGCCAAATGTCTTAGCTCCCCCTTAGACAGAAATAGAAAAAGATCAAATTCTAGCCTTTTGGCTCTCCTTTTTTAGACTCCATATAAGTCGTGCTCACTTAAACATTTCTTTTTAAATTCTGGGGATCCCTCAATGAAGTGCTCTAATTATTGAACACAAATGCTATTTTACTACTAGATTTAAGGGCAGCAGAGGAGTATTAAAGTGATCTTGATTCATCATTGATTAAAAATCCCTAAAATTTAATAGCCATGGCATTAATTGACATTCTCAATTATGGACAATGATTTAAAGTGTTTTTCACAATCTGCTAGCAAACACATAATATTGTGTGATTGGTAGCATAAGGTGATTTTTTTCATTATCTAAAAATATTCATCAGCAACACAATACCTAATGGAGATCAGTAGGAAATACCAGATGTTACAAGATTCAGTCTTGAAAATTAAATATTGTCATTCTTTGCAAAGTTTTAGCTAAATATTTGCAAAATTATAACTAAAATTAAATTTGTAATTTGATGAAGAGATCAAAAGTATCTTTTGTAAGCCCCAAATGTTTACAGTCCAATCAAGACATCCGTAAATGGCACTTATTTTTAAATTCCAATACTGAATTATAGCGTAGGGGTAAAAAAAGCCAAACTACTATAGAATTACAAAATATTTCATTTTATTAATAATTTATATACAAATAAATTAGTATGAAGGATTATGATACATTTGTACACTAAATTTAAATCCTATAAGCTTTGAATGTCACGCAAGTAACTAATCAGGTTAATTTTCACAGATCAGCTCCTCAATATCATCTTCACTATCAGAATCTTCATAAAATGAAATTGTGGCTTGAATTGGAAAATTTTTCAGAAGAGCTTCTGCTTCTTGATATAAGTAATCATAACACTTTGATTTTGGCCAAAATAGTCTGAAAGAAGCAGACAACATAATAGGCTTTATTTTTTTCACATTCAGAATCCTTATATTCATGAAATGTTCAAATGCTAAGAGCTCCACATACTTAACAATTGATGTATGCCTTTAGATAGTCTAAAAATGCTATTATCTCAGGTGTCATGGGAGTCTACTTGCCAAAGTATCAATAACTAGTTAATCATTTTAAGTCTTTATCCAAGCTGTAAATTGGATCAAACAAATTCACACAAAACCCTGTGTGATAAATATTTAGATCACTTTAGGTATTATGAATATATTTATTCTCACAATATACAGATGGTTTGTCTTCCAATTTCCAAATTCCTTTGGGGGGAAAATGAATCCTACCATTACATTAAAAATTCTGAAACCCAGTTTTATAAAGACAACAATATATTATGCACCTTCCAGAAAAGCAGAAATCACCTAATATCTTGCTTAACTGTTAGTTACAGATGTAGCTAACAATGTAAGTTTAGAAGAGTACAAAAAGCAATATTTTGAAGTTTTTCTATGCACTCACACCAGGGCTATAGGAAGGCTTCCTCTGACCCCAACCTTGATCCCATCTCCCTCCCATTTCCCCATCCAACAAAATTGGAAATACCATATTGGGATATTGAGAATAATGCTGGCTTTTCACAACTTACATGTAACCCAATTACCTCAGAATTTCAAATTTTTGACAAATATTAATCTTGCCATCTGGTCTTCTATTATTTTCCTCCAAAGAAAAGAAAAGAAGAAGGATATGGCTGACTCACCAACAACAGTGCAGTCATTTTAGTGTAGGGTAGTTAGCCCCATGTACCCATTTATAACAGAGTGCTTCTAACAAAGAGAAGGTTACATTATATTCAGTATACTCAATTTTAAAAGGCAGAAAAGTAGGCAATATAGTTTATAAATGTTTCTAGCCAAATGACAAAAAAAGTTTTAATTTTGGTGCCTTTAATAAGCAACCATCAATAATTCAGTCATTCAATAAATATTTTAGTGATCTCATGCCAGATGTAATTCATAATACAAAGATGAAAAAATCTTAGTCTCTATCCTCAAGAAATAACAGTATTCAAGACAGAAATTAATAAAAATAAAATAAACTTAAAAGTAGTACAAATAAATGGCTACAGTAGTTCAGAAAAGAAAGGGATTTCTTATACAGGAAACAGATGATTTTCCAATGCTTAACTAGAACTGTCAGATCCAAAGAATGTTGTTTAATTGTTACCACACTCTGCCCAGAATCTCTGACTGACCACTTTCCTTTCAGGGACTTCATACTTTCCTGAATTCTCCCCTGTCCTGAGTGATTCTTCTCGGTCTCCTTTGTGGACCTCTTTTTCTCTGTATACAGGTTGGTATTGGCCTTCCCCAGTGTTTTATCAAGAGTGATCATCTCTCCTCTCTCATTCTTCTGGAAGACCTGATCCACTGACATGATTTCTTCAGCTGTTCATTTACTGAAGACTCCCAATTGTCTGTATTTCCACTTAAGATCTTGACTCTGGGCCCCTTACCTGTGTGTGTGTGTGTGTGAGTGTGTGTGTGTGTGCACGCGCAGCTCTTTACTAGACATATGCATTTGGATACTCCCTAGGCACATTAAATACAATAAATGAAAAATTGGACTCGTTATCTTGTTCCCCAAATCTGTTTTAAGCCCTAATTTCCACTCTGTTTATACAGCATTCATCTGGTCATCTGCCACAAACTTGGAAGCCATTCTGTCTTTTTACCTCCTCTTTACCTGCCATATACAATACATTATAAGCCTAATCTATTATGTCATCTAAGCATTCCCCAAATTCACCCAGTCCCATCCACACTTCCAATACCTTAGAATGGCTCTTTGTCATATATTGCCTGAATTACAGTAACTTCCAATTTCATTTAGTTTTCTAACTAAGCCTATATACCATTTTCTTAGTGCTTTTTCTGAAACATAAATCTGATCACACTACCTTTGAGTAACCCCCAATACCATCCACAGAATAAAGGTCATGGGTTTCCAATGCCACATACAGGAAAAGAACAAAACTCTATACCAAGGTGTACAAGATCCGGCTTATGGCTTACCTACTAGAATGACCACAGCTTCATGCACCCAAATTCCAGCTCCTTGAGGCTCCCATAGGGAGCCATGTTGTTCTATGACTCTGTATCCCCTCTATGCTTTCTTCTGTCCCCTTTTTCTCCACCTACCATCCATCTGGCTAACTTCAAGCCTCAGCTATGTAACCACATCCTATCATACACACTTCCCAGATCTTTCCCTACTCCCTCAGGGAGAGTTAGGTACTTCATGTCCTTTACATACGGACCAAACTAAACTATTATAACACTTGCCAATGGGGTGTGATTATTTTTTTCCTGTGTCCATCACTAGGTAGAAAATTAATCAGCATGTATTGACTTCTACAAGCTATTTATAAACATATACATACAAATATCATACGCTCTGTATTTCACAGCTCTCTGAAGCAAACTGCAGAATGAACCTTTCACCTGAATAAAAGCTACAAAGATTTCTACAGAAAGGCCGACAACCCGTGGCTAGGAACCATAAACTAGCTCTTCATTGTTATGTCAAATAACCTCGACCCTTCTTAGGAAGCTTCGTGATCTTTAGGATTTTCATTACACTTCATTTTTTCTTCCACGTCAAGCTCGATTTGCTGTAAAATCGCAACTATGAATACCAGTCTTCCTTCTGGTTTGCAAGAGAATAAGAACATACACACTCTGCCTGCTGTGAAGTCAATTTCATTCGAACCCTTTAGCATTAAACAACACAAAACTGGTTTGCAGACACGAGATGTCACCGGTCGACTTTCACGATGCCATCCACTTTCCCTCTTTATAATATACTCTTGAAGAGTTTACTGAGTGGGCACTGATTAAAAGAACAAAATAGTTCTTTTAGGTGAGAGCGTGAACTACATTTATCAATTCGTTGAGTAAAAGGCCTCTGGGATCCGTGAAGACAGATTTTCCCAGAGAGAAGAACTGCAAGGCCAGCCATGGAGCTACGCGCTGCGATTCCCGACTCTACCCTGGGCTGGAGGAGCGGGAGACCTTCCGTGAGGCCTATCACTCACCTGACTGGGTGTCTGTACTGGGAAAGCTTTCCTGAGGCTTCGGTCACCCCGGGGCCATCCGGCATCTGGGGACGAAAGAAGATGAATCACAGTTATCACTCACCTTCTAGAAAGGTGGAAAGCGGTCTAGTGTTCCTCGCGCCCGCGGGGAATGTGACCCCCGGGGCTCTCCGCAGCCTCGCTCCTGGCCGGATCCGCGCGTCCGTGGCTCTGGAGACACCCTCGCAGCATCAGGACCTCCGGTAGGGCCACGGACGGGCGCGAGCTTAAACGAGGGGCAGGCCGGGCGCGTGTCTCCCTCGGGCAGGGCATACCCAGTCCGGGTAGCTCATCTGCCCTCCGGGGAGGCGCGGCCCGAGGCGCGCGGCTCACTCACCGCCTCCGCCGCGTGCTGCGGCGCCCCCTCCTCCTTGTAGCCTCTGGCGTCAACCCACGGTCTCCAGAAGCCTGCGGGTCTGCGGGCTGGGGGGCACAAGGCGCGCAGAGGAGACGGGAGCCCAGACCCGGGAGGACCGCCCGAAGCCGAGCGCGGACCCGGGACCGGTGGGGGGCGGAGAGCGGAGGGGAGGAGCCGGGGAGGCGCGGGCGGTAGGGCCGGGGTGGGGGAGGCGCCGCCGCCGGAGTCCGCGCCCTCGCGCTGCGTCCGGCGGTCGGGGCCCGCGGGTGGCGAGCGGCGGCAGCAGCGCGCGCCCTCGCCGGCTCCGCTCGCCGAGGGCTCCCCGGTTTCCATGGCGCGGCGGGGCCGAGCAGAAGGCGGCTGCCAGCTCGCGGGCTAGCCGGGCCTCTTCGCTCCGCCAGACCCGAGACCCGAGCTTTATATAGAGAGCCCCGGCTGCCTGCTGCATACTGAGAGGTTCGCTCCCTCTCCGCCCCTCTCTCCCCAGCTAGCCGCATAAACAAAAAGGTTGCGCGTGAAGGCGCAACGGGCTGAACCCCGGGTGCGAACGCGTGCAGCTCCCAAATGGCCCGGGAATGGGTTTTGTTGAGCGAGTGTTAATCGCTCTTCGACACATGGCTGCGGGGGAAAAAACAACATTCGCCCGAGCAGCCAATTTCCAAGTGAGGAGTCTAGGAGGCGATAAAATTAAGCAATTCTACACGTTTTGTGTATTTCTGCAAAAAGGCCAAGTGGCTGGTAATTGCTTGACTCGAGGCTTTTTGGAATGTGGTCAATGCAACAAGCTCTGCATCCCGTCTGCTAAAAGCTGGGATGCGGACTAAATTAAAAGGAATGGCCTTAACTCCCCTTTCCGGCAGAATGAAAGCTGGGTGAATGAACAGACTCCTTACGAAAGGAAATTTTCGTTAATGTATTGACAGACTAGGTTCTGCCTAGTATTATTTGTAGATTAAAAAAAAAAAAAAGTGAATGGTAAAAGACTGAACCGAGACTGAACAGCCACGAGAACCGAAGATTGGAGTCATGTGATTTGGGCATAGAACTCTATATTATTTTCTCCTCTCTTTGTGATTTTCCTCAACATCTTACCAGTGTCCCCTGAAGAGAAGTCTTGAATTTCATGTATACACTTCAGTCACTACTTGGCATTTTGTCACTCAATGATAATTAGAAATTATTTTGTGGAGGCAGGGTGTGTGTAGAATGATAATGAAATCTTGAAAAGTTATGGGACCAGTTGTGAACCTCTCCGTAACCCTGTTTCTCTTATTTAAGTTGACCCTCACTTATTACAAAGATCCATTAAACTTGGTAAAAAGCGTTATGCTTGGAAAACATATATAGGAAAGATAATATATAAATGCCATAATTTTTTTCAAATGTTTTAAATAATAGAGCTGAGCTACTTAACAGTTGTAGATAAAAGCTTTTAATGCAAGTAATAGTGTCTCAGCTATTCATTCAGTTACTGTGTAGGAAAATAATCTAATTAATACTTAAGGATCTACCCATCAGGAAAGTGAGATATGGTTTGTTTCAGATAACGAAATCAGTAAGGATAGGTACCTAATGCATGTCTCAATGTCCTAGAATTATTGTTGGCTAAATAAAATAAAACTTATAGAATGCTTGCTACAAGGCCTCACACATAGGAAGCTCTCAACAATTTTAAGCTATGTTTAAAAAATGTAAGTCCTTAACAAGTGTTAAGCTGTCTGATGAAATGTTCATCATTTCGGTTTCATAAACATCTTTTAAGGTGTCTGTAATGTGGTAAGTACTGTGCTTTCGGGAGGTAATGGTGAATAAGGTATCCCCCACCCCCCACCCCCATCCTCAAGAGGGTTACAGTCATTGTGATCACAACAGCCACATAAGCAAAGGTGTTTAAAAGTGCCACATTCAATAGCAAAAGCACATTTTAACCAGCGAAGTGGTACAAGGGAGGGAATTGATAAATCTATTTGGGACAACCAGGAAAACCTTCTTAGAGTAAAAGAAACCTAAATTGGGATTTCTAGAAGGATCAAGAAATAGTGTAGTTTGTGTGTGTGGTGCAGGAGGGAAAAGAGAAGGAAGGAACAGTGCTTTTAAGGAGTAGGGATTGCTTGAGTAGAGATGCGGCTGAAGAGAGAGAAGGGATTGGGTTAACAGGAGGCTAATATACCATGATAAAGCATTTTGGATTTATTCTGTAAGCACTGGTGAAATATTTTAAGCAGGAGAATGGAATGGTCAAAGTTTTAAAAACACTTTTAAAAACAGGAGAATGTTTTAAAAGCAGGAGAATGGAATGGTCAAAGTTTTAAAAAGGCTGTTTTAAAAAGTTTTTAGAAAGTTTTAAAAAGATTTTATTTATTTGACAAAGAGAGAGAGAACAAGCGGGGGGGAGTAGCAGGTAGAGAGAGAGGGAGAAGCAGGCTGCCCATTTAACAAGGAGCCTGATGTGGGGTTCGATCCCAGGACTCTGGGATCATGACCTGAGCTGAAGACAGATACTTAACTGACTGAGATACCCAGGCACCACTAAAGTTTACATTTTATAAAAGTCTCTCTGGCAGCCATATGGAAGACAGATTTAGGGAAGGCTGATACTGGAAGCAAGGAAATCATTTACAAAATCATTGTCATAGTTCAGGCAAAAGGTGATGAGAAGATGTATAGTAAGGATGGAAATGAAAGAACATATTTGAGGGATACTTAGGAAATAGAATCTATACTACTACCTGAATCATAAAATGTGGGGAGACATGAAAGTGGAGTCTATATATGCTCCCAGGTTTCTAACCTGGTTAACTAGGTAAATGGTGATGGCTCAAACAAAAACAGAGAAAACAGGGAATATAGGAGGAAGAGCAGGTGAGATGCTTTTAGGTTATTTTATTCAGGGAAAAAAAATGAATTTGGTTTTGGATCTTGAATCAGTCAGGTCAGGCTGGGCTATGCGGCAATAAAAAAGAACTCCAAACTCTCATTGCCTTAGAATATAGAGGTTTATTTCTGACTCATGCTGTATTCCATTTTTGGTGGGTAGGATTTACTCCAGGTCATCTCCACATAAGGATACTAACTGATGGAACCTCTTTCCACTGAAACCATGCCATTTGTCATAACAGGGGCAAGGGAATAAAATTAACAGATTTTTAAAGACTTAGTAACAGGTAGGTGGGGAAGCTATCAAAAGGACAATCAGAGATATGAAGTTCAGAGTTCAGTAGAGACTTTAGGACTAAATATTTAAATGTGGGAATCATAAGAAAAGAAGTAGTAATTTAAAATTGTAGGGACTGATTCATTTTCCCAGGAAATTTTGTAGCGTGAGAACAGGACCAAGGACAGAGCTCTGGAGAGCAACATTTGCTTGTGAAGTGAGAAGAGATACAAAACAAAACAAAGCAAAACAAAACCTCCCTGAAAAGGAATGGTGAAGGTAGTACAAGGTGCATTTGTAGAACAGGTGTTGTGGGACCATGGAATGAAAGAATTCCAACAAGGAAGGAAAGGCCTAGGGCATTAAGTGCCACCACTGGGTCAAACAAAATAAGGATGAATGTTCATTGAATTTGGCAAGCAGGGGTCATAAGTGACTTTAACAACATCTCAAGTATATGGAGAGAGAAGCTTTTTTTTTTTTTTTTTACGGTAAATTGAGCTGTAGAGGTGAAAAATAAAATGGTAAGTTGAGACTACCTTTTTGAGAGGAAAAAAGAGAGAAAAGGAATGTTGGGTCAGTAGAGGGGTTTTGTTTTTAGGGTGCAAGGGGCAAAAGAATGTTTATAAGATGAAGAGATGAGGCAGGAGTGGAGAGATCTCTAGAGAAAGGGGACTGGACAATGCTCCAGGTCCCCTAGGAGGAAAGAAGAAATGAGATCAGGAGCTGTGGGGAGGATTCTCATGCAGTTGGAGGGTATGCACCAGCGATTCCTCAAGAAGCAAGTTTAATCAAGGTGACTAGATCTGGCATGAAGAAGGAGGGGGTAATGGGATGATGAGACATGAATCTGAGAGAACATCAATTGTCTTAAAATTGTGAAAAAAAACTTGTAATTTTCCTACAAGTTACTGTGTAGGAAAATAATCTAATTAATACCGTAAGAATCTATAATGATCTACCCATCAGGAAAGTGAGATATGGTTTGTTTCAGATAACAAAATCAGTATGGATATGTACATAATGCATGTCTCAATGCCCTAGAATTATTGTTGGCTAAATAAAATAAAACTTATAGAATGCTTGCTACAAAGCCTCACACATAGGAAGCTCTCAACAAATTTTAAGCTATGTTTAAAAAATGTAAGGGAGAGCCAATTAACAAAAATATGGTAAAATGTGTATTTGATCAAATTCAAGTAAACTGAGAAGTAGAAATATATATTGCTGGAACTAGACCATTTATACATTTATCCATTTGTTCCATCTATTTATACTGATGCTGAAGCTCATTGCCAGTGTGGCCAAGATCAAATAACTTATTCATGTTACATTTATATTTAGAAATCTATATGAGTCCCACTAGTGCATTTAAAACATGTGCTTTTTTATTAAGATATAATTCACATTTAACATTATATTAGTTTCAGGTGTACAACATGATGATTCAATATGTGTATATATTATGAAATAATGATCACAGTAAGTCTAGTTTAACGTCTATCACCACACATAGTTACAATTCTTTTTCTTGTGATGGGGATTTTAAGATCTACCCTATTAGCAACTTTCAATATACAAAAGATTATTATTTTTTTAAAGGTTTTATTTATTTGACAGAGAGAGCACAAGCAGAGGGAGAGAGAGGGAGAAGCAGGTTCCCTGCTGAGCAAGGAGCCTGATGTGGGACTCGATCCCAGGACCCTGGGATCATGACCTGGGCCAAAGGCAGCCGTTTAACCGACTGAGCCACCCAGGCGTCCCTATACAAAAGATTATTAATAACTATAGTCACCAGGCTGTAGATTACATCCCCAGGACTTGTTTATTTTATAACTGGAAGTTTGTACCATTTGACAACCTTCATTCATTTCATGAACACCCATCCCCCACTTCTGGCAACCACCCATCTCTTCTCTGTATCTATGAGTTTGGGCTTGTTTGTTTGTTTAAAGATTTCACATATAAGTGAGATCAAATGTTATTTGTCTTTCTCGGACTTATTTTATTTAGCACAATGCCCTCAAGTGCCATCCACGTTGTCCCAAATGTCAGAATTTTCTCCTTTTTCATGATATATATATATACATATATATTACATTTTCTTTATCCATTCATCTATTTGTAGATAATTAGATTGTTTCCATGTCTTAGCTTTTATAAATAATGCTGCAGTGGGGGTAACAGATACCTTTTCAAGTCAGTGTTTTTGTTTCCTTTGGACAAATACCTAGATATGCAATTGCCGGGTCATATGGTAGTTCTATTTTTTATTTCTTGAGGAACTTCTATATTGTTTTTCATAGTGTCTGCACCAGTTTGCATTCCCACCAACAGTGCACAAGTGTATCCTTTTCTCCACATCGTCAGTGATATTTGCTATGTCTTGTGTTTTTGATAATAGCCATTCTAGCAGGTGTGAGGTGATATCTCATTGTGGTTTTGTTTTTCATTTCCCTGATGATGAGTGATGTTGAGCACCTTTTCATTTACCTACTGGCCATTGATACATCTTCTTTGGAAAAATGTCTATTCAGATCTTCTGCCCATTTCTTAAATGGCGTGTTTGCTTTTTTGCTATTGAGTTGTAAGAGTCCTTTATATATTTTGGATATTAGCGCCTTATCAGATGTATTATGCAAATATTTTCTCTCATTCAGTAGGTTGCCTTTTCATTTTTTTTGTTTAAGATTTTATTTATTTGCGAGAGACAGAATGAGAGACAGAGAGCATGAGAGGGAGGAGGGTCAGAGGGAGAAGCAGACTCCCCGCTGAGCAGGGAGCCCGATGTGGGACTCGATCCCGGGACTCTAGGATCATGACCTGAGCCGAAGGCAGTCACTTAACCAACTGAGCCACCCAGGCGCCCCTGCCTTTTCATTTTGTTGATGGTTTCCGCCTCTCTAGTTTGATGTAGTCCCACTTGTTTATTTTTGCTTTTGTTGTCTTTGATTTTAGAGTCCAATCCAAAAAACTCATTGTGAAGACTGATGTCAAGGATCTTATAGCCTAAGGGGTTTTTTCTAAGAGTTTTATGTTTTCAGATCTTATGCTCAAGTCTTTAATCCATTTTGAGTTGATTTTTTTGTATGGTGCGAGATATTGATCCAGTTTGCATGTGTGTGTCCAGTTTTCCCAACATCATTTATTAAAGAGACTGTTCTTTTCCCATTGCATATTCTTGCCTCTTTGTCATACATTAATTGACCATATATGCATGGGTTTATTTCTGGGCTCTCTATTCTCTTCTATTGATCTATGTGCATGTGTTTATGCCAATATTGTATTGATGAGTAACTCTTTGTAATATGGTTTAAAATCAAGAAGCATGACGCCTCCAACTTTGTTCTTTCTCAAGCTTACTTTGGCTATTCAGGGTCTTTTGTGGTTCCATACAACTTTTGGGGTTCTTTGATTTCTGTGAAAAATGCCATTGGAATTTTGAATTCTGAATTCTGTAGATTGCTTTGAGTATTATAAGCATTTTAACAATATTAATTCTTTTAATCCATGAACACGGAATCTTCTCATTTATTTGTGTCTTTTTCAATTTCTTTCATCAGTATCTTAAAGTTTGCAGAGTATAAATCTTTCACCTCCTTCGTTAAATTTATTCCTAAGAATGTAATCTTTTTAATACATTTGTAAGTGGGAATGTTTTCTTAATTTCTCTTTCTGATAATTTGTTATTAGTGTATAGAAACCCAATTGATTTTTATGTATTAATTTTGTATCCTGCTACTTTACTGAATTCATTTATTAGCTAACATTTTTTGGCAAAGTCTTTAGGGTTTTCTATATATCATGGCATCCTCAAATGGAGAAGTTTTTATTTTTTCCTTTGCATTTTGGTTATCTTTTATTTCTTCTTCTTGCCTAATTACTGTGGTTAAGACTTCTAATTCTGTGTTGAATAAAAGCAGCAAGAGTGGTTATCCTTGTCTTATTCCTGATCTTAGAGGAAAAGCTTTCAGCTTTACACCATTGAATGTGATGTTAGATATGGGCTTGTCATATATGGCCTTTATTATGTTGAGGTATGTTCCCTCTATAACCACTTTGTTGAGAGTTTTTATCATAAATGGATGTTGAATTTTGTCAAATACTTTTCCTGAATCTGTTGAGGTGATACAACTTTTATCCTTCATTTTGTTAATGTTATATATCATGTTGATTGACTTATAGATGTTGAGCCATCCTTGCATCCCTGGAATAAATCCCACTTGGTTATGGTGTATGATCCTTATAATGTATGCTTGAAATCTGTTTTTTAATATCCTGTTGAGGATTGTTGCCTCTATGTTTATCAGGAACACTGGTGTGTAATTTTCTCTTCTTATATGATCCTTGTCTGATTTTGGTATCAGGGTAATGCTGGCCTCATAAAATGAAGTTGGAAGTGTTCCTTCCTCTTCTATTTTCTGAGGGTTTGAGAAAGATTGGTATTAATTCTTCTTTGAATGTTTGGTAGAATTCACCAGTAAAGCCTTCTGCTCCTGGACCTTTATTTGTTGCGAGGTTTTTGATTACTGATTGAATTTCCTTACTAGTAATTGTCCTGTTCAGATTTTTGATTTCTTCATGTTTCAGTCTTGGTAGATGTACATTTCTAGGAATTTATCCATTTCTAAAATATGTACTTTATGTAACATATTAATATGTTCTTCATAACATACCAATGAGGCAGACAGATATACATAATCTTTTAGGATTAAAAACATAAAAATCTTCATTCATTCAACTAAAAAGAAAGTATTATAAACTCACCTTACACATGGTAAACATGTGTACCTAACATGTTTGTTTTTTTTAATTTTGGGATTTTTGTATGACTATAAGATGAGAGAAGAGAAACATACCCTGGAGAAAGGATGCTAGGCAATGGTCCTTGAGGAGGATGGATGGAAAAAATCAAAAGCACACAAAAACAATGAGTACGTGCTTCTCTATTATCCAGAAAATAATATTAAATGAAAAGATAAATTAGAGCTTGAACTAGGTTCCCATTTTGAATGTGACCTGATGTTGCCCCACCCTTTTCAATGGACAGGATGACCTCAACTAAGGTATGACTTAGTCTCCACTTAGAGACTAAGGTGAGAAACGGAAGTGTGAAGGAATCAGGGGAATATAATGACTCACATATGCTATTGCCACCATGTGCCTCCTTTATAATGTCAGTTTTGCTTATATGAAAGCAGGGCCAGTCTCAGTTTATGCACATCCTTTTTTATCCATGATTTTATGAATATTATTTAAGGAGAATTATAACATATGCCTTATAACTAGACTCCTTTTTAAAAGACTCTACTTATAAAGTGTGCTCCTTTCTAACACAAGTATTCATTTGTGTCTGAATGCCAACAGAGTCAAATTTATTAACTTACTTATTTGGGGTATTTTATTTTAGTTATGTAATTATGTTTTCATGCAAAAAGATGGTGAAAAATCCAATACAAAACCCTACACACAATATGTATGAGGATCTTTTTGGAGTGACAGAAATGTTCTAAAATTGGATCACAGTGATAGTTGCACAGCTCTGTAATTTACTAAATGTCATTAACTTGTCAGTAAAAATGGGTGAGTTTTATGGTGTGCAAAATATAGCTCAATATGAAGACTTTAAATATGACATTAAAGTATTGATTCCTAACCATTCTCGGTCTAGGCTTGAGAAACTAAACACTGCAGTCAGAATCAAGCCTATTGGAGGTGTTTCTGATTTGGGGTTTTTAAAAATATGCATCTTGAATAGAAAAAGTGGTTGTTACAATGTCTGTTATAACTTTGGAATTTGCTTTAAAGCATATGCTATATTTACACTGGCCTCTGGACAGTTCTAGGTAGTTTTATTGCAGTGCAGTCTCTGCAAGGCTCCACATCAATGCTTTGATTCATGGTGATCAGAATAAGATCTTTAGAAAAGATTGTACTGGGTCTACAATAAGGACTTAAGGCTTCCAAACTATTGAGTGCAGTGACAAACTATGTCAGGTCTCTGTCAATAAAGTCTCCACTATTGCTGATTTGTTAGGAGCCAGACCCTCATACTGAGGCCATTATAAAGGAAATGTTTGCATCACTTCAATTTGAGATCGAACTAAAGAGCAAGCAAATGTTTTCAAGTAACTAGGATTTTTATTGTGCATTATCAGAAAGTTAAACACATGAAGGGCTTCTAAACTTATTAGTAAGCTAAAATACTCTTTTCCCCCTTACAATTGGATTGA
Source organism: Leptonychotes weddellii (assembly GCF_054177405.1). Taxonomy (NCBI): domain Eukaryota; kingdom Metazoa; phylum Chordata; class Mammalia; order Carnivora; family Phocidae; genus Leptonychotes; species Leptonychotes weddellii. The sequence continues at coordinate 62,224,890 of NC_138376.1, read as the reverse complement.
AACTTCTATGGTCAACCCTTCATGCCGATAAAATCTTACTTGAGGTAATTGATTTCATAGAGGTCTTTTTTCAGTTTGAAGATTAGATTCTTCGTGAAAGGTGGCATTTTCAAGCTTCAGGCATTTGAGGATCTTACCAGGTTTAAGATAAAGATAACAGTTGTGGTAAAACTGACTTAGAACTGAGCAGAGCTAGCGTGTGTTGTTTTAAACGAAGAAGGTGCTCACAGATGGCTCAGAGAGAGATTTAGCAAGTCTGTGCTAATCACACTCATACATGGGAATATCTCCATTGAAAACAGCCAGATTTCATTGTGCTCCTTAAGTAACTTTCTTACTTGGTTAACAATAACAGTAAAGTAAATATGTAATGGCCTAAAAACAATATGCTTTATATTATAGTTGGATGTATATTATTAAAACCACAGTGAGAGTTTATGAAAGGTGGTTCCAATTCAAAGTATACTGAAGATACAAAGTATTTGCAGAAGTTTAGCTTTGGACAGGTAAACTATTCAGAGTTCTTGATGGCTTTGCTTCTAGACATTTCTAAACTTCTATGCTGGCCCCAAATAGGTTAATTTCTCCTACCTAATAAATTATATAAAATAAAAATACAGTATGTAAAAAATGTATTCATTTGACTAAAAGGAGATTGATGTTCTCATTACAAACTGTATTTCACCATGTTTTGTCACATCTGACACTTTATGTTAAATGTCATTAACTATACAATTTTAATATCCTATATTATTAAATGTCAGTGGCCAAAATATGATAAACATGAAGATTTAGTTTTAATTTTTGTTTTTAGAATGAAACATAAAATAGAGAGATGATTCAGAAAAGAAAATTAAATTCAGTTAAACATTTATTGATCAGCCGCTATCTGCCAAGCACTGTATTAAACACTGAGCATACAGTTTGAACAAGACCAACATGTCTTATTTCCAGCTCTCATAGTGCTTGTATTCTGGCTGGAAAACAGAAAATAAATAAATGAAGAAGATAATCACAGATCTGTAAGAGTTCTATAGACAGAATTGAAGAGGGATTTAATACAAAGTAATCGGAGGAAGCCTCTCTTAAGCAGGGTAATCAGGGAAGGTCTAGGAAGAGATGACATTTAGGCTGAGCCTTGAATGAAAAATGAGAGAGGACCATTTCCTAAATGATCTATAAATTATTTCTGCTATATCCAGACCATACAAAATCATAGCAGAAAATACCTACCTGTTCTGGTTGGTTCATGCTATTAGTGGGAGACCAGACAGCCGATGTGTGGGTTGTACCAGAGAAGGAAAGATATATTGAATAGTATTTTTCTGTATTTGTTTCTGAGTTTTATTAGTTACTTAGATTCTAGAATGAAATTCATTTTCCTTAAATATGTAAATGACTCCCAGTTTAATGGGAAGCCCAAAGTATTAAGTTTAAAAGGTGTCATAGTATAATATGGCAGCAGCAATATGTGCATGATAAGTTAAGTAGGGAAACCAAAAGTTAGTAGTATGAAATTGAGTAGAATTGACTTTTTGTTATTACTGAATGAAATATATATGACGATTTACAGAAAGTTACAAGCTAAGAATGAACTATCAGTGAAGATATAAGAAAATGAGACTTTGTCTATCTTTAATGCTGCTAGGCATTCATTAGGCTCTCAGTGATGACTGATTAATTGAAATAGGAAAAACAGACAAGTGTGGTCTGCATTAAACTTGTCTAAATTTTATCTGTTATCCCATAATCATCTTGGTTACTACAATGAGACATTTCAGTTGTCAAGACTGTGCAAGAACCTACTGGTTTCCTATCCCATAGCTGCTCCCGATCCCCCACTCTCGTTCTTGCTGAAAGAATCCCAATTTTGTGCAGATATGAAGAAGTCAAGTGCTTTGGGAAAAACTAGGGTCTTCCTCAATCGCAAGGAGAGAATCATGATGTGACCTTGCTGGTGATTAGTTTAGGCAGTCATGTGATCCAATTCTGACCAATGATATTTAAAAAGTAGTCTGTACTATGTGGCAGAGTGATTGTGGGAAAAGTCTTTCTTACTGCCTAAAAGAAAAGGATGGGAGGAAACACACCAGTCCTCCATGTTCTACCTCTCAATCTTATATTTACTTTTTATACCAGGATTTGGGGCTCATGGAAGCTTATATGGGTTAAGATCCTGAAACTAGCAGTTTGGAAGGAGGTAAAGATCCTGGGAACATTTTGATAACCATCTGTGGAAATATCCAACATCAGGACTTTTGGTATGAGAATGTGAATTTTCTTATTTGAATTTTACCCCCTGAAAAGGTGTTTTAGTTATTTGTAGCTGCATGTATCTTCATTCAGTGACTAGTTCTATTTTCAGGTAGTATTCAATAGATTAACTGAACATACTCTTTTGTAATCCAAATAGGCAGTTGATTTGAAATTTTAATATGGGCATGCCAAACTATTCTTCCCAGCAATAGGATGTGGTTCCACAATGCAGTGCTCCTTGAGTAGGTAAATACAAATTGTTATAATTATCTCACTGATCCTTAAAATCTTCATTGTAGAAAAAGTGCTATGCTATTTAGTTGTTCTGTCTTTTGAAAGTTTACACTGAAATTTAACAAGCAGGTTCTTAAGCCCGTTGCCCTTTAAAAACACAAAAGAGCCAATTATTTTACTAGCAAAATGAGTTTCTTTGGGAATAGCAGAGAATTGCAATTTGAGACAAGTAAACTATGGTGAACCCCGGAGAAGTCCAGAAAACAAAAGAGACGGGCTTGTTTTTATAGGGGAAAGGAGGAAGCTGGAAGGTCTATTATAACTTTTCATTGGCTGAGTGTGGTGGTTTCCCACTGGCTGAGCTGCTGCTAGGCAAGGAGAAATTCTTCTATCCTCCTGCCTCCTAGGTAAAGTAAGCTTCTTCCTATTGGGGAATGCAAGGTATGCTTCTTACCTAGATTGGTAGTGTAGGAAAGCTCCCCCTCCAGGACTTCCTGACTCCATTTTAAATGAGGTTTCCTTTAATTTACTTTCACAAGCCTTTTAGCCTCAGGACCCCTTTATATTCTTAAAAATTATTGAGAATAATTATTTCAAAATGAAAAGTTAAATGAAAATTATTGAGGACCCCAAAGACCTTTAGCTTATGTTGATTATATCTATCAATATTAACTTTATTAAAAATTAAAACTGAGGGCGCCTGGGTGGCTCAGTTGGTTAAGCGACTGCCTTCGGCTCAGGTCATGATCCTGGAGTCCCGGGATCGAGTCCCGCATCGGGCTCCCTGCTCGGCAGGGAGTCTGCTTCTCCCTCTGACCCTCCCCCTCTCATGCTCTCTCTCTCTATCTCATTCTCTCTCTCAAATAAATAAATAAAATCTTTAAAAAAAAAAAAATTAAAACTGAGCAAATTGTAAACTATATATTTATTAATTCCTTTAAAATAACAATTACCCCTTGCATATTAACATGAAATATGTACTCAGAAAAATGACTATATTTTCCAGAACTAATTTCTTTTGCTGATTTCTTTAATGTCTTGCTTAATAAAAGATGACTGGATTCTCGTCTGTTCTGCATTCAATCTGTTGCAATATGTTGCCTTCATTGAAGTGAATGGAGAAAATACAGTCTCAAACAGATATGTCTGGAAAAGGAAGCATTTTGTGAACGCTTAACTCCATTCTAGAGACTCCCTAGGAGTCTTGCACACTTAATAAACCACCAATCTGAGGTAACATAGACTACACTGACCTGACAAGGCTTTGAGAAGCCATGTTGTTTTGTTTTTCATCAGCAGGTAGTTACAAACAAACACTGGCAGATTAGGAGAGTTAGAGCTAATTCTCTATCTCCTCAGGAAAATTTTACTTTCCATAATCATAAAAAATGTAGCTGGCCATTCTATTTACCAATCAAATTTTTCTTATATTTAAAAATTACTGAAGGCCAGGGCATCTGGGTGGCTCAGTCAGTTAAGTGTCTGCCTTCAGCTCAGGTCATGATCTCAGGGTCCTGGGATAGACTCAGTGGGGAGTCTGCTTCCCCTTCTTCCTCTGCCCTTCCCCACAGCTCATTCTCTCTATCCCTCAAATAAATAAATAAAATCTTTTAAAAAAATTACTGAAGACAAATTCAGGAGAAGACTGAAGTGAGAAGACATGGGCTCAGAATTAATTATGAAATACTATGTCTGATAATCATTAGTGTTCTCCAGTAATTCTGGGATGTCCATCCTGGATACATAGCAGGATGCACTTCCTTTCCCTTCAAGTCAGGTGTGGCCATGTGACTTCTTTAGCCAGTGATATATGAGTGGAAGTGAAATGTCTCATTTCTGATCAAAGCCATAAGAACAAATAAGCAATTTGTCACATTCCTTTCCCTCTTGTCCGGATGGAGGGGATTCCATCAGCTGATTAAGAAAGATATGGAGCAGGACCGTCTGCTGAAGTAAACTTTGTGGTTTAAAACTAGTGAGATTTTGGAATTGTGCCTATAGGATAACTCACCCTATGTTGCCTAATTCCCTTTACTTTATGATCCATTAAAGAACAATGCCATGAAAGCAAACAATATAGTCATAAAATTCTGTCTTCAACAAGCTAGAACACTAGATAAGGATTATATCACTTTTGACCAAGATTCATAGGGAAAGAAAAATATTTAATGTGATCTTTGAAGCAAATTATAATAATCAAAACAATACCAAGTTGGGATGAATTACTAATATTGCTGTAGGCAACATTTTGGAGTTATTTTAACAAAAAGAATTTTCATTCATCCACAGAACAATTCATCACCTGAAGTTATATGAAGGCTCTGCTAGGCTCTAGAGAGAAACATTGATGGGATCCACCCTCATGAAGTGAATCATTTTCTGAAAACTTTATAGAAATTATTAGTCTAAGTCAGTCCTCAGCCCCTTATTTAAGAAAAAAAATACCTTTTGTTTTATGATACATAATAGAAACTTGAATTAGCAGTGACTGAGCAAAATGGATGTTTATCTTTTTCTCTCATATAAAAGTTTACTAGATAGATATTCCAGGGTTGGTATGGTAGCTTTTTTTTTTTTAAGATTTCATTTATTTGTTTGTTTATTTATTTATTTAGAGTGCTAGTGGGGGGGAGAGGCAGAGGGAGAGGGAGAGAGAGAATCTCAAGCAGACTCCAAACTGAGTGCAGAGCCTGATGTGGGGCTCGATCTCATGACCCTGAGATCATGACCTGTGCTGAAATCAAGAGTTGGCCGCTTAACCAACTGAGCTATCCATGTGTGACAGCTCTTTTTTAATAAGGGACTCACATGGTTTCCTTCTGTCTCATTGTGCCATCATCCCTAGGATATGAACCTTGCCTTTGTTGCGCAAGATAGCTGCTAGAAATCCAAGCATCAGTCTATACTCCAGGTAATATTATGGTAGAAGAGACAAAGAAGAAGGGTAAAAGGGCCAATGACATCTTTTAAGGAGGTGTCTTGGAAGTTGCTATATAATTTTTTTTAGTCTCTTCGTTCAGAATTTAGCCACATAGCCACACCTAGCTGCAAGGAAAGCTAGGAAACACAACTTTTATTGTGAGCAACACTATCCCTACCTAAAAACCAGGAGGTTTGTTACCAAGAAAGAATGGATATTGGGGTGGTAACTAACAGATTGTGTCACACTGTTCTATATCAGGTACAACTTAAAACTACCTTCAAGAAATTTTATCAGAAGAATAATTCATAAAACAGTTGATTCTCTCCTTCATACTTACAAGTTCAGTGGACTCTGGGAGTCTGGAGCTATCTTGCTTTTAATCATAGCACTGGGTATAGTTTGAAAGCAAGTTTTCTCTAAGTTTGCAAAGGTGAGATAGCAGGATGAATTGGTCTATTGGGATCACCCTTAATCACTGAATGCTAACTGTAGAATATTATATCCAGGAGGCAATCTTTTGGCTATAGTATATTTACTTTTTTATAACCTTTAATATTGGATCATTTCAAACTTATAAAGATTGCAAGGACTCCTATATTGCATGCCCTTTACCCAGGTTCACCAGTTGTTAAACATTTTGTCCCACTTGATTTACTGTTTTCTTGGCATACACCCCCCCACACACACACACACACAGATTTTTTTTCTCAATTATTTAAGAGTAAGTTGCAGACATCATGCTCCTTTATGCCTAAATACTTTGGTGTGCATATGCTAAAATCAAGGACAATTTCTTTCGTAACCACAGCACAATTAAAAAAATCAGGAAATTCTACATTGATACAATAACTATTATCTAATCCCCAGTCAATATTCAAATGTCACTAATTGTCCCAATTATTCCTTTTATATCTGTATTTCTTTTCCTAGCCTAGAATCCAATCCAGAATCATGCACTGAATTTAGTTTGCATGTCTCTTTAGTCCCCTTTAATCTGTGGCAGTCCCTCAGCCTTGTTTTGTCTTTCATGACCTTAGCATTTTTTAAGAACACTGACCAATTATTTTGCAGAAGGCTCCACAAATTGAGGGTATCTGACATTTCTTCATGATTAATTCAAGTTATGCAAATTTGGGGGAAATAATTCAGTAGTGACGTTTTATATCTTGCAAGACATCCTAACAGGTGGTACATGATATGACTTTGTCTCATTAATTGTGATATTAAACTTAATCATTTCCTTAAAGTAGTATCTGCCAGGTTTCCCCATTGTGAAGTTATTTTCCCTTTGTAATTAATAAGTAGTTATGGGGAGATACTCTAAGGCTATGTAAACACCCTGTTTCTCACCAAATGTTCACCACTGGTTTTGGAATCCACTGATGATTCTTGCCTAAATCAATTACTGTGATGATGGAAACCATCATCAAATGACAACTTTCTTGCTCCATCTTTCCTTCCACCTGCATTAATTGGCATTTTAGGCCATAGTGTTTTGATTTTTTAAAAATCCAGATATCCCATTATTCAGAATTCTGTTTGATATTTCAGTCCGTGGGCATGAAAAAGATAAAGCAATCCATTGTTTTGTAAACAAAGTGTCTTAGTTTAGGCCTCTATGACAAATTGTCCAAGACTGGGTGGCTTATTAGCAATAGAAATGTATTTCTTACAGTTCTGCAGGCTAGAAGTCCGAGATCAGGGTGCCAGCATGGTTAGGTTCTGGTGAGATCCTCCTTCCCATTTGCAGACCGCCATCTTCCTGTATCCTCACATTGAGGAAAGAGCTGGAGATCTCTCTGGGGTCTCCTTTATAAGGGCACTAATCCCATTCTTGAGGGCTCCATCTTATGACCTAATCACCTCCCCAAAGCCCCATTTCCTAACAGCAGCACATTGGGGGGTTAGGATTTCAACATATGAATTTTGAGGTAGCACAAATATTTACTCCATGACTGAAAGTTCTTAAAATTCTCTCTTGGAGCACAGTGTGATTTTGATGGGTGGTTTTTTTATAGAAAAGCCCGAAATCTTATAACCATCAAAGAGTTGGAAGCATTTTAAAAATTTGTTTTACATAAAATAACCGAGGCACTAGGAAATTAAGTACTTTGTCTAAGATCCCTTAGTGGGTAACTAGCAGAGCCAAAGTTCAAACCCAAGCAACTCAACTCCAGAGAATGTGCTCAATAACCACTGGGTTATAAAGAACCAATGAGCAGAGCTGAACACTGGAAGTACTCACAAGAATGGACAGTATCTGGGTGGCTGGTGTATTGAGGGCAGCTTTCCTTTCCTAGGCTGGGGACCATGGTTATGGACTCCTCCTGTTCCCAGAGCACAGTATTACCAAAAGCAAGGCAGAACTGGGTCCTACAAGGGCCTGAAGTTGTATTTTTAAATGATAGCTAAGAAAGGTTATATTGAATTAGACACTAAGATAGTAAAAATTTTGAAACTTACATGGTGATTAATTATTTGTAGTCTATCTAAAGTTTTTAGAATGTAAGATGCTTCCTTGTCACAGATACATTTAACCCCCCATCATGTCAACATAGGGCCTCACGCATACCTCAGTGATGCCCGTTGTCCTCAAATCTAGAGCTGGTCAGGGCTGACCTTTCCAGCCTTCAGCCCTGGTCGGGGAGGGGTATTTGCCTGGTGCATATGCTGGGGAAGGGATGTCTGACTGTGGCAAACATAGACTTCCAGCTAATTCTTCTGTTTTCAGCATCACCCTACATCCTCGTCTCCAGAGATAACTGGTGCCTCCAATTCTTGAGACTGCCCAGGGTTCTGCATCATGAGTCAGCTTGTTTTTGGGTGTTGTCTTCTCCCACTGTTGGTTCAGGTGTCAGCTTTCTTCAAACTGATGACTCAGTGACTAGTCCTCCATACTTTCTTTCCCTTTGCCCTTGAGCATGTGTGCCTTTTTGCATTCCTTCACCATCATCTGAGTAGGGTGTTAGGAGAGACAGATGTGTGTATTCAATCCATATTTCCTGATACCTCTTTAATTATATCATTAAAGGTTAAGTTAGACTGAAGCAGAACCAAGAACAATCTATAGGTCAGTATAAAATTGGGTGTATACTCTTCTAATACAACTCCTACTGATAAGCTGCTGAGGCAGAAATTAGAGGGCTTTTTTTCTTAATGAATGTTAACTCTAGCAAGTTATGCAAGAGCTGGTTTCTAGAGACAATTGAATTCTCCTGTGCCATATAGGTGCCATGATATACATAATGCATACATGTACATATAATACATATGTTATGTCCTGGATATTGAATCCAGTAGTTTGTTATACAAATTAGGGCAGAGTCACGTGATGAGTTCTAGTGTGTTTAGGGAGGGCGATGGTGTTACTTCTCCACCCCACCCCACCCCCACCTTGTCTTCTATTTGTTCACTGATTGTTCTATCAGCCTGTGGCTATTTTAAGGAAAAGGGAATTTATTGAAAGGGGACCAGGGGTTCCTAGGCCCAAAGGGATGCTGGAATTCAAGTGAAGGAATGGTGAGAACAAGGAGACTCAGGAAGTAGGGAATACAGACCACCACCCAGAGACAGCCTGGTGGGAATGTTGCTGCTGACACGGCTGCTGTATAAGAAGGATCTTCAGCGGGCCCCCATCTGTGCTGCACTCTCTGGGATGTCCCTCACCCGCCCCACGCCACTACAAGGGGATGTTATCAGGTTGGTCACAACCTTGGGAAACTGAACTCGACCCTGCCAGGACCTTCTGGTGTGTACGGCCTGCCTCCCGGAGTCAGCCACTCGCTGACGAGGTGAGCTTACGTCGGGCAGAAGACAGATCTGTATCTTTGACTTTTGGCTTCTAGAAAATGGGAAATAAGAGCCAGGAACTGCTACCCCTAAGAATTCTCCATGAAGAGATCAAGATATTTTGGGAAGGGGACTCTGTATCAGACACCTGTTGGGCCCTGCCTCACATCCTCTCAGCCTCACTGCGTTTTGCACCCTTGGTTTTGGAAAACTGCTGTGTGGGCTTCCAGTGGCTTCATGCGCATGGCACGTTGCCCTCAGCATGCCCTGAACATCTTTTGCGACCTGTTCCGACGCCATGGGCGACTGCCAGGCATGCTCCCCCTGCACAGCCCTGAAGTCAGGAGAGTTATTGCCTCCTGGGGTCACCCTCAGCCAACAGTTTATGAATCAGTGTCTCCCTCTGTCAAATCATTTGGTAGACAGTTCTGAAACTCTCCATACATTCCTCGGCAGGCCTTGGAGAGATCAAGCCTCAGTCGCCCACAGTAAGTAAATAACCTGATAAAATATCCTTGTAGTAGTTTTTTCTTCTTCCCTGCTTTATACTTTCTGGTCCCTTACTCTTGCTCCCTGCGATCACATGCTAAATAAACCTCCTGCACACAGGTCTTTGTTTCAGGCTCTGCTCTGGGGGTAACTCAAGCTAAGACAGAGCACAGACTACAGGGTCAAAATAAAGTTGGCTTCAGGGATTAGGTCCGTGAAAGCAGCAAACAGCATTTATGTGGATCCTGTTTGTTCTAATTTTAAAAAGAAAAAAAAAAAATACAGTGTATCCAAGGTGTGGGTAACTGCTGTCCCATCTTAGAGGTCCCTTGCATGGGCTGACTTTGCAAGTACAGTTCAGACCCCTAAGTACAAGTCAGACCTTCCCACCACCCAGTGTTTTACTAGGTGTCTAGGATCTGACACCTCTTGGATTCACAGGCATCCTGAAGTGCCATGGCCGGGGTGGGGTGGGGGAGGGTCAACCAAGAGGCAATCAGAAAGAACCCCAGAAAATCGTATTTCTTTCCAAATGTCCCTCCCACTGTAAACTTATGGGGTCTGGTTCTGGTGCCCACAAAGTGACATTCTCTTAGGGACTAAAAGCACAATCAGTTGGTATTTCAGTCACGACAGGCAAGGCCATGCTACATTAACAAATATACCCCAGATTTCAGTGGCTTACATTATAAATGTTTATTTCTCACTTATGTAAAGTTCAATGCAGATACTCCTCACACAGAGCCTTCTAGGATGGGTGTCCTCCAAGTTCTTCCTATCCTATAGATTCACTGTCTTTGTATTTATGAGCCTCAGGGTGTAGTGAAAGGGAAAGCAGGATCAAGCATAGGTGGTTTCCTACATTCCAGGTCTGGGAGTGGCACTTGCTACTTCCATCCACATCCCATTGACTAGAACGAGGCACATGGTCCCACCTAAATGCTGAGGAATGGAGAATATAGACTCCTTGTGTGTCCAGGAGGAAAAATGACATGACTTGGTGAGCCTCAGGACTGTCTCTGCCTTATCTTGCAAGAGGTTCTTGCTCAGTGATTGCTGGGCTGTCATGGAAGAGGATAGAAGAGGACCCAGATCCCTCCTCAGGCCCACTCTCTAAGCACTGGGCTTTTCCCTTCTTGGGCCACTTCCTCCAGATAAATTCTTAGGCATCTGGGGTCCCATATAGTATGTCCATTTATTGCTCCTGTCTTCAGTCTGTCCATCCCCACAGCCCCTTTATCCCTTCCATACCGAATGTTCACTTATAACAGACCTTAATGACTCATTAAATCTAGAGCCAAAATCAAAAGCAGCCAAAATAGTCAAATCCCTTTCTTTAAGGGCATGGGAGGCCGGGTCTTTGAACTCTCCCAGAGGGTAAGAAATAATTACATTCCATCCCTCTAATTCAGCAAGGAAAAGGTTGAGAAAGAATAGAATAGTAAAATTTTCACAGAGTGATTGAATATTTACATTCTACTACGAGTATTCCATGTCCCTTTTTCTCGTTGGGTCTTATGCCCTTCCCAGTTCAGATCCTCACCAGCATCCACCTGGACTTGTCCAGAATCTTTGCCTCTACCCTACAGACATTATCTTTTAACATAAAAATCTGACCAAGTCATTCTACTGTGTAGAAACCCATAATGGTTCTTGATAGTCCTATAGATAAACAAAGATGTCCACATCCTCATCTTCCAAATCTGTGAGTATATTTTGGTAATATCTCTTGTAAACTGGAAAGTGTACAAGGGCTTCAGGACAATGTAATAATCATAGCAAAGTTTCATGTAATGAAGCTAACTAATTTCTTTGAGTGAACATTTTAAGCAGTTTAAAATCTTAGATTTTAACAAGTCAAATCTAGTTGAAAGATAGGTTTTGTATAGACATTATGAAGAGATATAAGCTCATAACATCAAACATCAGGTTATATTATCTAGACACAGCTGTTAAGGAACCAATCTTGGGCAAAACTTTCCAAACTTCTGACTTAAAAAATCAGAACTCTGTTTATGAAAACACAACTCAGAAGAAATTTTGGGGCTTCCCTAGTGTTATGTCATTCAAGGGAGACAAACTTGGTGACATGCTGCTGTAGAAATCTGACCCTTTCGGAATTTACAGGAAGAGCAAGAAGCATTGCACAACAGCAAATCCATCTACAGTCTTACAATCCTGAGGACTGAGGCTAGCAGTATTTTCATGGTAATTTTATTTGCATTTTACAGATGAGGAATTGGTACCAGGAGGCTGAGCAACTTAGCTGCAGGTCCCAGAGCTGGTAAACAACTATGTTGGGATTTGAGCTGTGGTCTCAACTATAAGGGGGTCTATCATCTGCTGCTGCCTCCAAACAGGGTCACCATTTCCTAGGTGTCCTCTTCAGCAGGATGGCTTTCTAAAAACCCCAGTGATCACAATGAGGAGGTAGGGGTTGAACTGGGCTAACCAGAACATAGCAGGTATGAACACTCCTGTCTCTATTTTGGCTGAGGATATTCCAGGCTGTGAAGGTCTGACTGAAAGGTCTAGGGGCTCCAGGCCCCTCAGCAATGTCTCTCTGCCTCAAGGCTGACTTTATAATTGGAGGTTTCTGTCCCCAGATAAATGAGTGGTGTGTGGTAGTGCTCTTCCTGTGAGAAATAAAAGATTCTAGACTTCACTCTCCATGGCATGGTTGCTCCATAATATTAAATTCAATTATTTGAATTTAATTTGCTAATAGATTGAAATTTAAACATAGAATGCATTTTAGTAATGAGGATCCAACTTATTGAAATTTTTTTTTAGAGAGAGAGAGAGAGCGCGTGCATGCACAAGAGCAAGTGGGGAAAGAGAGGGAGAGGGAGAGAGAGAATCCCAAGCAGCCTCCATGCCCAGCCCAATGCAGGACTCGATCTCACTACCCTGAGATCATGAGCTGAGCCGAAATCAAGAGTCCGGACACTTAACCAACTGAGCCACCTAGGTGCCCATGAAATTCTTAATAACAATAGTTTCCTTATAAAATGAAACCGGAAAGTGTTTGTTACCTTTGAGAAATGCCCTTCCTTGATCAGGTTCTTATCCTAAACCATATTTCTGGTTCTCTCTTTACTGTTAGTCTTGACAGTAGAACCGAGGCCTTTTTGAATCCACACCTGGGTGTGGACCCTGCTTTTCCCTGCCCCCTCCCCCGATCCGTGAGGAGCTGGAGATACTGCTGTCACAAAACTCTGTCTAATAAATCTGTTTCTCACTCTGCCTTTCCTGAAGATTTGGCTTTGTGTCAGGGTCTGCTTATGGGAAAACCTGAACAAAGATAAAGGCCAAGTGAAACCCCACTGTGGGTTCAAATCCATGTCCTTTCTGAGGGCTGGGTTTTTGACACTGAGAGATCACACTATGTTCCTAGGCTTAGACCCATTGTCTCTAGTTTAAAAATCCTTCTGCATAAGCCTACCCCAAATCCTGGGCACGGAGGTGGCCATGCTCAGCAGTTGGACTCTAGCTGATGATTGCTAGGTCCTGGCTCTGGGGTCAGACATAGCTTCAGGGATGCACAGGGAGTCCATGTTAAAGAGCAACACTAAGCTCCAATAGCACCTGCTCCAGGAAGCTTTTTCTAGTCTTCTCATTCTAAGTAGGAATAACTCACCTCCTCCTTTGTGCCTCTGCCACCCTGGATACACTTCTGGCCAAGCACCAAGCATATGTTATTATAGTCATTCATTCACATCTGTATCTTTATAATAGACAGCAAGCTCCTTGAAGGAAAAGATCATGTGTTCTTCATCATTGTGTCCCTGCTACCCAACAAGATTCCAGAAACCAATATTATGGAGGCATTCCATAAATGTTTGGTTGTTGAATGAATGGATTTTCTATGATCCACTCCCAGGATCTCCAGGAGTAAGGTATTGTGGATGATGGGTCTGCATATCAGCATCCACTCACCATGCTCACATGAGACAGCTCAGGCCGGTGACTGTGCCCGTTCTCCTGGCAGTCCAATTAGAACACTCTGAGGCATAGCGCGCCTGGGTGGCTCAGATGGTGAAGCATCCAACTTTTGGCTTCAGCTCAGGTCATAATCTCAGGATCATGAGATAGAGCCCCGCATCAGGCCCCCACTTGGTGGGGAGTCTGCTTGAGAGTCTCTCTCTTCCTCTCCTTCTGCCCCGCCCCACGCTCTCTCTCTCTGTCTCTCTCTAAAATAAATAAATTAATTAAAATAAAAAACACTCTGAGGCAAGGGGTGAAATGGGTCTGAGCCTGGTAGCTTCTTCCTCATTTGGCCTTTTGAGCTATTTCCTAGAGGAAGAAACCAAGCTGCATAGAGCTGCACAGGCTTGTTGCCATATATACTCGTTCCTATACTAGGAACGGACAGCCTAGGCCCTAGGTCTGGCCAGTGGCAACCTGCTCTAGAGCTCCAAGAATTTAGCCACCAGTTCACCAGAGGATAGGCTGCAGGATGGTGACTCACCCCTCTTCTCCCTTGGCTAGAGCCATGAATAACTCTGCTCCTAGTCTCTGGTTTCAGAGTGAGCATGGGGGAAGGCTGTCAGCTGTCATCGGCAGCTTTTCCAGGAATTCTGTCCTGTCCTTTCTGAGCATGGAGAATGGTGTCTACTAGAGCACTTTATTTTGCCCTTGGCTCTTCTAACTGTTAGTGAGAACTGTGTTCTCAAGTGCAGGACTGAAGCCTTTTCCTTGAGAAAGACACATAATGGAAAATGTAGTCCATATTTTACATGTGGTTAGAGGGAAGATACATAAAAAAGCCAGAGCCTCTTACTCACAAGGGGCATTCAAATATATGCACAGGGTGTGCATAAGTAAAGAAATAATGGAATAAACTGTGCTACTTCAGAACAGAGTTTTTTCGACGCATGAGGAATAACCATCAGTACCGAAGAGTAAACAAATTGGTGACATGCTTTTAAGTGAAAAAGCAAATGATGCAATTTATGCTTAAAAAAATCCCATACGTGTATAGGTATAATGGCAAATTTTGTAAAAACAAATGTCTGTAAGCATGTGCAAAAAAAATGTATCTGTTGGGTAGAAGGTAATTTTCACATTTTTATTGCTCATAATTCTATTTTGTTTAAATTTTTACAACAGCCATGTTTTTTACTTACAAACAAAAAAACTGAAGAAAAACTTAACAGAAAAAAAGAGAAATGGTCAACAAAAATGCACAATTTTTCAAAGAAAATACGCAAATTGTCATTCACCAAAAATTTTAAATGTATATTTTAACTAATTTTAAAGAAAAGCAAACTAAAGCAACAACAAAGCACTATTTCTGGCACATCGAACTGGAAACTAATTTTCTAACCCTCTTAAGTAGTCTGGATGAGAATGTAGTGAGAGACAGGCACATTTTTTTCTACCGGTGGTGGGAGTTTATACAATTTACATTGGCACACTAATTCAGAACAATAAAGGCAAAATATGTTTGAACCTTAAAAAAGTTTTACTTTTCTATTTTACTCGCCAATTCCAATTCTAGAACCTATTGAAAGGAAATAATTTACATATCAAAAATTTATGTAGAAAAATACTTACCATGAATCATTCACAACAGAAATTAAAAACAATGGAGGCACCTAGGTGGCTCAGTCGTTAAAGCATCTGCCTTCGGCTCAGGTCATGATCCCAGGGTCCTGGGATCGAGCCCCGTGTTGGGCTCCCGGCTCAGTGGGGAATCTATTTCTCTCTCTCCCACTCCCCCTGCTTGTGTTCCCTCTCTCACTATGTCTCTCTCTGTCAAATAAATAAATAAAATCTTTAAAAAAAAGAAATTAAAAACGATCTATTCAATAATACAGATATCGTTAAAGGATAATATGCAGCCATTTAAAATCTTATGCTCAAAGAATATTTAATGACATGTCAAAATCTCATCTTATAATTCAGTGAAACTGGGGGCGAAGACTATCTAAGGTATGAAATCAGCTTGAGGTAATCAAATATCTAGGTGTGCATACATACTCATACCGACATGGACAAGAGACTAGAAAAATACACCAAAACATTAAACTTTGTGATAGCTGGGGTTGCCATTATAGGTGATTTTATTTCTTTATAATTTTCTACACTTTCCACTTTTTCAGCAATGTTCTGATTTTCCACTCACCGGGAAAACTAGTGAAGTAAAACTAAATAACATGAAAAGTAAAAGGGGAAAAACCTACTATAGTTCTTTAGGACTAGCAGCAAACAGATAAGCTATTAGCTGTGTTTCTGTGGTGTACTGCTTAGTGAAGTCTGTTTTAGGGCAAAGAAGATTTTTTAAAAAGTCAGTAATGTCTACTTGTAATTTTCCATTAGCTTTTAATGTAGAATATCTTGGGGGTTTTTTTGAATTTGGAATCGCATAGCTCAAATAAACCTATAACAGTTTTTGAAAGGTCCATAAATATCTTTACAACATCAGGGGAATTCAAATAGATTCAGCTGGGTTGTACCTGCAACGTCCAGCCAGTCATGTATAGAAAGATCTTGTTAGCAAGAGTCTGTGCTTTCATGATTCGACTCCAGCTCTGATTAAGCTCTGCACCAACATGGGATTTAAGGCGTCTGTATTTTGGATCCAGAGGATAAAAGAGCTCATTTTATCTCACCACACTCTCCAGGCAACAAATGCTCCAGATATCAGGCCTGGCACCAGCAAATGCTCCCTGGTTGTTTTCACTAATGCCTTGTCTTTACATAAATGTTACTTTTGCTGGGAGTTTTTGTTTATGTTATTTAATATGAGGACAGAAGATTCTGGTGGGGGGGTTGATAATTTTTTAAAACACTTGCCTTAAGTATTTCTTAAAAACATAACTCTGTATACTTTATATGGGTGATTTATACAGTCACCGTCGTTGATAAGAAAATTCCTGCCAGTTTCCTCATCTTTCCTTGAGAGGCTCAGATCATAGGAGAAAAGGTATCCAGTGACTCTCACTATTTTCTGTCCAAAACTGTTCTCTCTATATTGAAACACATTTAAGAAAGAAATCACAACAAAACTCATTTGGGAAAGAGGCAGTCTAGTCCAGATTTGGTAAACATTTATACTTTGCACTTCCTTTAAAGTAAACAGAAAGCTCTGGAGATCTGCCTCTGAGTGCTAATGAAAACACCCCACATGGCCCAGGTGGCATATGACAGACAAGTGTTCCTCACACAAGTACCTGAGAGAATACAGTGCTCCCACATAGCAGGACCAGCAAGCTTTGTCCATTGATATGATTTGCCAATATAGTTGAAAGTTATCAACATTAAACCTTTGGTGCCTCTAGTCCAAGTGTATATTTGACCCTCTTCGCTGATTTACCACGCCATGCTATACATCACTCTAATATCATCTGATAGAGAGTAAAATATTATTCAGTATTTGAGGTCAAGTAGACTGGAACTTAAAATTCCCTTTCATTTGGCTCAATCTCCATGTGACTTTAGGCATCTTTTACCATGGGGGGCTCTTCCTAGAAACTACTATATCAAGGGCACTGTGTAGGAACTCTCGTTACTATGTGTGTGTTATTTATCTTTATTTCCAAATTACATAACCAATGGCAGAACAATCTAAAGAGGAGGCAGGGCAGTTAACCAAGATACATGTGAAGTCTTACCAGATGCCAGGGCCACGTGGCATGCCCGTGACAAGCTGTGGCATATCCATCTATGCTCAGACATTCTTCTCATGGGCTATCGAGTTGGTCAGTCCATGGGTTAAAAGAGTACTGGCTTCAGGGCATGTGCTCTTTATTCACTTGTCCTGTTCCAAAGTTCTTTGAACATCCTAAGTGATCAGAAGCTCTTTGAAATAAAGTCTGGATTCTGTTCCTATTGGGTTATGTAAGTCTAACTTCTTCATCTTTTATATCCTGACCTCAATGTTCTAGTTAATCAAATAAAATGGCGTTTTGTGAAAGAAATTAGATCTCACTGCAATTATGACAGGCTACTCCTTTTTTTTAATAAGGAGAAACAAAATGGAAAGGAAAATTGCCAATAGCCTACGGAGGCTCCCCAAAGCCTCTTTTGTGGAAGCTGATTGCTTTGGGCAACATATTTGACAACTGGCTCAGCAACCCAGCTGTGTGTGGCTTGTCTTCTACAACTGACCTGCCACATGGGTGAGTTGCTCCCAACATGCCTTGATGGGCATTGTGCTTTCCCTGGAAGGTTTTCTTAACATAAGAGGTCCAGATACTCTTCAGTAGCCCAAGTCCATCATTTTCCAGGCTCATTTCCCTTAGATCCCTTGAACCTGATTCTGCCATGACTTTGGACAATGTATTTCATCTTAATTATAAAGCCTCAATTTAGTCATCTGCTCACAGTGAGGGAGGGGCAGAGAGAGAGGGAGAGAGAATTGTAAGCAGACTCCACATGGAGCACAAAGCCAGACGTGAGGTTCAATCTCATGACCCTGAGATCATGACCTGAGCCCAACTCAAGAGTCAGACACTCAACAGACTGAGCCACCCAGGTGCCCCGAGATAAGATATTTAAAATGCTATCACAAAGACCAAGAAGCACGTGAGAAGATTCTCAATATTATTAGTCATTATGCAGATACAAATCAAAACCACAGTGAGATATTACTTCATACCACTTAGGAAGGCTAAAATAAAAAAAAATTGAAAATAACAAATGTTGGTGAGGATGTGGAGAAATTAGAACCCTCATATGTTTCTGGTGGCAATATAAAATGGAAACTGAAAAACAGTTTAGCAGTTCCTCAACAAGTCAAGTATGGTTAAATCATGTGACCCAGTAATACCACTCCTGAGTATATCCCCAAAAGAACTGAAAACAGTGCCCCCCAAAAACTTGAACATGAATATTTAAAGAAGCACTATTTCCAATAGCCAAAACACAGAAACGATCTAAACGTCAACCAACTGATGAATGGACAGACAAAATGTGGTCTATCCATACAATGGAATATTATTCAGCCATAAAAAGGAATGAAGTACTGATACCTGCTACAATATGGATGAAACCTTGAGAATATTATACTAAGTATAAGAAAGTGGATCCAAAAGGCAACATGTTATATGAGTCAATTTATATGAAGCATCCAGAGTGGGCAAATCCACAGAGATAAAAAGCAGATTAGTAGTTGCCAGGGACTGGTGGGAGGGAAGAATGGGGAGTGTCCTGGACATAGGGTTTCCTTTGGGGTGATGAAAGTGTCCCAGCACTAGATAGTGGTGATGGTTGCATGTCACTATGAATATACTGAATGTCACCAATGGTAAATTTTATGTTACATGTGGTATTTTGCCACAATAAAATGTATTTTGAGAGTAAACATTCAGCGATTACTAAATAATTTTGGCATTTTAATGTATTCTCAGAACAATATTACCTGATGGTTATTATCTAGTAATTTGGTGCATTGAGTTTTATTCTATTAGTAGAATTATTGTCTAACTGGTATAATTCTTATCTCCAACTGAACTGCATGCTCCCTTATATCGGGACAGGACCTCATTACCTTCCACCAAGCTATTCCTGCATACAGACAGAACTTCCTGTGAGAATTGATTTCAGAGGCGCTGAACATCTTATCTGCCCCTGTTTTTACCCCATAAGCCCACTTTGTACCATGAAATTCCATACCAGAAGGACTCTTTTGTATAAGGTACTGTGTCTCTACCATCAGAATAATAAACTGAAAGAGTTAATACTATGTACCGACAGATCAGAAAATTTAACATCTTAGCAAGAATTAAGCCAGTTACCAAAAAAGCATCTGAAAAAAATGGGACTTTGCACAGGAGATTTGGTGGGGGCTGATTGAGGTGACAGTTTGGCCTGTTAAGGTGAACTCCAGTGATTGGCTCTTAATCACCAGGGCAGTGGAAGAAAACAATACTCTGGAGGAGGACAGCTGAAAGGGAGGTGAGAAATTTGAAAAGCAAATTTCACCTAGGTGAGATTTTACCAGGATCTTGTGTTGCACCCAAAGCAGTATGCTTATCTCAATACAATAGACACTCAATATGACAATCAAGGTGCTTTTCTTTTGAAGGAAGAAATGAGTGAATGGATGATGTCTGGAATAGATTTTAAAAGGCCCCCTTCCCATACCCCTCTCTTTTATCCCGAGTTATAACAGAAATAATAATAACAACAATAACAACAATAATAATAATGATAATAATAAACATTTATATGGCTTACAATGGGCTGAACAATTTTGGGATGCCTGGATGGCTCAGTCGGTTAAGCGTCTGCCTTCGGCTCAGGTCATGATCCCAGGACCCGATCGAGTTCTGCATCGGGCTCCCTGCTCAGCAGGGAGTCTGCTTCTCCCTCTACCCTCCCCCTTGCTCGTGATCTCTCTCTCTCTCTGGCTGACAAATAAATAAATAAAATCTTTAAATAAAATAGTTTATATGATTATTTTATTCACTCTGCCCTTAATCCTATGAGACAGCTACTATTATTACCCCAATTCACAGCAACTTTGAAAGGATAAGCAACTCGCCCAACTGATAGCCTAGTGGAGCCAGCTTTCAACCCATCCAGCACCTCCACTCTAACCACTATGCTGATTGTTCAAACGCCCTCTGTCCCTGTCTGTGGAAACATTAGCAGGGGCTAATCGAGTCTAAGAAAATGAGTCCAGCTAACAGTAGCAAAGAGCAATCATGATTGAACACTGTGGGATGGAGGACCATTTTGATCATTTCCCTCTCTGGCCCTCCTAGTCACCCCACACCTCCCATGTGAGCCTGGGGGATTTAATTGTTACTATTAAAGTAAGATCATCACAGCCCCTGTGAGAGCATATCAAGTGCTCATTCCAGTTTGAGTTGGCATTTTGTGTGTGTGTGTGTGTGTGTGTGTGTGTAAAACAAAACTAAACAAAGGCATATTGAAATAACGAATACAGTTTACAACACTTATTAGTTGTTAAGTGATATTTGTTGCAAGTACTATGTTTAGCTTGTGTGGAATATATATATATATTTATATATATATATAAAGAAAATATATTTCTTTTATTGTGTTTCAACATATCTACAGAATGACCATTCATGAGTTACAGTAACACGGCTACTCTGTCATCTATATGTTTACTCAATGATATCTTAAGACAACTTTCTGATCAGCAACTTCAGACAAGCCAAAACCTGAGCTGAATATTTCCTAGCTTCTGCACTCACTTTTGTATAGATTGGGCCACTTCTCCTTACACGTATGCAGATTTGTTTATCACATTTATGTACTTTCAAAGCAACTGAAAGGAAGACTTTGGATCCAAAAGATCTTGGTGTAGAGGGTCATACAACCAAATAATCTGGTAACATTTGGAATTTTTCACTTTCCACTGCAATATTTAGGCCATGTGTGCAAATTAATCTGCATATGCATAATATAGGAATACATTTGTAGACGGAGTCTATTTAGCAATCTGTTTTCCTCTTTCTACGTATCATTCTCCCCGATGGCTTAAAATTAGTGCAGCCGTTATTTCCCTGATCTGTAGAATTTTTCTTTCTGAGCTGAGGAATTTGCTAGGCTATAGCTTTTCATCCAATTAATCGTAAAATGTATATCTCTTCTAACCTGTGATGCTCTCCAGAGGTAGTGAGCAAAGAACAGTATCAGAGTTTAAATCCAAGAGTGATGTGACCAGGAGCATCTGTCCCTTTCTTACTTGAGCAGAGGGATGGAGGGACTGGGTCCATGTTACAAACCTAAGCATGCACATGTGGTAACGTGTTACTCCAAACACCCGATGGTCCTCCACTCCCCCCACCCCGCCACTCACCTCCTGATTACACACACACAAACCCACATGCTGGCAAATGGCAAAATCAATGCAACCAGATGGGTGGCGACCTGAGAGTTGCTGAGACCATATGATGCAATCAGAGACTTTATTTGCTGGAGATGTTAATTACTTTGTGCTCAGATAAATACAATCATGTGCAGGAAAGGGACTATTATTTGGAGTTGACTCCTGTTTTAGAGCATGGGCTGTCAGGAGGCTGCTCTGGTTGGTCGCTTTCGGATCTACACTCTCAGCAAGGCTTCCTGAAAAGATAATTAAAGGACTCCCAGCTCAGCTAAGCACATAATGTTTACATCAGGCAGAGAGCAACAAAAAAACTTCTCAAAATTTGTATTTTGGCTTCTGAGCTTCTGCAGGAATCCATAAAAGCATGTTAAATTTATGTGTCTAGTAGCTCACACTGTGCTTGTTGAACCTTTCTTACTTTCAAAATAGGTAGCTGCTTGGGACTCTGAAATGGATCCAAAAAAAGGCAGAAGGTGAGGGCTTAGGGAATGCCCCGAACAGCAGTTACAGATTCAACAATCAAACAATTAACTGGCTGTGGGGCTGCTCTGTTTTCAAGACCATACTGTGCACCCTGGGGAATAAAGACGTTATTTCTGTCGGAGACAACAGTAGAGAACAAAAATACAAAAGAAGGGCAGACACTAACCACAATGCCTACTCAAGAGGCGTTTCTTTCTTTTTCACAGCAGAACTCCAGTTTTGTTTGAGTAGCAATGTGCCTTGCCCCAAGTGATGAATTATTTAAGCCAATTTTGGCATCCCTTTTCTCCTTTCTCAGAACACTTTTTTTGCTAGCTTCTCTAATTAGGGATGACACACTTGCCATTGGTATTTTCTTCTAACCTTGGGACACTCATGTGAAGATGAAATGCCTGGAGCTACAGCAGCCATCTTGTGATGGTGAAGCAAAAAGCACATAGATGAAAATCCAACAGTCTGAGAATGGTGAAACCAAAGGGTTTTTTGACTTGTTGATGAAACTTTGGAAACATACAATAAATATCCTTAGAGTTTAACCTTCCATTAATGTGATCTTCTATGGCATATAACCAAAGGCTTTCTAAATTGATACAATGTATATTCATAAACTATCACTCAAACAATAGAAAGTTCTAAAATCTACGATGTTGGGGCGCCTGGGTGGCTCAGATATTAAGTGTCTGCCTTTGGCTCAGGTCATGATCTCCAGGTCCTGGGATCAAACCCCATGCTGGGCTCCCAGCTCAGCAGGGAGCCTGCTTCTCCCTCTGGCTCTGCCTCTCCCCTTGTCTGTGCTCTCTCTGTCTCTCTCTCTCGCTCTCAAAGCAATAAATAAAATCTTTAAAATAAAATAAAATCTATGATGTTGAGCACTAGAGCAAGGATAACTAAGATAGAAATATTTATCAAACACTATTGTGCCAGGTGTTCTGCTTGATGTTATTAGGCATACACTATGGAAAAGTACAACAGAAAATACTTCTGTTATAGTAGATGAGATACAACTTGAGCTAGGCCCTGAAAGTGGTTAGAACTGAGACAAGTAGAAGGTAAGAAAGGAGATCCTTCTAGAGAGGGAGAGCAATATAAACAAAGGTGAGGTGGTATGAAAGGTCATGATTTCCGTAGGAGACAAGAAGTAGGTCATGCTGAAAAAAGGAGAGGTAAAGCACTGGGTGCAAAGAGATGTCATGTTGAGTGGGAGAGGCTCAATTATTGAAGGTTATGATAGACAGAGGAGTTTGGGCCTGACCATCAGGTAATTTGGGAACCACGGAAGGCCACACGAAGTACCATGAAGAAAATGATTACAAAACTGAATGCAGGATGGGATGGAGGTGATAGAGACTGGGGATAGATGGACCAGTCAAAAAACTGTTTTGAAATAATAATATTAATATAACACTATAATAACAATAGCCAATGATTTAGCATTTATTAGGTGCCAGACTCTGTTCTAAGGGTTCTACATTTAATCCTCAAATAACTCTATGAGATAGGTGTGAATACTTTAACAGATGAAGATCTGAGGCCCTGAGAGGTTCCTAACTTGCCAAAGGTAACACAATTAAGACAAAACAGTAATAAAGTAATTAAGTAATAATATGGGTATTAGGGCTTAGATTAGGGTGGTGTATCAGGGAAAAGAAAGAAGCCAGTCTAGTAGGCTCTTTAATCTTAGCAGCTCCCTTCCTGTCCCTGAATTCATTAACAGAAATTCATAAAAGTTCCTTTGCCTTAGATCCAGTTGTTTCTAGAACTCTTTCTGGACATTGTCTCTCAAACCTGCTTACTCTGTCTTATAGGTCCTGCACTATAACACCTTCCCCATGTTTCTCATTGTTGTTAATCTTCTCCCATAGACTTGCTGCCTTGACCTCTCATTGATTCATGAAACATGAACCCCAAGTGCCCTGTGCTTTGATCACACAGTCATGGCCAACCCCCTTCTCATTCTCATGGCCAGGCTGCCTTAGCTCTTAGAACCCTGAGCCTCCAGCCTGGCCTGTAGGAAGAGCAGATGGAGTATGAGACACATTTACAGAGGAAGAATTGGTATTTTGAGGGACTGATTTGTTACTGAATTGCTTTCAGGGGATGAATGAAAAGATAATGTTATAAACAGCAGTATTTCTAGTCTTAAGAGTGGAAGAATAGTGTTACCATCCACAGAAGGTGAGATGTGGAAAAAGGTCAATGACAAGATCAATTGGGGTATAATATGATAGACCTGGAGCCTAATAGTGTCAGAAATTATTAGAGGTTTTTGAACCAAATCCTCCGATGTCAGGTTTGTGTGTAACATTCAGGCAGAAAAAAAATTAGTAGCTAGGATAAAGTAGCCTAATGTGAAGTCTGTGGCTCAAAAAGCTGGTTTGGGAATCAAAAACATAGTTATGGGAGTGAAAAGTGAATGAAGAAACTGAGTAGAACAAGCTGATATCAAGGGAAGAGTCTTTTTCCCCCCACAAGGGAAGTCTTAAGGACTCAGGGCACAAAGCCCCAGATGGGAAGCATATAAAAAAGAGGAACCAAGGAACCAGAAATGGAGACTGAGAAGGAATAGAAGAGTAGAAGTAGAATTGATTGAGTGCCAAAGAACTCTATAAAAGGAGAGAGTTTCAAAGAATCTTTAGCTGAGATAGAAGTCTTAGAGAAATCAAAGCTGAATTGAAAAAAAAATGTTTTTAAAAGGCTCTCCAAACCTTTAGAGTTAGATCCTACTTTAAAATTTAATATATTTTCAGATTATGCCCATTGATTTTATCCATTCACTTACTGAAGGACATCTTGGTTGCTTCCAAGTTTTGGCTATTATGAATAGAGCTGCTGTAAATATCTGTGTGCAGGTTTTTGTGTGGATGGAAGTTTTCAACTCCTTTGGGAAAATACCAAGCTGTACTACTACTGGATCATATGGTAAGAGTATGTTTAGCTTTGTAAGAAACTGCCAAATTGTCTTCCAAAGTGGTTGTACCATTTTGGAATTCCCCACTAGTAACGAATGAGAGTTCCTGTTGTTCCTCATCCTCGCCAGCATTTGGTGTTGTCTGTGTTCTGGATTTTTGACCACTCTAATAGATGTGTGTGGCATCTCACTATTGTTTTAATTTGCATTTCCCTGCTAACATATGATGCAGAGTATCTTTTCATATGCTTACTTGCCATCTCTATACCATTTCTCATGAGGTGTCTGTTAAAGTCTTTGGCCCATTTTTTTCATTTAGTCTGGTTGTTTGTGTCCTTATTGTTGAGTTTTAAGAGTTCTCTGTATATTTTCGGTAACCATTTTTTTTTTACGTTTTTATTTATTTATCTGACAGATAGAGAGACAGCGAGAGAGGGAACACAAGCAGGGGGAGTGGGAGAGGGAGAAGCAGGCTTCCCGCTGAGCAGGGAGCCTGATGTGGGCTCGATCCCAGGACCCTGGGATCATGACCCGAGCCGAAGGCAGACGCTTAACGACTGAGCCACCCAGGAGCCCCTTCGGTAACAATTCTTTATCAGATGTGTCTCTTACAAATATTTTCTCCATGTCCATTGATGTCAGCAAAATCTCTAATTTTATCTCATTTCTGCTACCCCCATGATTTTTCTCTGAGGCTGAAAAATGAACTTTTTCTCCTAGAATTATATTGTATGATATGGTAGCCACTAGCCACCTGTGGCTATTTTAATTTAAATTAATTAAAATTAAACAGAATTTAAAATTCAGTCTCTCCATTGCACTAGCTACATTTCTGGTGCCACATGTACATAACGGCTACTGTGATGCACAAAGCAGATGTAGAACATTTCCACCACTGCATATAGTTCTACTGGATCGCTCTGTTCTATAGGTTCAGGAGATCGTATTTGTATAGGATAAGAGCATGCTACATTTTCTACTTGCAGATCAGAATGTCGCTACATAGTGCCAGAATAACCTCATACTTTTGTTCTTTTTTCTCCTGGCATTAATTAAAATTTCCACCTAAGTGGATCATTGTTAGAAATAGTTAAGGTAATTTGCCACTATTCCCAGATGTTTCTGGCATTTGCGAATGTCTATAAAGTTGATATTATCTTTTCATAATTTTTTATTCATATTTAAGGATCTGAATTCCCTACATACTCCTTGAGTCTCAAGTTCCAGTTTAGGATGTAAAAGAAGGACATGAATGTTCACTAGGAAATCAAGATTTGGTGCTCATCCTTTTGTCTGACTTGAATGTTAAAGCATTTTATAGGAACAGCATGCTTGAGTATAAATAAAATACAATCTCTATTTTAAGTACATACCTAAGAGCCAGTGTCCATCAGACTAGAGACAAAGAGACATTTTTATAGATCAAATTAGCAAGAGCATTATATGAATAATTGAAACAGCGTCAACTAAATAACCAAGCACAGTAAATAAATAAACCCTAAACTGGCAGGATTTTCTTGGCAACCCTAAATCCAGTCAATGTTTGCTGCATACCAGTATTCTTGATGCACTTAAAACACAGTAGTATGCATATGTTGTATTCTACAAAATATATATATACACATATATTTTATAGAAATGTATGTTATTCTGCCATTATAATCTATATGTTTTTATACTGTAGACCTTCATGATGTTTCTCTCTGAAGATGTAAAAGAGAAATGCATAAGAAACCTAGTGATATTTGTAAGTTTTGGTTTCCCAGTCCTATGCCCCTGCCTTTCTCTTTCACACACACACACACACACACACACTGGAGTTATAGCCGAGAAGAAAACATCCTAACAAATCCACTTACAACATAACGGCATCTTTTCATACTTCACATTGCATAGACCAGAGAAAAATGTCAATATTTCTGCTGTCTTCAGAACTTGACAAGGATTATTATCAAGTGGTGACTGTGGGAAGGATATTTTCTATCCTTCTTTTATCTCCTTATATCTCAGGATGTTCAGAAAAGAGTATTATGCTTTCTTTTCTGTTTAAAAATCATCCAGTGTTTCTTGTGAGTCATGAGCCAGAGGAGTAATGTGATTCCATCGTATGGCTGAGTAAACACAGAGATCTGATTTCAGGCTAGGGACAAATTTCAACGTGGAGATATAAATCACATAGTTGATCCTTTTTTTTTTCCTCTTTTAAGCGATCCTGCCAGGCATCCAAGAGGGTGAAAATCACACTTCACTTGAGCATGTGATTTCCCACTTTTTATCACCTTTTCTTGTTAAAACATGACATTTCTTTCTTGAATGTTTTTTCTTCCAACTTGGTAAATCCTTTTAATTAATTTTTCAAGGTTAAATAATTTTGATTATTAGTGTTTGGTTAATGAATGAGGATGTTTCAGGACAAAACATCAGAGTATTCTAAGGAAAAGTTTAATATGGGAAGAACTGGGGCAAATTATAAGACACACAAATAAATCCATTTTCCTATTTATGTGGATATACAGCTGAATAAAAATGGTACAAGCAGGTAGAAATGTTCTTTGCATCTTCTAATCCCATGAGTTTATCTCATTGCCTCACTTTTTTAATTCCTAAAAAAGGGCATGCAAGTCATAACCTATAGCCACCATGAAGTGAGAACACTAAGAAGAAAAACATCTATCTGGTCATTTGGCCATTTGGCCAATTTGGGAAGCTTTATGTGAAAGAAAGAAAAGAATGAGACAAATTAGAGGGTGGGTGAGAATGGAATATATGTACACCTTAGAGGAGAGTGGGTGAGTTAGAGTAGATTTCCTACTCAGAATCCCGCCATCTCCTTGATCATGGGGAATCAGTCCCAGCTCTAGTTGAACCATTAACTCAGTTTCGAACCAAGGATAAACCACTTGATCTCTCTCTGGACAACAAACCTCCTTGCCTCATAAATTAAGGATTTATGAGGCACACAGAATGTTAGGGTTTCATGACTAGAGAAAGTAAGAAGGGTGACCATAAGACCCAACAATAACTCTCATTTTACTCCTGGGACTGGGAGGGAGAGAGTCTTGCTAGAGGACAGCTTGATACCCTAGATCCGTGATATACACTCAGTAGATTTGGCTTCTTGTCCTCGTCTCTCTTCCCACTAACCCATACTCTATGATTCCATGCAAGACATTGTGTGCTTGATCATCAGAGCAGCTTCAAGCAGGGAGCCTGGATCTTCTCACTGGGCATTTGCTTCTGTGGAGCCCTCACGCAAACCCACATGCTGGGAGTTTGTGGGATAAGTTGATCTTTTATTATTTCCAAGAGTAAGTGCTGTGTGGATATAAAGATCTGTAGACAAACAAATGTCCCTCCGAGTGAAAGGTGGAATGGAGCGGGGGGGCAGGTGCTGGTGCTGCCCACTGGCTGGACTGCCAGTTGCCCATGCTGCACCAAGGACTTGCTCTCGGAGACCACTGTGCCTCCCCGTTCGGAGGGCCTGAGGAAGGGCGGAGATGTGGCCCCTCCCCAGAGCAGCCCTCATTCAATGACTCATGGGAGTAGGTGTGTAAATGTCCCAACCTCCTCATCCTTCTGGGGTGCATGATCAGGATTTCCCTGGTGGGATTAGGTTCCACTCATCCCTGGAGACGGCTGCTTCCTAATGCACCCACCCTGCACTGGCTGCCTTCCTGCCCTGTCTCAAGTCCCCTCTCTCCTCTGGTCACAACTTTCTCCTAACAAACTATCTGCACTTAAATTCTTATCTTATGGTCTGCTCCTGTGGGAGGCCAAACTAAGATTGGAGATTATTGCAAATCTGGCTTATAATATATGAGTTTTATTTAAAAGCAAATCTTTTGGGGCACCTGGGTGGCTCAATTGGTTAAGTAGACTGGGTCCTGGGATCGAGCCCCGCATGGGGCTCCCTGCTCAGCAGGGAGCCTGCTTCTCCCTCTCTCTCTGCCTGTTGCTCTGCCTACTTGTGTTCTCTCTCTCTCTCTCTTTCTCTCTGTAAAATAAATAAATAAATAAATAAATAATTGTTTAAAGATAACTTGTGCCAGATGTTCCTAAGCACTTTACACATGTGAATCTTATATAACCTTTCAAGACTTTCTGAATTGAGGTGCTAAATGAAATTTTTAGATTTGAATTTCTGGCAATAATAGAATATAAATGTTTCAAATGTTTTATTTCCTTTTCCCTTTTTTTTAAAATTGAAGTCTAGTTGACACAAACGTGACATTAGTTTCAGGTGTACAACAAAGTGATTCCACAACTCTCTGCATTATGCTGTGCTCACAGCAAGTGTAGTTACTGCTTTCCCTTTTTCTTTTTAAATGAGTTAAAGTTAAAAATGGATAAATCCATAAGTATGTTAAGGTTTTTCACTTGATTGTAAAACTCTATACAATCTGAGATCACCTGAGAGACAAAGCAGGATACAATAGTCCGGCCTTACCCATGATTTCGATTTCCATGGTTTCAGTTACCCAGGGTCAATCACCATCCGGAAACAGATGATCCTTCTGACTTATCATCAGAAGGCCAATAGTAGCCTAACGCTACGTCATAACCCAGGTGTCACTCACCTCACTTCATCTCAACACATAGGCATTTTATCATGTCACATCGTCATAAGAAGCGTGAGTACAGTACAATATTTTGAGAGAAAGACCACATTTACATAACTTTTATTACAGTATATTGCTATAATTGTTCTATTTTATTACTAGTTATTGTTGTTAATCTCTTACTGTGCCTAATTTATGAATTAAACTTTATCATAGGTATGTATAGGAAAAAATATAGCATATATAGGGCTCAGTACTAACCACGGTTTCAGGCATCCAGTTGGCGTCTTAGAACATAACCACCACAAATAAGGGGGAACTAGTGTATATGTTAGGATGCCATTATTTTACACTGACTCTCAGTTATAGTTTACTTATGCTTCAGTTTCTCTTATTAAAATTGAAGTAATTTGGGGCGCCTGGGTGGATGAGTCGGGTAAGCGGCTGACTCTTGAATCAGCTCAGGTCATGATCTCAGGGTCCTGGGATGGGCAACGTCAGGCTCCACACTCAAAGGGGAGTCTGCTTGAAGATTCTCTCTCTCTCTTTCCTTCCACCCCTCCCCCAATTTACTTGCACAGGTGCACTCTCTCTCTCAAATAAATAAATAAATCTTTAGAAAAAACTGAAGTAATTATAATGGTTCATTTTTTTTCTTTTTTTTTTTTGAAAGAACATCCAGGAGTGCCTGGGTGGCTCAGTCAGTTAAGCGTCTGCCTTTGGCTCAGGTCATGATCTCAGGGTCCTGGGATCGAGCCCCACATCTGATTCCCTTACTCAGTGGGAAGTCTCTTCTCCCTCTCCCCCTGTGCCTCCCCACCACTCAAGCTCTCTTTCCCTCTCAGTCTCAAATAAATAAGTAAAATCTTTAAAAAGATTTAAAAAAAGAACACCCAAATTTTATTTATTTAGAGAGAGAGAGAAAGAGAGAGTGTGTGCACGAGTGGGGAATGGGGGAGAGGCAGAGGGAGAGAGAATCTCAAGCAGACTCCACGCTGAGTTTGGAGCCTGACACGGGGCTCAAGATCTCACAACCCTGAAATGATGACTGAGCCAAAATCAAGAGTCAGATGTTCAACCTACTGAGCCACCCAGGCGCCCCATAATGGTTCACTTTTACTGAATTCTGTGTCTTATTGATGTTTGAATAATACAACTATAACTAATTCATATTATTCTATTTTTATTATAACAGAATATCCTTAATATACATTAAAATGCACTGTGGTATAATAATAGCATATAGTAAGAATGAAGAGATTTTTCGTTGAGACATGAAACCAGTGTATCTTGGGCAAATTACTTAACCTTTCTGTGCCTTAGTTTCCTTACCTGTGAAATCAGGATATGGGTATGGGTTATGAAATGTCAGCCTCCAGTTCTTGTCAGGAGCATTTTTCTTGTTCGGGGCTGGGTTATCCCCCAAGAAAATGTGAACAATCATAGACCATCACGCTTCTGTTAGGGGGTGACTATGTTTCTGTGAGTAAATCAGCGCGTTTCAATCCTTTTCACTTTTTCTCCACCTTTGAGTACAGATTTAGCCTAGAAATGAAGGACAATCATATTATTGAAACACAACAAGCAGTCTTCCTGAAAGGAGACACTTTCCTGTGTCTCGGCAACAGGAGGTTGGTAATAATGAGGGAAGAGAATAGTTAATTTAGTCATCTTCCCCCTACATCTTCTTGTCTTGTAGTTTGGCAGTGACATGGCAACTGGATAATCACCATCAGGCCTCCCCCTCCTCCCCTACCCTTGCAGCTTTGCCATTGTTTCAGACTTTATTAGTCATTATATAATGTGTTGCCTTTTCAACTTGTATCCCTTTTGTGAGTCATCAATTGACTTAATTTGAGTGGTTTTTTTAATCTTCTGATTCTTTGGTGGCAGATGGTAGTGTTTGACAGATTTTCTCATCTTAATGAAGGACCGAACAATTGGAGTATTGTGGGTGTGTCAATATCTTCATAAATCTTAGTAGTTTTCCCCATGTTTCAAGAGTTCCTGGAAATTTAATAGGTATTAAGCTTGTAAAGTCTATTTAGGCAAACAAGGTTGAACATAATCTATTCCCTTATAAGAAACAGATGTATAGAATTTTTCTCAATGTTTAAAAAAAAAATTTAGGGATGTCTGGGTGTCTCAGTCGGTTAAGCATCTGCCTTCAGCTCAGGTCATGATCTCGGGGTCTTGGGGTCTAGCCCTGTGTTGGGTTCCCTGCTCAGCAGGAGCCCGCTTCTCCCTCTCCCTCTGTTGCTCCCCTGCTTGTGCTCTCTTGCTTGTTCACTCTCTCTCTCTCAAATAAATAAATAAAATCTTTAAAAAAATAAACTTTATAAAAAAAACCTTTTAATTATTTAAACTGCACATATTTACTGAGTATCCATTATTTAATGAGCACTGTCTGGGAATTCAAAATGGAAAGAGGAGGAGGAGACATTTCCAACCCTTTGTAAGCTTAGGATCTTTTGGGACATAACACATGATTAGAGGTCAATAAATAATTAGGTAATACAGATGGCATCCTACGTTAAAACTCTAAATCCCTGCCCCCACTGAGGCTTGAACCCAAATATTAAAGGGTTTCTTATCATCCCTCAGTTTGTGGGTTGATGTGTGAGGCCTCCATAAAGAAATCATTTCTAAAAATTCTGTTGTTGGTACTAAATCCCTATGGAGTATCAGGAGTACATTGCTTCTCCCACATTCCCTTTCCCACCTTCCCAAAAATACAGATTAGAAGTGGAGTAGAAATTCAGAGAAGAGTGATACAGCTGAGTTCTGAAAGATACTTGGTCAATTTCCCCTGCATGGCCCTGAAGCCCATGTCAGCCATACAACTGACTCTTTTTCCTCACTAGTGGGAAAGGAATGGAATTAGTTGATTGTGATTGTTCTTTATTGCAGGGATCTCTGAGGCCCTTTCCAGGAAGGTAAATTCCACAAACTATAGCAAACGGAAAATCAGTTTCTCTTGGCTGTTTTACTGTCACTTTTAGAGAACAGAGGGACCTACCCATTGAACCTTCCTCATACGAGGACATGGAATTAGATTTGTAGCACAATGGCCTATCATTTTGTCACATAAGAGGAAAGAAAGATAGTGAGGACACCATCTCTGGTGAAGGAATAACTTGGATGTGCATATAACTTTATTTCCTCACCCCCAAAAATAAAGGGTCAAATATGCTTGGTCATTTGGGGGAAAACGCTCACCAACAGAGTATCAAAACCTGTATGGATAATATCAAGATGCCATATAAATATTGTTCTCAGTAGAGGAATAAATAAAGGGATGGCAGAGAAATTCACTGGCCTCAAGCTTTCTCAGAGCCCTTAAACTCTGTCTCATTCTTTAAATTAGAAGAACCAAAATTAGACCCGGTTCAGAGAAGGATTTTGCCATGTGGATAAAATAAATGTTAATGGGAAAACTGAGGAAGAGTTTGTGGAAGATGTGGGTCATGAGCTAATCTCTGAAAGGTAGGTAATATTTGGCTACTCAAAGCATACCATTGGGGGTTAGGTTCAAAGCTTATAAATGGAGGGAAATGAGAATTTATACTGAAAAATAGATAAGGGGACATTTTCAGTGAATCATTGTAAGGACAGCCTGATATGTAAAATGTGGCAAAAAGGGTCTTGTCAAGAATTACTGCAAAATTTATATCCTTTAGACCAACGTGGGGTCAGTTTAGGAAAGGTGAGGTTGAGATAGGTTTTGGACATTCGATTTCAAGGTCTCAAAGTGACTTTGAAAAGACCTGTCCATGGGGTGGGTGGAAAAATGAAACTGTAACATTACCAAAAAGGTAAGACAGGAGTCAGAGATTTAGAAATGACTCTTGAAGAGGTTCCACCTGGAACCGCGAGAGCCGAGGGTTCTCTCTGGAGTTCACAGAGAGATGAGTAGAGCTCTAAGGATCCCTATAATGTGGGAGGTGAGAGAAGACAAGGCAGAATAGGGCAGGAAACAAAGACTGCTTGGGGCGAGAACAAACAGGGAAGGGAGGAGTCACCAAAAACATACAGGAAGGGAGCATTTCAAGGAACACGTGAGCGATAGCCTGCAATGCTGTTAAGAGCAAGTCTGATCAGAATAAAGGAAAAGCTATGGAATGCTATCACATTCGAGAGAGCAATTTCTTTTTTTTTTTTTTAAAGATTTTATTTATTTATTTGACAGAGAGAGAGAGAGAGTTAGTGAGAGCAGGAACACAAGCTGGGGTGTGGGAGAGAGAGAAGCAGGCTTCCCGCCGAGTGGGGAGCCCG
This sequence comes from Leptonychotes weddellii, assembly GCF_054177405.1. NCBI lineage: Eukaryota > Metazoa > Chordata > Mammalia > Carnivora > Phocidae > Leptonychotes > Leptonychotes weddellii. The sequence continues at coordinate 62,191,162 of NC_138376.1, read as the reverse complement.
ATGCAGGGCTCGATCCCAGGACCCTGGGATCATGACCTGAGCCGAAGGCAGACGCTTAACGACTAAGCCACCCAGGCACCCCGAGAGAGCAATTTCAATGTAGGCATGGAGCTCAGTGTCAGAACACAGGAAGCTGAAGCAACAAAGGAGACAAAGAAAGAGGTGGCCGGAGCAAGAGCAGGAAAGGAAGAGAAAAGATGAAAAAACATGAAAAGTAGAGGTGAGTGTTAGGTGAAGGTAATGAAGTTTAAGTTTCAGGGCCCCTCACTTACATGGACCCCTTCTAAGACCCTGGGAGGAGCCCTAGCAATGACTCCTGTGGTCATATGTTTTGTAAATTTTGCAAGAGTAAGATATTTTAACTGCAATTGGTTAGAAGACCATTTCCTTTCCACTTTAACTTCCCCTCCTCAGTCTGAGATGCAATTGAGGGGAAGTTGAATTGGAAATACTTTTAGTTTGGATTTATTGAAATCATGGGTTACAAAGTCACAGCTGGGACAGTTAAATTGTTGCCGGTCGACCAGGTGTAAGAATAGCTTCGAGAAATAGCTTCTGTCCAGTCTACCAAACATCACATGAAGACAATCAGCAAAAAATCGGTCAAGTGTTGCCAGTTTAAAGGGTGCTTAAAATTTGTCACTTAGGGAAGTTAGAAATTCCCCCAAATCTTGCAACTTACATATGAAAGAAACTTGATGAAAATTTTTCTAAAATTGGCAACAATTCTAAAATATAACATGCCATTGTCAATAATGAGTTATGGCCCTAAAAAAGAAACTTCCTTAGACTAGATAGAATATAAAAAACAAAGGTCAATCAACAATGCTAAAAGAAAATATAAATTCTTTTACTTTTCTCAATATACAAAAATGCCATTACAAAATTGTTGTCCTACAAGGAAGCAATCAAAGAGTGTGATGTTTGATCTGGATTTTTAGATCAGCTTTTTAAAAATTTGTAATAGGTTATGATTTATTTTCTCCTTTTACATACAAATGTACTTTTAAAACTAATTTTGTATTCTTAAGCTTCGTACCACCTGAAACCACGATACACTCATGATGGGCCCAGGTTTTATTGTTTTTGTTGTTTTGAGGGGGTAGGGTGAATTTGAAGTCAAGCAACAGTGATTTCACACCTACTCACTAAGTGCAACAAATAGCACATTTCCTGATTTCATCCTCATAACAACCATTCAAATGAAATAGTACTTATTTTTTGTCTAAATGATGGAACTGAGGCTCAGTTTCTGAGGTCATTCTGCTAGGAAGTAGGAGAGCTGGGTTTAGAGGCAGATCTGTCAAATTTCAGAGCCCACACCTTTTCCATTATACTGCATGGAGAACTGGAAATGTGGACAACTAGAATAAGATTGGGGTTTTAAACACCAAGTACACCAATACAATGGAGTGCTGTGGGGTAATGATTATTTGTAGAAAAACTTTTGGGTTTTGTTCCTACTACTTTTACTAACTGATAACTTTCATGAAAATACACAGGTTTCTAACACCATCTCAAAAGCAACAGCGGATGCCTGTAATATTGAAATATTTGATGTTTCTGGGCACATCCCTTATTGCAGTTTATTTTCTGGTCTATAATGAAATATAACACCATTGCATTTGATAAACATGAATATATGAATTGTTACTAAGAAGCCTCAGAGAAGGAGGCAATAAATGTGTTTATAAATTTTAAGAACTATGTCAAAACTGAAAAACTGGTTGCATATCTTTCATAAAGCAAATGTTTTGTCCATAGTCAATATGAAGTGTGCCAATTTGGACTCCCTGGCTTGTTTCCACTTTTACTCAGTAGGCATCTGTCAATTCTCTGTGGCAAGATGTCCACTGGCTGACTCCCAGGTCCTTATGTAACAGGAAGAAAACAGCTCAAGCAAATGCATGCCCTTTTCAAATGAGAATTTCTGTTCTTTATAATATATTCCCTCCAAGGTCTTCCATTATATGAAATGCTTCCACCTCTACAAAGTTGCTTTAGTGCTTCATGCATTTGATACTAGAATATTTCATGACAGTGGAGGTAATTAGCCTTTGGGGGTTGTTTAGCATTTACAGAAAAGACAGCTTAAAAATCTGTGCTTAAATTTTATTGGGTTAGCCAGGTCAAATGTCAACCAGGATGCCATAGTGTGACAGTTCTAACCACGCTTTTATTTACAGAGTCTGAACACCTATATGATAGGAAGTGGCCTATGACAGGCAAGAAATTTATAGGAGGTAATTGTTATTGGATTAAGACCAATTCTTCCCCTGAGATGGAGTACCTGTGAATTTCTGGATGATTGAATCATCATATAGTATTTTGTTTCCTGTGCTAATCTATATAGTATCCATTTTTAGCATGAATTTGTCAATTAGGGTATTTTTGAAAGCTTATCAGTTTAAAATGACTCATTTCCACCATTATATTTTTTATAAGTTAGAGATAATAACTAAAGTACTGCTCTGAGAAGTGATCTAAATATAGAGTCTATTTGCAGCTAATTAAATGTAGAAACTTGATCTGGGTGTCTATATGGCAAATTCTTCAATTGCTCTTGGCTTGTGCCTTAAGATAGAACTGCCATGCAGATGAGTAAAGCTTCTATAGTAAGCTGAATGCTACATAGCTTGTGCATTTTATTAGCATTGGGGGTGGGCACTTTACCAATCTCAGGTAAACAATATTTCAGTATTTTTAATGATTTTTCGGAATTTGTTTTCTGTGTATACCAGAAACTAATAAAAATTATGTTACCCTATAGCAACATACTTGATTTCATGTGAACGTGTATAATTTAGATAGCATTGTTTTCTTTTTTCTTAACTGACTTCGTTCTTGAATTAAATTTTATTTAAATTTTGATTACATGCTATCGGGCACTATATTGACTAAATCAACCATTTAGCTTAGTATCGGGAAGTTAACCACAGAGCTCATTTTGTGAAGTTACAGACGTTAATAAAACCAAAAAAGAAATAAGGAATCACCAGAGTATGATCCTAGCATTTACATACTGCCCAGAGCTTATTAAGTACGAATAGCTATTATTTAAACAATGACTGAAGGGTGAAGTTATGATTGAAATGCTCCTAGGTAGTAGCATGGTGAGGTAAAAGCAAACCAGAATGGAAATATGTGTGTTATTTGTAGGATAAATTATGTACTCTGTGTTATTTGGTTTTTCAACCTTCCACAGTGTTTTTTAATATTGTATCCTGGACTGGAGGGTGGGGTTCGTAGAGACAGTTCAACACAGGAATGTTAGCACTACTCAGGAGGACTGGGGGACCTACTGGAAAGGGAAATTTTAAAACAGATCAATATTCTCTTTCTGCCCAGATAATGTGGTAAGTAAGTTTAGCTATGGGCAAAGAGATGGACTTAATCATTTCCCAAGGATGTTTTCATACCCCAACATTGCTCCATTCAGCAGAAGATATCTCTTGTATGAATTTTAAGTAAGAATTCGAAATTGTTAGAATTTACATATATTTTAGTATGGCTTAGTAAAAAACCTTAGGTGTATAGATATATTTAAATCCACATATACTTATGTTATATATAATATATATTTAACACAGTATTAATAATGAGAAAAACAGTGGACAATGATTTCCCATGCTAACCTGAAGGTATAATAAGGACCCTGACAGAATCTATCTGTATTTGCTTATCAAAAACAAAAGCACCTATATTGCAATTAGGCATTCATTCTTATTATGAGTACCATAAACCCACCATCAATTACTGAGTTCTAATGATCCAAAAGAATATAAACATCATAAGCCAAAGGGAACACTCAAAGAACATTCTGTTGTGGTCCTTATTTGCCTGCATTATGTTAACAGCATCTAGTGTTCAGTTTTAACAGGGTTAAAATGACCTTCTTCTACAACAAATGTTGGAGACGTTGTGGAGAAAGGGGAACCCTCTTACACTGTTGGTGGGAATGCAAGTTGGTACAACCACTTTGGAAAACAGTGTGGCAGTTCCTCAAAAAATTAAAAATAGAGCTACCCTATGACCCAGCAATTGCACTCCTGGGTATTTACCCCAAAGACACAGATGTAGTGAAAAGAAGGGCCATATGCACCCCAATGTTCATAGCAG
>NC_138376.1:62174999-62186943 GCF_054177405.1 Leptonychotes weddellii | reverse complement strand
AATGGAATATTACTCAGCCATCAGAAAGGATGAATACCCAACTTTTACATCAACATGGATGGGACTGGAGGAGATTATGCTAAGTGAAATAAGTCAAGCAGAGAAAGTCAATTATCATATGGTTTCACTTATTTGTGGAACATAAGGAATAGCATGGAGGACATTAGGAGAAGGAAGGGAAAAATGAAGGGAGGGAAATTGGAGGGAGAGATGAACCATGAGAGACTATGGACTCCGAGAAACAAACAGAGTTTTAGAGGGGAGGGGGTTGGCGGGATGGGTTAGCCCAGTGATGGGTATTAAGGAGGGCACGTATTGCATGGAGCACTGGGTGTTATATGAAAACAATGGATCATGGATCACTACATCAGAAACTAATGATGTATTGTATGGTGACTAACATAACATAATAAAATTTTTAAAAAATACAACAGAAAAAAAAAAGAAAGTACACACAGAAAAAAATAAAAATAAAAAAATAAAATGACCTTCTTCTGAAGTGAGGACAGGACTTTAACATAAATGTTAAATGTACCCTAAATATTCCACCGATTTTCCAGGGCCTTGAAAAATAGTCTTTCTACTTATGAATAATACAATCTTATAGGTAGCATCAACTCATAAGCCAACCAATAAAGTAATATTTGGCTGACCTCCCAACTTTATAGATGAGAAAGTGGACACCCTGACTGTGGTTGGCTTCCCTAGTCTCCCAGCAGGCTAGGGAAAGAGCATAGACTAGAATCTAGATCTCTTACCAACCTCAGTCCTTTCTGCTTTGCATCCTTGCACAGCCTCATACCTGCACTGGCTATTGGTGTTTCCGTTCTTTAAAAAACACCAAGAAACAAATATGTGCTATTTAAAAAGAGAATTGAACTAGAAATATCCCACGCTGGACTGTCCCTGATCCCTGAAACTTATTGGCAGAACATGGCTATTTCACATGATGTCATGGTACTGCTTCATCCTAGAAGAGTTCCATTTTGGTTTCTCTTTTTTTATTATTATTATTATGTTATGTCAATCACCATACATTAATTATTTGACCAGTGAAGACATCGTTATGTGTAAGTGGCTAGTTAGAAGTTATGATGTATGCAGCGGCCCAGGAAAAACTAATCATAACATCTAGTACCATTTCATGTACACAAGCCATGCTCTGTAAATATTTGATGATAATGGTGTCTAACATCTATGTGAAATGTTCTCAAAGTGAACATAACATGCTTATGTGGAATGGTTCACATCCTCTCTCCTTTAAACATATGCTTAGGGTAGAAATCTATCTTCTGGATTATCTTGGGTGAAGTGCTAATTAGAGGCAATAGAATGAACTGCATGTCTCCGTGTCCTTTCCAGATATATGCTTCTCTTACTCAAAAAGTTCTTCAGCTTTTTTCATCATGAAACTGTCAATAGCTTTTTTTTTTAGCTTCTTTCTGCCTCTCCAAGTCATGCCCCGCCCCCTCAAAAATGGTGGGAAAGAGTTGGAAACAGGACCGTTTGTAATTCAAGTAGACCCCACTAGAGTGCACCATATGATCCAAAAAGCTAATTTAACATGTTTTAAAAGGCTCGGAATGGAATTATAACTCTAATCATTAAGGAATAATTTCAGAACATTTAAGCAACTATGTGCATTGACAAATAGTGGCTTGGAAAATTATTGAGAACAAGACTACAGAATTTATGTTTACTGAATTTACAGCTCTCTGCACCATGTGAGTCAGCTCCAAGGAATGCTCATGTTACATTTTTCAAAGGTAAAAAACATTTTAACATTTTTGTGTCAATAATAACCAAGCACAGACTACATTCTTGAATGTGGCATACCACAGAATCTTACACTAAGAGTTTGATGGGCATCTGTTTTATGTTCTGATAAAATAGTGAGGAGAGAAAAATTACCTCAGGACAAAGAGTAAATAAGAGCAAGCGCCAGAAAACCTGAGCATTAAAACAAAAATCATGGAAGACTAGACCACCTATAGGGACTCAGCGTTAAAACTTGGTTTATGGATATAGATGGTCTTTAATGAGAAGTTAAAGCTCCCAGAGCCCTTGAGGGAAAAGGGAGGGAGGGAAAATGAGAAACCCAACTGGATGAACACTGTCAGGATTGTGAGCAATGGGTATGGCTCAGGAGGAGCAGAGGCAAGGAGGACCCTGGAACACGTACTTCATCCTCCGAGCTCTTAGAAACCTGGTCTCATTCGAAATGTTAATAATGACAACAAAAAAACTGATGTTGAGAAACATGTCAGAGCAGAAAAAAGGGAGAGAGACATTTGACATTTGAACTTTTAATGCAAGAAAAAGATGGCTGCTACAAAGCCCAACCCACGAGGTCTTTACACTATTCCTGTTTCTACCAAGTCACTGACATCCCAGTCAGGAGGCAAAGCATATACCTGGAAGCTACTCCTCAGGGAGAGGCAGAGTGTGGTCAAGGCTCAGGAGGATATAAAGGGGAACTGGGAGAAAAGCCTCCCTGGCTACATAATTCAAAGGAGCATTAAAGAGAATCGTGGCAGCTAAATATACCACGTGCTGGAAAAATAACCAGAATTTATAAAGAGTATCAAAGAAATGAGAAGGATGAACATCACAAGCATAGGGCATTCAAGAGGAAGTTTGAGAGTACAGGCGTCATAAACTCATAAACAAGTATTAATTCTTACTTTAAAAATTACCTTGGGGGCGCCTGGGTGGCTCAGTTGGTTAAGCAACTGCCTTCGGCTCAGGTCATGATCCTGGAGTCCCGGGATCGAGTCCCGCATCGGGCTCCCTGCTCGGCAGGGAGTCTGCTTCTCCCTCTGACCCTCCCCCCTCTCATGTGCTCTCTCTCATTCTCTCTCTCAAATAAATAAATAAAATCTTTAAAAAAAAAAAATTACCTTGGAATGGCTGAGCCACAGAATTCACATGCCCAAAAGTAGCCACAAATCCTCAAACCTTTGTGTTTATTCTAAAACACAATACAGTATTTCACTGCAAGGGGCTTTAGGTCAGTCATGTATGTAAGAAATAAATAGCCCAGCTTAACTCCCATAAAGGTAGCAGAGTGATATATCACAGATGTTGAACATACTCAACTGGCCAGGAGAATTTGGAAAGATCGAAACCAAGATTGTAGTAAGAGAAGAAAACATTTGGTATCTGGTAGGAAAAACATAATTTAGACAAAAATTGAAATGTTCCAGCAATATTTTAGAAGGTGCTGATAGAATTGAGTGAGGCTGTAGACATCTGCCTGAGCTTTGTGCTCTACTGAGAAAAGCAGTAATTCCACACCGGAAGGTGGGAGGCCCCATGGTCAGGATAAACTCCAGGTAAGGGCGTGGGTGAGAAACAAAACACAGCTCAAGAGGCCTTTTGTGTGGGAACATCTGCAGAAAATCTCATGTAGTGCACCCATCACAATGAGACTGACCACATTCAGTGGGCTTCACTGCCTGGAAGAACCATGAATGTGATTTGGGGAATCACTCTGGGTTACTTTACTTGGGCCTGTATTTTCACGGAATGCATGCCTTCTAGGTACTTCCTGCACATTTCATCCATAGGAATACAATTACGATAGCAATTTATGAATAATTGAAGTTGAATCGAAGTGCAAGTTGCAAGAGCTTATGAGACAAGTTGGGACCTGGAGTGGTTTATTTTTATTGCAAAATCAGGAAAAAATTTCAAAATATATTAATTATTTTGTTTCAGGCTCAGACTTCTCCAGTCTCCGTCATTTTGCTTTTGCTTTCTTTGCCTGCCTTGACAATTTCTTTATAAATCAAATGAACTTAGTGTGAGGCTGTTCAAAACACACTTTTAAAAAACTGTATCAGATAATTCAAAATACATGAATGTACAAAAGTGAAGAGCTGTCAGATCATTCTATGAAAGGAATAGGGCAAAAGAAAAGAACTACTTGAAAGTGGTTCTGTTAAAGAGATCTATGACGTACTGTTGCATGAAAAAAGCAAACTGCCAATTGTATGTACAGTCTGATCTCATTTAGAAAGAGATAAAAAGGTAGATAGATCACACGTGTACGAGGTTTAAAGTATAAAAGATGAAGCAAAATCATTTTATATTAAACAACACATATATACAAGCGGTATATTTGAGGCTGGTTCTTGTTTCTTCATTTTACTTGTTTGCGTTTTCCTAATTTTCTGCAATTACCGTTACTTGGAAATAAGAAAATAATACCAAACGTATTTAAAAATAAAGCGACTCATTTTCATATAAATGCCCCTGGCATGGTTCAGGATGTCAGAATGGGTGACTCAGAAGGGTACCATTGGATGTGACTGCTGTATTTTGGGATTTTTTTTTCTTTTCATGAGTCATGGTAGTTGACTCAGAGTGAAATAGGGCAGAAGGAGCAGGGAGGCATTTGGCTGGTGGAGCTCATCACTTTAGGCTCTTTCCTCACCCTACCCAGATCCTCAAGGCTGAACCCGAATCATTTAAAAGACTCCTACTGGCCTGAGTCTTTCATCAGCTTGGTTTGTTTTGTGCAGAATCTGCTGTGCAGCCAGGCCTCGCTCCACCTCGGCCTGATTTGTCTTGAGCCCCCCTCCCCCAACTTGGCCTAATCCGTTCCTTCCCGTTATTAGATAACCTCCACCTAGCCTTGACACCGCCATCTCTCAGGTCATGTCTCGTGTCTTCCTGGCTGGTTTGGCCATGTTCTAACTGGACATTGCACCTGATATTCTGCTCTTTCTGAAGATTTCTGGAGCCCTCTTTCATGTGGCAAAGGATTGAAGGGATGCAGCTCCTGGCTCAGCTGACCTGTTTCAACAGCTCGATTCAGGACTCAAGGAAATAGTCAGCACAGGATAGGAGAAGTCTCAGCTGTAATGAGATTTCTCAGCAGGCTGATGGAGCTGCCATGGTGATGAGGACAGCACTGGTGGGGAATACTAGGAAGCTCCACGGGTGGGTAGTGGTTCCTGGGGAAATGTGTCCATGGGACCGAAGCTCCAGCTACTGGGTCAGGCTTACAGGACAATTGCCAATCTTGAGGCAAGAGTCAAACGAGAGAAGGGCAGAGCCCTGGTACTCATCACGGAGCCGGTGAACTAAGCAGGTGAGTGGATGAAGGTCTCAGAATGGGGACGGATGCTAAGAACGTGGGCTGTAGGTGAGCCCAAGTTCAGGACCCCCACTCTCAGAATGCAGATACTACACGAAGCAAGTTGCAACTCTAAAACCATTTCAAGAGCTTAGGAATTTAGTACCTAGTCTCACAGGAGAAATAAGGCAGATAGTTTTGGCTCAGGAGCTGGGAGAGAGGAAAGAGCAATGCCAGGAAGAGGCTTAGATAATGTGCAGGGAACCCACACTGAGACCCCAAGAAAAATTAAGGTGGACCCAAATCAGAGAATTCTGAATGACACTTATTGAACCATATGAATTCATTTGAAATTAAGTTTAAGTACCCAAGTAACATATATTTTTTGTAAAAATTCTAAATTATTACAGATAAGATTAAAGTCCTCTTTTGATGCCGTTCCAACCTGGTCCACTCCCCACCCCTCTTCAATGATATCACAGCTATCATCCTTTCTGACTTTGTATGAATTTATGTAAAGATTTTTTAGGCTAAAATTATCCCAAAGATCTTTCCAAATTCTTAGCAATTCAGAAGTGACAAAAAAGAAGTAAGTTCTTTGCCCCCATTTGAATGGCCTTTTAAGAGGCTGTCTTACCAAAGCTGTCCCTAGAAAGCAAGCTTGTCATCTTAGCCACATGTGCTGTGCTGAATCACCAAAGGCATCTTCAGAGATAAGCAGAGGCTCAAAGATAATGACAAACCATATATTTGGAAGTGTTTACTATTGATTTTAAAACCGATTCAAGCAGAAACTATTAGAAAAGCCAGAACTTTGTTGAACTCCCTGCATTTGTTTTATAGCTTGATATTTTTATTTGGGAGGGCAATATTATTTCAGTGCTTAGAGTCTTGGAGATACAAATCTGCATACATGAAACAGGTCACTGGTATTATAATGTGATGTCATTGATCCACATACCCCTCCTTTTTACACATGTGCACCACCCCCAACCAAACTAACTTGAGAATTTCTTGCTATAAATTTTGTCCATTTAGTTTAAGGATTTGGTTTTTATAAAATGCAAATATTTGCTGAGTTATATGATGAAGCATTGTCCACCATGGAAAGTGGGAAGAGAGCATTAGGATGCTGAGAAAGAAGCAGAGGAGAAAAGGAATGAGCCCAGAGCCAGAGATGAGAGCCCCAAAGACAAATGTGGCTCTTTTTCATGATTTGCCTGCGACCAATTCTGCATCCTCAGAATGAGCTTTATATTTCCTGCAATTTCTTTTGAAAAAGAAATGTGCAAATAATTCCTTTGGCTCCCCTGCGGCTTTGAACAACTGATCTCAAAATAATTTTACTTCACAAGGGAGTAAAACACATGATAGTAAGCAAGCAGTGAACAATTTCTTGCTGTATGCAGAGAGTATTACCAGAATTTCCTGTTTTATAACCCATACAGGAAGATACACATTTACATATATATAAAAGCTGAGACTTGAGAATGGGGATATTTTAAGGAAAGAACAATGGGGAATTGGAGAAAATACTGAAATTCAGCATTTTCTCATTTAGCTTCTTAGTAAGAACCAAGGTTTCTGGGAGTAAAGGCATAGCACATTTTTTTTCCTTCTTTTTTATTCCAAGATTAACTTAACATGTATCAATTCATTATCTGTTTACATGTTTGTGTGTAAGTTGAGAGAGATTTAAATTTCTCTGTGAATTTGTTTCTTCAAGTTAAGAAATTACAGCATATCTTTGTCAAATGCAATAAATATTAATAATCTTTGTGCCAGCAAAGAGCCTTGAGTGTAAAATATCATTATGAAATTCAGAAAGGACATCCAACTGTGAAAAACATTGAGGGTTATTTTGGGCCACGTAGAAATCCTTCCAGGGTATTTAGGAAACATTACTTTACTTGTAGTCCCTAGCAGTAGCTATCAGATACAATCTTGGACTTTTGTGATGAAAACCGATTCTCTCAAACTCTTATCTTTATTTTAAAATAGAAGTGTGGATAGTATGAAGGAGTATATTTCCACATGTGTTCAAGTGATCCAAATTTTAAACATACAAAAGTATACATTTATCAGTTATTCAACAATTGACTTCCCTGTCTTATTTCTCAAAGCTCTTTCCACATATGGTTTTAAACGCTAATACACCTACGAATGTTCTTTCCATAAATCAATATGCCCCTGTATACACTCTTCAACTCAATAGTTGTCTCATCCATCTAAACAAAGTCCTCTGGCCCCTTAAGAATTAAATATGATTAAGAGTACTCACAGGATGCTTATAAAGATTGAGATTAGATAATATGAAGAATTTAATACAAACCCTTGAACTAACATCCTAATATAAACTCGTGAACCCTTGAATATGGCAATGTTGGGTTTTGCTCTATAATGAACTGCCTCACTCTTTTTTTAAGCTTTTATTTAAATTCCAGTTAGTTAACATACAGTGTCATATTAATTTCATGTGTATAATATAGTGATTCTACAATTCTATACATTACTCTGTGCTCATCATAACTGTACTTTTAATCCCCCTCACCTGTTTCACACATCCCCCCAACCCACCTCCCCTCTGGTAACCATCACTTTGTTCTCTAGAGTTAAGAGTCTATTTCTTGGTTTGCCTCTCTCTTTTTTCCCCATTTGTTCATTTGTTTTGTTTCTTAAATTCCACACATGAGTGAAATCATATGGTATTTGTCTTTCTCTGACTGATTTCGCTTATCATAATACTCTCTAGCTCCATCCATGTCATTGCAAATGGCAAGATTTCATTCTTTTTTATAGCCAAGTAATATTCCATTTTATATATTTCTTCTTTATCCATTCATCATTCGATGGACACCTGGGCACCACAATTTGGCTATTGTAGACAACGCTGCTATAAACACTGGGGTGTATGTATCCCTTTGAATTATTGTTTTTGTATTCTTTGGGTAAATACCTAGTAGTGTGATTCCTGGATTATAGAGTAGTTCTATTTTTAAGTTTTGGGGAAACTCCACAGTGGGTGCACCAGTCTGCATTCCCACCAACAGTGCAAGAGGGCTCCCCTTTCTCCACATCCTTGCCAACACCTGTTGTTTCCTGTGTTTTAATTTCAGCCATTCTGACAGGTGTGAGGTGGTATCTCATTATAGTTTTGATTTGCATTTCCCTGATGATGAGTGATGATGGAATATCTTTACATGTGTCTTTTAGCCATCTGTGTGTCTTCTTTGGAAAAATGTCTATTCATGTCTTCTACCCATTTTTTAATTGGAACTGCCTCAACTCTTAGTGACTTAAAATAACCACCGATTATTTAGCTCATAATGGTGAAGGTCAGTCATTTTGGACTTAGCTCTACTGTGCCATTACATTGATCTGGGCAGTCTTGACTAATCTCTATTGGGGGGTCCCTCTTGCATCTGCAGCTGGCTTCAGGTCATATAGCAGTCATAGCGTTCCAAGACCAGCTACTGGAAGCTTGCCAAGCCTCTCAAGGCCAGGTTCAGAACTCACATGATATTGATTCTGCCATATTCAATTGGCCAAAGCAAGTCACTAGTCAGCCCACATTCTACCTCTTGATGGGAGGAGGTGGGAAGGATTGTGGCCACTTTTGCACCCCACCACAGTCTCCAATTTTCATTTTTTCTCTTCCTTTTGTTATACTCTAGCAAGGCATATATATATTCTTCTCAAATTGTTGGATTAATTTGAATTTATTAATTTGAAACCATGCACTTCCAGGACATACTTTTTGCTTTCTCTTCCTACATTTCTCCTTTTTTTCTTGAGATATATTTACATAGCACTTTGGCATTATAAAGTTCTACCAAATGGGTCACTTTATGTAATGCTCACAGCAATCACTGAGGTAGACAAAGGAAGTATTTTTAATTTCCATTCAATAGTAAGGGAATGAATGGTAACTCAGATAGGTTAATTTGGGTATTTGAGATACTTGACTAGGCTTCTGAGAGCCAACTGTTAAGTTTTTAGGAGTCTTGGGAGCCAATTGTTAAGCACAGTCATTATTAAAAATTAAATTTTATATATTTACAATTAAATAAACTATATTAAAAATAAAAGTAATAGATACTCAAAACGCATCACTCTCTAATTGTTTTACCATTATCTTGAGGTTATTTACGTCTGTCGTATTGAATAATGGAATTACCATACAATGGTGTGCTACTTACTACGAATGTCTTTCCAACTCTGCATCCAGCCATCTTATGTTGGTAGCTTGAAATTGGCTATGATGAGAGTATTTATACCATAAAAATCAATATTTATTTATTACTGTGTGGATTGCCTACACTTTGAAAAGTGATGAAGAAAATGCTAATAAAGCATATTAAATTTAAAAATGTGTTATATCGGGATGCCTGGATAGCTCAGTTGGTTAAGCATCATGATCTGAGCCGAAACCAAGGGGTCGGATGCTTAACCAACTTTATTAACACACCATTGTATGGTAATCCTAATAAGGATGAGAAAAATACATGACAGTAGATGGGAAATTTAATCTGAGGAAAGGGTGCCTAAGAAGAAAATGGATGATGTAACTGTCAGAAGGGAAAAAATTATATATATATATATTTTTGTTTTCATTCTGCTATTATTACTGAGCTTCTAATAAAGAATTTCCCGGATATAGGAAATATGAACTACAGCAGTTGATACTGTCTTGCCAAGAGTTAGCTAATTTGGGGTAAGTTATCATAATAACAAGTGATGTGGAAAATAATAAGCAATATTCACTGCAGTCAATTAAGGAAAGCATGTATTCTGTATCTTTCCTAACATCCTTAATTTAAGTTACAGGAAAAAAAAAAAGCATTTAGTCAAGCATGACTTGCTCTGCACCTCTGCTTTTCTGCCTCCAGTGATGTCTAAAACAGTGTCTATCCTTTGTGAGTGCTCAGTGCTCGGTGACTACGTAAGCTCAGGGCTTCCCTGAGGCAGCATCTGAAGCAATTCACAGTACAATAAAATTAAATTCTTTCTCTTTTCAAAATATGATTTGTTTTTTGACACATAGAAATGCAAGCATCTGGAGGGTGCTCTGGATGGGGGTCCGGGGACCTAGGTCCCTGGTGTCTGGCCCTTTAAAGAGCATCTGGTCTTGAGCGGCCTGGGTGCAGCTGAGTCAGAAGCTTCCAGAGGCACTGAACCAGTGAGGAGACAGTTTAGCCCTAGTGCACCGGGCTTCCATTCGCCATATCTAGCTCGTTTCATCGCCACTGGCCTTGCCTTGCTCAAACTTCTTTCCAGCCCTATTTCTGTCTCCTGGCAGAAGTCTCTGGCTTCAGCTCTCTCAGCTTCATCACTCTGCATGTGGTTGGTATCCTATTTTCCATTCTTGCCCCTTGTCAGAATGACTTTCTAATTCCTTCTATGTTTGACTTCTTTGTTTCAGGCCTGCTAAGCTCCTCAAATCCCATAGTCCACCTTAGCTTCTTCCTCCTTCCACTGTCCATATTCCCCCCAGCAGTGGTCTGGTGGTGGGCTTTTCTAAGGGCTCGATGCCTGTCTATTTAATGATCTATGCTAGAATTTTGCCAGGTATTGACCTCAAGTTCGTTGATCTGTATTTCCAAATCCATCCTTCAAAATCTGACTTTTTAGAACTAGTGGCAACATTTTCCTATCTCAGCATCTGAACTTTACACTAGGAACCTCCAAGCTTACCTACAGAGACCCTGTGATCATACCTCTAAGAATCTTGGGTATTTATAACAATGACATATAATTAATTATCTCTCAATAAATTTTGGGGCGGGGAGAATATGATTTGCGTATACCTGTAGCTTTAAACCCGTTCAAAGTAGCAAATTATTTTCAGTGATTACCTTCCTGAAGCTGGTCTTTTGTGTCCTCTGAACTACATTGACTTTATGAGTCCCAGTTTGAATACCATTTGTATCACAGAGAAATAAAAAGAGAGTTCCAAAGTTCTGTCTTTTCTCTTTCATCTGTTGATATCATACCATCTGCCCCAAGCCTTGACCCTGTCTCTTTTTTATTGTTCTTGCCCTGAACTTAGCTTTAAAAAAAGATCACTGGAAACCCTTTTAGAAAGATTGTTAACATTTCCACAAGATTCAGCATATCCTGCACTGGAGCCTTTCTGATATTATTCTCCTCGATTTATGTCGCTCTCACATATTGATCCTTGAAATTTTTAGATCGCTTTTATCTGTTCATCGAAATGCACCCTGGGTAAAGGAAGTGGCAGGAAGCACAAAGGAGGATCTGCTTTGGCTTTGACTGGTCCCAGAGTTTCCTTTTGGACATTATAAACAGGATTATAATGTTCTCCAAGGTGGGTATCATTTTCATTTAACTGAAAGTTTTGTTGCAGGTTCACAATACATGTATATTAGAAGTTGCTCTTTTTTTTTTTTAATGATTTTATTTATTTATTTGATAGAGAGGGAACACAAGCAGGGGGAGTGGGAGAGGGAGAAGCAGGCTTCCTGCTGAGCAGGGAGCCTGATGTTGGGGCTCGATCCCAGGACCCTGAGATCATGACCTGAGCCGAAGGCAGACGCTTAACGACTGAGCCACCCAGGTGCCCCTAGAAGTTGCTCTTGTTGCTTTCTCAATCTTTTGTGATACTATATTGCTAATAGTAACAGATTTAGCGGATGTTCTTTATTGAATTTCAAGAGGCTTTCAGGAGCTAGCTGGACAGTTGTGGACTCCGTTGCAGTCATAGCTGCCCCTGTGTGCGAATCATCAGACTTTCCTCATCTCCATCTAACTGGACATAGTGTGGGAAACTTCACCATCCCACTTTGGTTGTCTTCCTTTTCCTCTCTCCTTCTCTTTTCACCTCAATGCTGTCCAAACTGT
>NC_138376.1:62102198-62174499 GCF_054177405.1 Leptonychotes weddellii | reverse complement strand
GGGAACCTGGGTGGCTCAGTCGTTAAGCGTCTGCCTTCGGCTCAGGTCATGATCCCAGGGTCCTGGGATCGAGTCCCACATCGGGCTCCTTGCTCGCTGGGGAGCCTGCTTCTCCCTCTACTGCTCTGCCTGCCGCTCCCCCTCCTTGTGCTCTCTCTCTCTGACAAATAAATAAATAAAATCTTCAAAAAAAAAAAAAAAAGAAATATGTTTTCTTACCAGCTTATCTAAATCCTAACTCATTTTTTTTTTTTTTTTTTGAGAGAGAGAGAGAGCAAGAGAGCGCGCACGTGCCAGGTGCAGGAGAGGGGTAGAGGAAGAGGGAGAGAGAGAGAATCTTAAGCAGTCTCATCCCCAGCGCAGAGCCCGACACAGGGCTTGATCTCAGAACCCTGAGATCATGACCTGAGCTGAAATCAACAGTCAGATGCTCAATCAACTGAGCCACCCAGGTGCCCCAATCCCAACTCATTTTCTATTGGTGAAAGCACTAGTTCTTAACCTATATCTTTTATCTTCTAGTACATCAGTGGTGCTAAGCGATAGCCATTCTGTGCTATTTTCTTTATAGTTACTATTTTCTCATACTTTTCAACATGCTTGATAAATTGCATCTACTAGTGAATTCCTTTCTAGTAGTATACCATCCAAATTCACAACCAGAGCTAGGGGCTATGTTCCACTCATCACCAGTATTGGAGTCCTCATTGTCAGCTAGACATAAGTGATCCAGCACGGAAGCCCTATCCTATTGCCTGTGTTCTAGAACCACTCCTGGTATTGTCTCTGGATGCAACAATCAGCAGATGTGTAAGGGAGGGGTGGGGGCAGACTGAGCATAGGGAAATGCCAAACTATGACACAGGATGATAAGGCCTCAGCCACTCCCCTGGGAAATTAGAACATATACTGTTCATCATCGTGATGCCTCATTGGGCCTTTATAACCCTGCTACCATCAGCCCCTGGATGTGGACGTCTAGGAAGAGTATGCCATTGTGTGAGGGATTGTCTGCAGCTGAGGCAAACCTAGAAAGGTGCTGATAGCTGGGGCATCATGTTCTTCCTGGAAGGGGGATGGTTTCCACCACAGAGATCCATGAGGACAGAATGCAGATTATGTCAGGTCTGAAAAAGATCCCAATCCTTCAAAATGACCCCAGATTTCACTTGAAAGACTATAGATTTCATTCAGGACTGATCTTATTTTGCAGCCTGGAGTGTGTGCCAAAACGTCCCCATTTACTCTGGAAAATACTCTAAAATCTCACTGACCTGAATATTTGGTGCACTGTCAAGGTCAGAGTACTTTTGAAAGAGAGTTCTAGTTTGGTTTTCAAGAAAGACTGAATATGAAAAAAGGTTTTGGAGGGAAATGATGTAACTCTAAGAAAAAGTGATTTAATATCAGCAGGGGAAGAGAGAACTCATAGAATCTCATTAGAAGTATGTTTGACCTTAGGCCATGCTTTAGATACTCACTTCTGAGCCTGTAAGTGTCAGCCAGATTCATTTCCCAAAAACCTCTTTAGCCTTTTCCTGTCTCCCTAAATTCAGACCAGGATATCATGAGTCTAAAATTTAAATTCCATTCGGGGCACTTAAAATCTTTAGCCATTAAATCTGGTAAACACTTTAAAAGTCCTAATTTGGGGGCATTAATCCTATTCTCCCTTGAGAGTTTTCTTTGCTCTGCCTTGAGAGCAGCCCAAAACAGAAGAAGGTCCACTAGGCAAAGTAAGAATGTTATGTAAGGACACCAGAGATTTGCTGTGAATGAAATTGAAATCAGTTTCCTATGCATTACGCTT
This sequence comes from Leptonychotes weddellii, assembly GCF_054177405.1. NCBI lineage: Eukaryota > Metazoa > Chordata > Mammalia > Carnivora > Phocidae > Leptonychotes > Leptonychotes weddellii. The sequence continues at coordinate 62,172,689 of NC_138376.1, read as the reverse complement.
CTGTGCATTTTTTATATCTAGCCAATAAAGGTACTTTCAGTAAGTTTCAACATTGGGAATGCTAAGCCATTGTTTTCGGTTGCCTTACCAACTGTCAAACCAAATTCCTTTATTTCTCTGGTGGCCAATAAAAATTGTATCAAATCTATTCCTTGAAATAAAAAACAAAAAATAGTTTAGTATTATAAATTTAGAATTTGTGTCATTGATTAATAATCCCATTACCATGATTTGTTCCCATCAATGATGTACAAATGGAGTATCACCCTCATCATAAGTGTTCACATTTCATTTGGGAAAGGAATGGAGGGTTTCTTAGGGTCTATGTCTTGCAGTGAAAATAAATGTTCTCCATCAGTACTAAAGGTATTCTTGGAACTCTTCCCTTTGTTCAATTAGCTTGATTAGGAACAATTCAGGTGCAATGTTTTCTCTTATTAAATTCATACCAACCCAAAACTTCCCTCAAATAAAGCAAGGTTAACATTATGTCCTCAGTCCATCAAAATGACAATATCCAGATTCTTCTCACTTTTCTCTTATTGCTTCTTCTCCTTCTTTGTTGCCTCCTCAACCAGAGCGTAAGCTCCCCGCCAGAAGAAAATCAAGTCTGCTTGTCTTCTATTGCCTTCAGTGCCTGGCACTAGACCAGTGGGTAGAAGAGTCCCCAGGACTTGGAAGAGTGGGACAAGTAAATGCAATTTTACAATGTGGCGGGGTTGAAGCTGTATCAGGTATCAGCCTGATGGGCCTATTTAATTAGTGCCAGTGAGAAGGCAGGAGAAGGGCACAGCATCAATAAAATAGAGCTCAGTCAGCAAATGTGACTCATGTCAGCGTGTAACGCCCCTTCCTCCTCCTGCCACTGCCACCATTCAACCATCTTTTCCACACCGATGGTCCCAATCTGGCAGGTGTCTCTTCCCCACTCTGCCCTCCAGCCAAGACTCAAGCTGATAAAATTGTTGGTAGGGAGAGGATGAAGAAGTGACCCTTTGCAGCATAACTCACCCCAAGTCCCACATTTCTGCAGAAATACCGTAACAGGAAGTGATGAACCATGGTCCTCTGAAGCCACTGGGGGCCACAAAGGTCTCTAGAACCCTGCTACTAAAAATAAGTGTTAGAGAGTAATGCAGACTCTCAGGCTCCACTTCCTTCACACTGAACCACAATCTGTGTTATAACAGGATCCCTAAGTCATTCACAAAAACTGTGAAGTTTGGAAAGCATTGGAACATCCTTCATTATGTGCATCAGAGAATGAAGCCCTATGGAAGCTAAGTATCTAAACAAAGTGTGTCAGTAAAGATTGGCTGATCAATTAATTCATTGACCCTGAAGAAACAATAACATTAAAATATGTAATAAACATTTCTAAGAGAAGGGCTTCAGCTACCAACAAAAGATCCACCAATAATTGAATGAGAAATCCAATTACATGACAATACAAGGGAGTATAACTCTGTAGTTCATTAATCTTTCTAAGCACCATCATAAGGACTACTCAGTGAATACTTGCATAAAATTAAATAAAAATACTACTTTTGTTCTTGTGTTTGTTGCATTGTTCTGTTTTTGCCTGGTCTAAGTTATATACACACTAAAAGGCAGACAAAAGTCTTGGTCATCAGGCAAGACTTATTGGAGTTACTGGGACTTCAAAAGTTGTTACTTCCTTTATCCTTGAACTTTCTATCTGGCCTGTTATCCACTCTAGCCACATGCAAATTCTTATTATTCATTTTTTTTTGTAATTACTTATTTGTTTGTTTTTTTAAGATTTGATTTATTCATTTATTTGAGAGAGTGAGAGAGAGAGAGAGAGAGCACATGAGAGGGGGGAGGGTCAGAGGGAGAAGCAGACTCCCTGCCAAGCAGGGAGCCCGATGTGGGACTCGATCCCAGGACTCCAGGGTCATGACCTGAGCCGAAGGCAGTCGCTTAACCAACTGAACCACCCAGGCGCCCCTGTCATTACTTGTTAATAAAAGGGAACACATGCTCTACATGGAGAACACAGCAGAGTATTTCAAAGAATAGAAACTAAATTACCCACAATTGCAATCCAAGAGAAATAGAGTTAACATGTTCATGTATTTTCTTCCAATTTTTTTATGTAGTTAAAATGACACTGTACTTATAGTTCGGTAACTGATTTCTTTTAAATTATGACACAGCATATTATCATGTTATTACCTGGAATATCATCAAAACTTCATGTAATCAGGGGCACCTGGGTGGCTCAGTCGTTAAGCGTCTGCCTTCCGCTCAGGTCATGATCCCAGGGTCCTGGGATGGAGCCCTACATCGGGCTCCCTGCTCCGCAGGAAGCCTGCTTCTCCCTCTCCCACTCCCCCTGCTTGTGTTCCCTCTCTCACTGTGTCTCTCTCTGTCAAATAAATAAATAAAATCTTAAAAAAAAAAACTTCATGTACTCATACTGTACTTTCAGAGTATAATAAGATAATCATAATGTTAATGATTACATATTTTATTGGGTACCGTAATTTGATTAAGGAAAATAAAATCTCATTGTTTAAATAGAAAATTTTATTTATTTATTTATTTATTTATTAAAATTTTATTTATTTATCTGACAGAGAGAGAGAAGCAGCGAGAGAGGGAACACAAGCAGGGGGAGTGGGAGAGGGACAAGCAGGCTTCCTGCGGAGCAGGGAGCCCTATGCGGGGCTCGATCCTGGGACCCTGGGAGCATGACCTGAGCCGAAGGCAGATGCTTAATGACGGAGCCACCTGGGCACCCCTAAATAGAAAATTTTAAATTTATATTGCATTTCTTCTTCTGCGAATAATTCATTTTTCCAATGCTCATTTATCTACTGAAGTTCTCAGCATTATTCTCATTGTTCTGCATGTGGTATGTATAATTACAGATACTGTCTTTATTTCAGTCTACGATAGTATTGTCTGTTTCTGGACTATATTTTTTGAATGAGCAACAGTTTGTATTCTTGTGGCTCTGTGGTATGCTCACATACCTGATTGGCAACTCTTTTCTTGCTGTTTTCCAAAGTTTTCTTATATATTTTCATATATAAGGGCCACCCAGGTGCCCCTGTTTTCCTATACATTTTCGAGGTTTGGGCTTTTTAATTGTTAATTTCTAATAAGCTGTTTTAGTGAGAGAACTTGATGGGTATTACACTGATTTTTTGGAATTTACTGGAATTTCTTCTTGCCTTGAATGTTTTATAAATGTTCCATGTGGGCTTGAAAAGAATGTGTATTCTCTGATTGGAAAGTATGCTTTTATATGTATATCTATTAAATCAAACACATTATTTCATCATTAGTAGGATATTCCATATCCTTAATTTTATGTCTGCTGGATCTATACATTTTTGAAGCTATGTCAAATCGCCCAGTATGATTGTGGACATGTCAAATTTGCTTATTATCTTCTTAACTTGTTTTTACATTTTTCATGGCAATTTGGTTAAGTACTTACAAGTTTGTGATTTATGTTCTTGATGAATTTTTCTTTCTCTTATTATGCCATGCCTCTTGATCCCTAGTAATATCTTGGCTCAAATTCTATTTGTAGCCTTGATATTGCTATTAAAGTAGCAATAGTGTGTTTATCTTTCTCCATCTTTTGATTTTCAAATTTTCTGTATGTTTTTGTTTATATTGTGTCTATTGAGAGTAGTATATTGTTGGATTTAAGAATCTAATTAGATAATTATTTTTTCTTTTAATTTATGAAAGTTTAATCCATTGGTATTTGCTTTAATTATTGATATATTTGGAATTCTTTATACACCTTATTTGGGGCTTTCTTTTTATCATTTTTCTATTTACTTCTTTTTTCCTCTTTTAGTGTCTCTTTTGGAGTTGATACGTTCCACATTCCTCCTTTTTTCTCCACTGCTGATTTGGAAGCTATAGACTGTATTTCTAATTTTTTGGTGATTATACTTAAATGTTTATATATGTAAATATTTCTAACAAAGATTACTTTTTCTTAGTACTTCTATCTTCCTCTCAATTTCAATTTAACTATTTATTTATTCATTTATTATTTTTATTTTTTTTAAGATTTTATTTATTTATTTGACAGACAGTGAGAGAGGGAACACAAGCATGGGGAGTGGGAGAGGGAGAAGCAGGCTCCCCACTGAGCAGGGAGCCCAATGCGGGGCTCGATCCCAGGACCCTGGGATCATGACCTGAGCTGAAGGCAGATGCTTAATGACTGAGCCACCCAGGCGCCCCCTATTTAACTATTGATTTCAATTTAACTATTCAACCACCAACCTACAATCTTGTTAATGTTATCCAGAATTTCATTTTTCCATCTTAAATGCAAAAATTATCAATTAGGTTTAAAAAGTCAAGGTCCTTTTATCATTTTCTGAACTCTCAGTTGTTTTCTGGATTCCTTACCTCCACTCTCCATTCAGTGTTATTGACACTTCTATAATATAGAAAGAGTCTATAGGGGGTAGAGTCTATAGGGGGTAAACTCTTCTTTTCTGCATATGTCTGACTTTCTTTTTTTAGTTTTACCCCACCTTCTCATACTACTTTCACCGTGTACATAATTTTAATTTGGCAGGTATGTTTCTTCAGCACTTTAAAGATATTATCCTATTGTTTTCTAGCATCTGTGGATGCTGAGGAAAAGTTTGTTGCCAGTCTCAAAGTATTTCCTTTCAATATAATTCGCCTTTTTCTTTGGTAATTTTAATAATTTTATTTTTTCTCTGGTGTTCTTCAGTTTCACTATGATAACCATCTTGCTGTGAATTTATTTATCTTGTTTGATATTCATATTCTATTTTGTTATGGGAACTCATATCTTTTTTCAGTCCAAAATGAAAACACTTTCTTCAAAGTTATTTTTCCTCCATTCCCTTCTTCTGGAACTTCATGCATTAGAGCTGCTTTATATATGTCTCAACTGCTCTTTCATGTATCTTATCACCTTATCACTCTGAGCAAACCCTTCAGTACCATCTTTCAATTTGCTAATTCTCTCTTAGACTAGGTCCAATCTATTTTTAGAGTGGCTAATTTCAATGACTATCTTTCATTTTCATAATTTTTAAAGCATTTTTATGCCCATTTAACTTTTTTATTTTACCTTTTTATATTTTATTCTTTTACTACTCTGATTCCTTCATTTGTCTCTTTGAGCATTCTACATATCTTTATTTTAAAGTTTTTATCCAACTGATATAATACTATTTGAATCTGAGGACAATCCATGTCCTACAGTTGATTTTGTCAGATAGAACTTCTAAAATTAAATTTCTTCACACAGTACAGAAATTTGGTCATATTTCTGAAATTAATTTTCTTCACATATGGTAAAATTTTGGTTTGTGAGCTGGTTTTGAATGCAAAGTTTTGTGGTTTTGTTTTTTTTTCTCAGTCTCTCTTTTTAGCTATTTACTTGCTTTGTGTATTGCATTTTATCTAGAATTTCTCTATGTTCGAAATGGGTGGGATAGGGAAATAGGTCCTAATCAGTTAGTTCTGATTTATCTACTTTAATATTGATATAAATCCCTCCAAATTTCACAGAGATTGTGTTCAGATATATTAAAATTTCAAATTAATTTGGGAAGAATTGATATCCTATTTAGACTTCCCAACCAGAAACATAGACTATGTGGATTTCTGTTTAATCAGTTTCTCTTTTCTCTCTCCTTGTAAACTTTCATACTCTAATGCCTTTTGGAGTAGTTAAATCCATATTTCTCAAAGCAGGGTTCCTGATCAATATGACTAATTTAAAATTCCTTGAATGTAGCCAGGATGCAGGAACATTCAGACTCGATGCTATACTTCTCCTTAGTCCCTACAAGGTCTCCTCTATCAATTAATGCCACTCTTTATTTGTTTCTTGCCATCAAAGGATTCCATGGGCAGTACTTCAGGCTCTGTACGGACATGAGTGCACTTGTCTGCCTTGGATTGCTGGCTATTTTGATCATTTAGACCTACATCTTCTTGGACTAGTTTCCTACAGTCATCTGTTTCCTTTTTTAAGGACAATGCCAAGGCTCAAGGCCAGAAACACTTGGCTGTCAGCCAAGAACAGAATTAGTCTATAGGGTAGAGCACCAGCAGTTGTTGATATAAGGCGTGTGTGGGTGTGTTTGTGTGTACTTGTGTATGCTAAGAGCACCTGTTTATAAGTCTTTGGAGAAAGAAATCTTATAATTGTTGAGCTCTACTTCCTTTATCTTGCATTTTGTTGATTATAAAGTATTTGTTCTGAGGGCTAATTATCTAGCTGGTGGGGGAGGGACAATAGCAATCTAATAAATAAATATGCCATATTGTTCATATTTAATCCATTTAGATTTGACCAAGTGTTTATTTAGCAATGGGAGCTTTCAAATGTTTTTGGTTACCAGCATGTTATACACTTGAACCTAATTAACTCCTTTCATTCTAATTTACTTATATCTGCTATCTTCAAAAGAAATGTTACTTGGCCTAGCATTCACCAAAGAAAACTAGATTTAAAATATACATAATCTGAGAAAAAGATGTTTACAAGATAGAATAATTTCTGAACTATTCCTTGAAATGACAAATAATGTTTACCTATATGTGGTGTATACATATATACGTATGTGCATATATATATATAAAATCTTCTCTTTCAAAATAAAGATCCAAAGGTTAAACCGAATCAAATTTTCAAGATCTACAAAATTTCTGATCACAACAAAAAACCAAACCAAAATAAAACAAAGCAAAATCTCATTAAACAGGAAGGACAAAGCCAAATTGTCTTGATATGAAATGTGTGCTACGTGGGTCATCTGTTTTGGAGCCACAAAATCAATTTGCCACAAGATAAAATAATTTCAATCAAGCATTTTTAATTAAACTAGTTTACTACGGTACCCCATTACCCTAATTAAAGAACTAAATACAGTATTTATAGACACTTCTTAGGAACTTCAAAAATAGATAACAACAATTATACTTAAAATTCCACGTTAAAACAAAATCCTAATAGCCAACAGATTAAAGTAAGTTATTATAAGAAGGAACTCCACAATGTTCGTTGTTTTTTGCTGCTTATACTGTGCAACATTTCAAGGGTCATGAGAAGACAAACCAAAGAGATTGAGAACATTCCTTTGGCTGAATTATGTCCTTGTAGTTTCCCACAGATCATTCAATTAAAGCAAAAAGCTTTGAAGGATTACAATAATAATCTGAATCTTTGACTCTGTTTATACTATTACCCCAAAGAAGTGAATGTTATCCTATGAAAATCAATGACATAGGAAGCAATAAATATGCTATTATTTTGGACATTTTTGAGACTAGGTCTTTAATAATCAATCACAGAAAATTCCTAGTTCAGAAACCATCTTTGCAAGAATAAAAAGATTCACTTTAAAATATGTGTTAAGTATAGGGCGCCTGGGTGGCTCAGTTGGTTAAGCGACTGCCTTCGGCTCAGGTCATGATCCTGGAGTCCCGGGATCAAGTCCCACATCGGGCTCCCTGCTTGGCGGGGAGTCTGCTTCTCCCTCTGACCCTCCCCCCTCTCATGTGCTCTCTCTCATTCTCTCTCTCTCAAATAAATAAATAAAATCTTTAAAAGAAAAATACGTGTTAAGTGTATCTTTCATTCTCAAAGACCAGAAACTGTGTGAGTCCATAGCTATTTCTCCAGGTTCTGTAATGTTCCTTCAACATTCCTTCCGAGGATTGAAATGGATTTAATTTTTACTGGAATGAAATTTAATAAAACCATTCCTCATTGCAAAATGTCAGTTATTGGCATAGTGACCGTAACACAAGCTTTCAGCTTTTCATCCAACTTTTTATTACTAAACGATTTGATAGTAACACGTTTTTCAAGTCAGCCCTTTCATCCTTAAAGAGCAACTTTCCTCCTTTCACCTGTCATTCTAACATCTCACCCAGCCCTTTCTCATTCCTAAGCAGAGCAGCCCACTTAATCATAAGCGTGATACAAAAGAGAAGTAACAAGTAGGCTCTGCAGATTCGAAAGCATGCCAAGTTGTGGATTTATTGAGAAGACAATTTTAGTTATTGACCTTCAGGATTGGGCTAGGTCTTAACAAACATCAGTCCAAACTCTGACCTCCTCTGTAATATCCCCCACAGATCATATCAGCAAGCTAAACCAGCCTCATTCTAAGGAGTTCATCATCTTTCGTGACAGACCATTTTGCTTTGAGTAGTTCAAACGTATATTATATTCTATCAACTTAGATCTGCTTTTCCGTAATGTTCACTGGTGGGGGACTCCTGGATCTACACAAAGAACGTCTATTCCATCTTCTCCAAGACAGCACTTAATATTTTTGAATATAAATATGCTATCCACCCATCACCATGTTGCCTTTCCCTTTCCAAATTAAACATTGGCACATTATTCAATTTCATTCCCTCACCCTTTCTTATGTAAATGTACTCCAACTTGCCTATATCCATCTTAAAAAATGTGGCTTCCAGAACAAAAGAAGATTCAGACATTGATCAATGACAACTGAAAAAGGGCTGCCACCTCCCTATTGTAAATCCTCTTCTTGTAGTTTTGCTCCTTAATACAGGATTTGCTTTCTGAGGAGTGATCTCAATTTTGAATTTACAGTTAATTCAACTCCCTGGGCTTTTTTTATCTGATATGTTGTCAGTACAGTCTCTTTAATCCAATATTTATCTTTTTGGCCCTATATGAAGAAATTTTTTATTTTCTTTTGTATTAAAATTAATCAAAAAAGAATTGGGAAAATGCTTCAATACCCAAAATTTCACCAATCTAAGCATGTCAAGCCAACTCTTTAAATTTTTCCCTAAGTCTTTCCTATATGCTTAATAGTAATCATATCACAGATGTCATCTTGAACTATTTCATTTTATATTATGTCATAAATATATTTCCATATTTCTACATGGATTCCAAAATTTTCTACAAAAATTTTCATCAAGTTGATAGGTCACAGTTTCATGAAGCATTTCCAGTTTTTATTATTATAAATAATTCTATTTATTTGCTTAGAATAAACTCCCAGAATTATAAAGTTGGATGAATCCCTCTATGAGTCTACAGTGCTATTGCCAAACTGTTTTCAAAATAGGAGATGCTTGTGCTAGTTTTCCCTAACTCTTCAGGAATGAACATTTAAGGATATCTTTGTTCCCCTCAGATTACTGAATGAATATTCTGGATATTGGGTTTAACTTCTTTTTTTTAAGATTTTATTTATTTATTTTAGAGAGAGAGGGAGAGCAGGGGGAGGGGCAGAAGGAGAGGGCAAGGGAGAAGGAAAGAATCTCAAGCAGACTCCCTGCCGAGTAAAAAGCCCCACATGGGGCTGGATCCCAGGACTCTGAGATCATGACCTGAGCCAAAACTAAGAGTCAGATGCTCAACCGAGCCACCCAGGTGCACTCCCCCCACTCCGACTTTAACTTCTTAATGTTACAAAATAAAGAGCCATTATTGTCCTTTTCTACTTGATGCCCAATTCCCTAGCAATGCTATGCAAGTGTCTGTTATAACCTAGCCTCAGATTACCGTTCCCCGGTCATTTCCTCCCAGCCAGGCAGGATTAATAACCTACGCCTGCCTCCTCTGTGTTCTGGATAGCCTTTCGTACATGCACCATGAGTAAGAGAGCTTCAGTAAGCATGAGTAAGATACACAATCCATCACATCGTTTCATAATCATTGTCTACACCTTTGTCTCTCACCTAGACTGTTACTAAGGTTTTCAAGAGAAGTCTGAAGTCTTCATTTTTCTTTTTTTTTTTTTTTAAGATTTTATTTATTTATTTGACAGAGAGGGAGAGAGAGAGAGAGCACAAGCAGGGGGAGCGGTAGGCAGAGGGAGAGGGAGAAGCAGGCTCCCCCCGAGCAGGGAGCCAGATGTAGGACTCCATCCCAGGACCCTGAGATCATGACCTGAGCCGAAGGCTGATGCTTAACTGACTGAGCCACCCAGGCTCCCGGAGGTCTTTGTTTTTCTATCACCAGTACCTACAAATGTACCTAACATGAAGAGTTGGTGTTTTATGACAGAATAGAGGAACATACCCGTTCCATCTTGCCTACAATGGCCTTATTGTTATAATGGTATCCTGTTATTTTTTTAAGATGTATTTTATTGGTTATTATTAATATTGAGTATTTTCCCATGCTTATTCAATCATTGAATCACCTGTTATGTGATTGTCTATGTCCTTTGTCCATTTATATGCTGAGCTAGGCCTTTGTATTTCTCTCATCAATTCGAATGTTCATTTAATTTCGTTTAGCAAATAGTTACAGAGCATTGATTATTTGCCATGTATTGTTCTAAGTGCTTTACAAATATTAGTTCATTTAATCCTTGCAAAAACCCTTTGAGATAGCTGTTGTCAGAGGCGCAGAGAAATTAAGTAGCTTGTCCACTAGTAAGTGGTAGAGCCAGGATATGATTCTAGGAACTTCAGAGTAAGAAATACTCCAAAGTGGGCCCCAGACATCCTCTATGCACTGACTCCTTCCCACCCTCTCCCCCCGTGCAATCCTGATTGTGGAAATTTTACCTTTGTTTCTGGAAAGTAATTTATTTTCCCTGCTAGGACTGACATTCACTTATCTATAGGACTGACTTTCTCCACAGCTTTTTCCAGCCTCCACTGCTGGGGATTATGCCACTCCGTCAGCTAGACAGCCTGCTCACCTCCATCAGGCCACCGGGGTGCTAGTAGGCAGACTGTACCCTCCACTGAGAAACTCCCATGCCTTGTCCCAACTATGAGACAGAAACCTTAGTGACAATAAAAACTTTCTTCTGATCCTGAGCCTACCTCACCTTTTGGGTGTCACAATCTTAAACTGCTGTTTACACCCACAGAGATCATGGTGTCCCTTCTTACAGTGTTAATGCAGACCCCCATCCTCCAAAGCACAGCACAGGGAGACACAAGCTTCCGCACCCCCCCCCCAACTTTAGCATCTTCCGCCACTTCCTGGAGTAGTTCCCATTGGCCACTGCCCTGGCTTGTTGCATTGAGAGAATGTATTGGTCTTTTTCTTCATGTTCTGTTCTCTTATTTTAAAGTCTAGAAAGTTGTCAAACCTAAAAGACACTGGGATGGGAAGGCAAGTGTCATGTACCTCCTTTAAAGTTCAATCTCATTAATTTTCACCAATTAATCCACCTTTTGGCATTCTTCTGACTATGAATTCCGTTTTTCAATATATTCACATTAGCAAATATATCATCTAACACTTGATAAAAATGTCTCTTATGTTTTTATCCAAATTACTGGCTCAAAACTACCCAGGGTTTCCTATCTTATTTGAACACCTATGGGTCTATGCGCCTGTCCTGTAACCCAGCCCACTCCTCTCTCCTGTCCATTATGCTATCATAAGAGATTTTGGAAAATGCCTTCCTGAAATCCAGGTAGACTGTTTCCACAGATATGCCTGATAAAACTATATTTGTGTTAGAAAGGAAAAAAAAGTGTCCCCAGGGATTTTGTGATCTATATGTTTCATTGCTTTATCTTAATTGCATTTCTCTTCCATATTTGGAAGCTGTAAAGTTGGTGTGGGATATCCCTAAATGGCTATTGATCTTCATTCATCCTAAAAGTCCCTGTAGGTTTCAGAAGTAGGGCTATCTACTTACTAAGGTCCCTAGTTTTACAGTTTCCCCAAGGTTCCTCTAAGTCTGGTAAATTTTCTCAGGAGAGCCATAAATATTTCACAAGGTAGAACTGACTGTTACCTTTTTTTTTTTTAAACTCATCAGATATTTCTTGATGACTAGATTTGCATAAAAATAGCTTTCCAGTAAGTATTATAAGTAGGCAGATTATTTCTTTACAGTCATCAAGAAATAGGAATGATTTTGAGAAGAATACAATGGAGACTTTTCCTTTTTGTAAAAAATAGTCTTTGCTGCTTTCGCAATTACGTGATTTCAGTTGTTTATAAAAATAGATCTCTTTCCACTTGATCCAGGGGGCTTCTGTCTTCACCTGAAAGACCCTCACCATTTCCACTCCTTCATTTCATTGACCTCTTTAAATTGTCATCAAGTGAAACTGGAGGCACAAAGTTCCAAGTACATTCAACTAACAGATCAGTGGTCTAATCACTTACAGAATTCGATTCTGCCTCAGACATTACTTTGTATTATAAAATAATTTTTCAGTGGCTCAGATATAAGAAAGTAATTTTGCCACCAGATCTTAAAATTTAGAATGAAAGTCCTGAAGTGATTGCCTGTAAAAAAATTCCATCTAATGTTAACCCTAGCAACAGGGCAAGCATAACAGAAATGAAAACCTTTTACCTCCTCTATGAAATTATTGACATTTTCCCATTGCTATGGGGATTTTCTTAGCTGAATGCACACAAGCAACTTTAAAGTAGTGCTTTCCCTTAGCAAGCTCTCATGATATTTTTGTCCAGTGCTCCAGAACTAGAATTGTTAGTTTAACCCCACCCTTTTCAGAAAATAGAATCTAATTCAGATTTCTCTTTTTAGGCTTATGTTATTTTAGAGTCACACTTACCCTATTCGTCCTGACTTTTGGTAACCTCTCATTCCGCAGAACAAGACTGAAAAGAATGAATACTTTGTACTTAGGAAATTTAGTAACTACCCCCATGGACTAGTAGAAAGCTTAAAATAAGAAAGCTAGCGCGGGTTTTAGTTCCTTAAATGCAGTGTTGGTTTTTTTTCCTGCTGATTCACTGGCAGGACCAAGTGAACAACTTTGCTGGTATGAAAGGCATCCTTTTACTTGAACATGTCATCAAGAGTAACATGTTCAAAATGCACTCTCTTGGTTTTAATTGTCAAGTACTATATCGTTTGTGTGTTTTCGTGTATTATGTATTATATTGTGTATTGTGTGGAATCTTGGCCATTTTCCTTCAAAATCCAATCATAAAAGTACACTAGTAACGTATATGCCTAGCTCTGTTGTCACACCCATTCGAGTTCAGTTTAGTAATGCTCAGAAATGGGCAGGTAACACCCTTGCAAACTGAGCTAAAGAGCCAGTTTCATTGTGACATTAATCGCAATTTGTCATAATTTTATTTTAATGTAGGCATCAAGCAAAGAAACAAAATGAAAACACACTGTCAAAAAGTTATTTGTGGACACTTTAGAAAACATGAATGGTTCCACTTATATGTATGATGGAGTGAGGAGTGCAACAGAAAATCTTAAATCCCCACACCGTAGTGCTGAGTACATTTTACCCTGTGGCAATACCAATGGCTGGATGAAACAAATGCGCCCTTTGCTGTGCACTAGCAAAATTACCTTCATACACCACAATTAGTGACACTTCACACTCTCGGGAAGCTTAGAATATAGAAAGCTAGTGAACTAAAGAATATCATCTAATGTACCAACAATTCAAACGCACACGTGATGAAACCGTTCCTGTTAGCGGAACACACATAGAATGAGATCTTCAGAATTCCGCAGTAGCAGGTGTCGGATATATAAATATACACCCAGAACTGTACATTTGGCTTCTCTCTAGTTGTTTCCCCTTTTCTGTTACTCTTCTTTTTTAAGGCACTGACCTTACTGCTTGTTCAAGAACAAGGTACCTGAAATGACTGTCGTGTTCTTCAGATTAGAATAATAGATGCATATTGTTTTGTGCTACTATGAAATCCATTTAGAATGCCTTTTAAGTAGATGAATTCTTTTTTCTTAAATAGGTAGCTTTTTCCGCTGTAAGAACTTCATCTATCTGATTATTTTGGTTATAGAGTTCATTGCCTAGTATACAATCCTCTGATTAAAATAATATTTATTTTAATATTAAAATATTAAAATGAAAATTAAAATAATATATTAAATATATTAAAAATATTAATATTTAAATATATTTTGTGCAGTTGTACTTCTGACAAAATCGCTTATTGACTCACAAGGGTCATTGTCGGCTCCTAAACGGGATATTTTGCAAAAGTTGAGAAGTGTCATATGCCAGATAACCAAAATAGACATCTCCTCATTCATTTCTTTTTTTTTTTTTAAGATTTTATTTATTTATTTGAGAGAGAGAATGAGATAGAGAGAGCATGAGAAGGGGGAGGGTCAGAGGGAGAAGCAGACTCCCCGCTGAGCAGGGAGCCCAATGCGGGACTCCATCCCGGGACTCCAGGATCATGACCTGAGCCGAAGGCAGTCGCTTAACCGACTGAGCCATCCAGGCGCCCCTCCTCATTCATTTCATTTCGAAGAATTAGAATATCACTTTATGGTCTGTACTGCTTTCCTACATGCATAGTGATTGGTAAGACTCACTTCAATGATTTAACACTGTTCATAAACTTCCAAATAAATTCTGATTAACTAGCTCAAGCTAGGCTGCTAGTGCCACAGAGCAGGACCAGATCTACTTACTTACTATATACACAACATTTACGATAGAGTCTGGCACATTACAGGATATCAAGAAAGGTATTTGGTTTGTACACAAAAGTTACTTACTTATGATTTTAATAAGGATTGGGAAGGCAAAAATGCTGTGCAATGAGAATCTAAGAATAGGGGATAGTTTGGGAGGTGGGATGGATGGCTAGTTGGGAAGTTGGTCAGGTAAAAGAAAGAAAAAGAAAGAAAGAAAGAAAGAAAGAAAGAAAGAAAGAAAGAAAGAAAGAAAGAAAGAAAGTCAGTCCAGGGAATGGTTACATGCTGAGAGAAATGCCTGTAGGAAGGCCTGAAAGTGGGAAAGCCACCGGTACTCGGGAGGGAATTAAAATAAATCCAGCATGCCTGAAGCAGAATAAGCAAGAGAAAGAGGCAGGGGGCTAGAGGTTGAGGCAGTGGTGAGATCGCAGAAGTTGTCATAAAACAAATTAAGGAGAGACATTATCCTAAAGCAACAGGAAGTCACTGAAGTTTTAGGCAAGGGAATGACATCATCCACATAAATATATTAACATATGAGGGCTGTTCAAAAGGACATTTACAAGAGTAATTAGCAATGTATTGTACACCAGTGGGTCATTCACTTCTTCAAGTCTTTACTCAAATGTCCCTCCTCCGTGAACTTCCCACCTTTGACCATCCTAAGATTAAATGACCACTCCTCCCATACCAGTTTCCAGATCCTTCTGCTTACTCTTTTTTCCTGTAGCACTGTCATATTTTAACATTTTAGACAATTGTCTTACTTATTAGTTTATTGTCTGTCTTCTCTTGCTAGAATGTAAGATCCACAATGATTTTTTTTTCTAGCGAGTGCCTGGCAGATGAGTTTTCAACAAATATTTGTTGACTTAATGGCACATCACATTATTATTTAAAGCTATATTGTAAGATGGTTCATCTATCAGTGTTTACGATTCAACATACTCAGTTTAAAAAAAACAGTTTCCTAACTATGCAGTCCTAGGCAAAGCATATACTGTAATTTAATTCTTAAACATGAAAATTGCTGCTGCAGCAGAAATTCATCATCTACTTATTCAAGTTTATGGAAAAGCGTTTTTAGTTGATTTTTTAAATTGAGCAGATTTTAAGAAAAGATTATGAAACTTGGGTCAGGAATCATGAGTCACAGTGACAACCTAGCTATTTTACAATGTTGTTGCATATCCCTGTCAAAATGTACTGCTATGCTGACAAACTGATAGTATTTTCACAACACAGCAGTGATTAACCCTTTAAACCTTTACTTTTGAATGATTGTAACCTTACTTGACCGTGTTCTAAGGACTGATACGCTGTTGGTAAGTTACTTGTGACAATGTCTAGAATTCCTTGGAGGAAAGCCAGTTGATCTATAAAAAGTGCCAGGCAGTCTGCCTTGAATTTCCCTGTGTGTCTGACCTCATCTAATCAGAAGAACCCTTAGAGTTTCCTGGCTTATTTCACAAATTAAAATTTTCTGAAAAATCCGTTCTTTTCATCCATGTCATTATTATCCATGATTCCCATCCATTCATTAAACTCATTTATTGAACATCTACTATGTTTTAGGTACTGTGTTGGTTATCGGTCCATTCATTTGTTAGCTCACTGGCCACATTTATTTATTTGTATTGGGGAGAGGCACAGATTTTAAGAGGTTAAATGGGACAATTACATAGTTAGGAAATTAATTTATCTGTAAAAAAGTGAGAAGAGTTAAGTAAGTAGAGGAAGACATATTTGATTTTTACGAAAAGAATACACCTCAAATTAGCTCCAGTTTTAAAAATTATTTTGGCTGTAAACAAGGTTGAAAGCAAGAAGATGAGGTTATAATTGAAAATCTTCTTTATATTAAACATATATAGATATATGAAACCAAATATAGAAATCAAAAAGTAATTATATTATTTCAATTATATCTTTAGCACTAGGAGGAAATATGTTCACATATTACTAATAGTCTGCTTTCTAAACCACTTGAAGACAACTTATACATGAAACCATAGTGCAAGATAATAAGACTAAAACAGGGCAGAGTTTTTGCTGAGCTTGCTGTCTTGCCTCTGCACTCATTTTTAGAAATCAGGCTACTTTGTTCATATTTGCAAAATCAGTGCTATTCCAAGTCTGAATCAAGCCAGGTAGTATTTAAGAATGACTTTTAATCGCTGTTCTAGAGTTTCTCTTACCAGCTCTCCTACCAATATTAGAATCCTGCCTCTACCCTTGACCTGCTCTACCCTTGACTGGGCTCTGCTCTGCCATGGAACACCTGTCTGGATAACCAAGTACTGTCTGCTTGGTCCGGCTCACCACGGCTAATAGACATCTAGCATCTTCTGGCACATTGTTATCCTATTATGTGCGATTTGGGCTTAGGCACCTGTGTCTTTAACCCTAAAGATCCCTATCCCATTTTTTAACTCTTTCTGTAGCTGGAGCAGCCAATAAGACATCAGAATACATGTTTTCAGCAACAGTTAAAGCAATCTATTCTACATAAACTTGCTCATAGTTGATAAAAATAGACATAGATTGTACCAGAACATCCTTCCACACCTGTAAGAAAATCTTTCATTCCATTAGCCCAGGATATCCTTCAGCATCATGAAGGTAGCTCATATTCTTTTATTTCTCAAATAATTCTGCTTAAGTGCTGTTGTTCCCATGCAGAAGTTCCATGCAGAAAGAAATTTGCTAACTATGGCATGAACACATCTCTACTGACCCGATTTCACACAAGCCTCTGCAAGGTAGCCTTATCACAATCAGGACCTCTCATCCACTCTGTGGGGCTGAAAGCCATAGTGTATTGTTTGATGATAGGTGCCTTGGCTTTCTAAATGGAGGAGGCCAAGATGAAGCTGGTAAAGTTTAAAACTGGCAAGGTATCAAGCTTCAGAGGTATCTGTCTAAAGTCCTGGATGACAGTAACACTTAAATCTATCATAAATGTCACATCCAGGCTTTGAGATGGTCACGATGGAGAACAAAGTGGTAACCATGACTCTTGAGCAATGAGTTCCTTGACTGTGGACAGAACTCTGTCATTAAAGTGATTCCTTATACACACAGCTGTTGGAAATGAAGCAGATGAGGATGGGGATATGGAAATGCCGCCATGATTGCTAGCTGAAGCTCGGACAACTGCAACTAGAGAAAGCACATGAGATATTTTAAGGACATACTGATGCCTGGTAAGTGGCAAGGCTGTGGGCTGCTGGGGGACAATAGCCCCTGAAAGATGATGTACTTGAGCAGATGTAATTACCATCAAGGGCTTATGAGCAAGAGATTGTGTATCTGAGGCAGGTCTCAAACAGAAGCAGCCACACCAGCCATTACTGTAGTTGGAAATCAATCAACAATATTTATATACGCAGTTCAGAATGGACGATGGCTCCCTAATAGGGACCATGTGGTAATGATAATCAATAACATCTCCAACTGCAAAGGACAGCAACCAGCAATAAACCATGCAGCTGCCAAATAATGTCCCTCACTGGATATCACCAGGCCAAGGACTAAAACCCCCAACAAAACTTCGAAGATGCAAACAGCCATATGTGTATCTCCAATATGCAATGAAATGTGTACATCTTCAAAATTTTGTGGTCTATTAATAAGAAATATTTTGATGATCCTAGGAAACAATGCTGCATAAATACTAAGTGTATCAACTTACTCATTTGATTCATATTTCATTGCTTTTGCCCTCAAAGTGGAAGTTTTAGGGTTTTCTTCTAATGTCAATGTTCATTCTTTCTTAACAGCAAAATCCTGAGTGAAGTTGACAGGGGTTGTAGAATAAAGTCAGTAACAATGATAAAAAATTGGCTGTCTCTTCACATCTAACAGATGTAAGAGATGCACCACTGACATTGGTTCAGATGTCATTAAACCAAATGTTCATCTTTGATAATGCCCATTTAGAAACATCAATACAGAGACATAACAACATCCCAAGTCCATACGTGATGAGCAATGATGCCAGACAATTTCCTGAGTTTTGTTTTTATGACTACATCTAAAATCATTTGCAATGACAGTAGAATTAAACCACTTTTAGGTTAAAAACACAAAATTTTAAGGGGAAGTTTTCCATTGGTCAAGTCAATAATGGCCATAAATTCTGGGAATTACAACAATCAACTTATCTCTAGTTTCTCCATAGGAAATAACTGGCACTCCAGCTTTTTTTTTTTTTTTATCTATTTCATACTTCAAAGTGAAAATGTGGGGGTGCCTGGGTGGCTCAGTCAGTTAAGCGTCCGACTCTTGGATTTGGCTCAGGTCATGATCTCAGGGTCGTGAGATGGAGCCCCGCATCAGGCTCCGCGCTCAGCGGGAGGCTGCTTAAGATTCTTTCCCTTCCCCACTCCCTCTGCCCCTCCCCCCCACCCTGGCTTTTGCTGTCTCTAAAATAAATAAGTAAATAAAACTTTTTTTTAAAAAAAAGATTAAAATGTGATCCTCTGTTGAAAATTTGGTTCTCCAAACTAATATTTTTTAAAAAAGGAAATTATGTAATTTGTTTCATTACCCTTTTATTTGAGGGTTAACTTGGGAACATTCTAGCACGAGGCTAACATAAGCATTAGAACAAACTATATATGTAGAGTCCTCTAATCTGCTAAACCTCCCACGACAATGCTCTGTCCTTTATAATGACTCTCAAATGGCTAAAGTCTAAGTCCTTGGACAAAGAAAAATACGCAAGGCAAGTAGAAAAATAATATCATTAAATGGATTATGCTTTAAAAAGAGTAAGACCTTCCTTGTTCCAGTCAAAATTAGTTTAAACAGTAACACAGCCGCTCATTCTCATCTGGTTATACTGAACATCAAATAGCCTAAACTTTCCATTTCTCTTTAATGTTGTCTTTACTGGAGACACAGAAATGGTTGACTGATATAATTATAGTTGGTAATGATATAATTATGATTGTAGTTGATCTAAGTAATGATTTTTGCAAGAGAACTTTTAACACCGGCCAGTAATGCATATATTCTAGTTACACAATTTGACGAGTGTGAGAATAGCAAGTCTTCTCCCGCACACTGCTGTGTTCCCAGAGCTGTATGGAAACAAATGCATGGCCTTCTACACACTCATGCAGTGAATTATCAGACGGAGCCCGAGTCACTCACCCTAAGCAGCCCAGACTGTAAACTGAGCTGTGGACAAATACGAACAACAATCAAAAATAGAGGAGAAAGTAAGATCATGAGAGGAAAACTTAAAGATGATAGACTTCTGGAAGGTGAGGCACACTGGCTCAGCCCTCACATGTTTTTAAGTTAGAAGTTTATTTGGGAAACTTCCTTCCCCAGACAGGCTCTCATTTCTCAGAGAAAGTTCTTCTCACTCCCAAAAATGTCCTTGAAATTCTCTCTCTAGATTGGGAAAAGAGACAGAGGGAATGGCTGTTTGCTACAGCATTATTGCACAATGACTGTATGTGCGTGTGTTTTCTACTCTTTTTCTGTGAAAAGTAGGAGCTCAGTCCAACCCATGATGATATTTGAAGTAATCTGGTTTTACATCTCAGGATCTAGGTAAATTATTATTTTCTCACTTTAGAAATGATACTAGTAGAATAATATATTTATCAGAGAACTATATACACTTGAATTATAGTTCCAAATAATAAAATAAGATAAAAATATAATATAACCTTAAGTTAACAAAATAAAAAAAATCAATTACTCCATCAACAACTACTCACTGAGTACTATTTTTTTTTTAAAGATTTATTTATTTGAGAGAGCGAGAATGAGAGAGAGAGAGTACATGAGAGGGGGGAGGGTTAGAGGGAGAAGCAGGCTCCTCGCCGAGCAGGGAGCCCGATGTGGGACTCGATCCAGGGACTCCAGGATCATGACCTGAGCCGAAGGCAGTCGCTTAACCAACTGAGCCACCCAGGCGCCCCTCACTGAGTACTATTAATCACATTTATTGGACTTTCATTGTGTACTACACACGGTTATTGGCTTTATATGCCATTATCACATTTGATGGTAATAATGATACTTCGAGGTAGAGATTATGATTGTGCCCATTTTGTAGATGAGGAAACTCAGCCTTAAAGGCTGCAGAATTTGCCTAAAGTCATGCAGCTAGTGAGGGCCAATGCCAGGAACTCAAACCAGGACTTGTCCAATTCTAAACCTAAGATATTAGCTACCATGCTTTCTAGCCCATGCATTTTAAAGGGGCTTTTCTGACTAAGGAGCAAATTAATATAATGAAATGAGAGTCTAGCATAACCTTATATCTTTATTAGAAGCAATGGGTACAGTGCAAAGAACTGTAGAAGTTTGACAACTAGAGTTTAGGACTGGTTATGCTGTTACCTCAGTGTGACAGAGGGTAAGTCACTTAAATTCTCTAGTCTTAAAGTTCCTCATCTGTAAAAAGAAGGCTAAAATAGAGGATTTGGGAAGGATTTGCAGGTCATGATATAACTTGCTATGAGGTCTTGAAGGATGAGTAGGAGTTTACCTGGTATGGGAGAGAATATTCAAAGCAGAGTAATTAATTCATTATGTTATTTTAATGTATGCTCAAGTCATTTTTTAAATCATTTTCCAATTATTTTTCAGTAGTTCTCAAGGAATCTTAAGTGATTCACTTAACCTCATACTTCTGAGAGTACAGGTTTCTCCTTATAGGTTTTTCACAAAGTTTTACTTTTGTGTATCACTGTGGTCATTGGTCTTCCAATGAACTTCCCCATAATAGTCTCCTCTCTTTAAATCTGGGCTAGCTCTGTGACTTGCTTTCAGCTGAGAGAATATAACAGAACTGATGCTGCATGACCTTGGACTTAGGTCATAAGAAACCTTAAACTTCTACCAAGGTTTCTTGGAACATTCCACCTTGGGATGTTCCCTCTTGGAAGGCAGCCACCATGTAATATATGTGACATCTCTGGACTCTCACATGAGGAGCCCAAGCCACAGAGAGATGCCCTATGTTGGTGCTCTGGTCCAAACCTCAGCTGAGCTCAGTGAGCAGCCAGCATCGACTGCCAGATATGTGAATGAATAAGTAAGTCATCTTGGGCAGCCCAGTAGAGACTTCCAACAATTACAGCCCTGGCTGTCATCTGATGGCAACCAAATGAAAGACTTAAAAGGAGAAATACCCAGCAGAGCCCTGTTAATTCACAAAATTGTGAGAGAGAGTTAAAAATTATTTTTTAAGACAAAATTTGTTATAGGTAACCAGAACAATAATAGGAAACCAGAACGGCCATATTCGATTTAAAACAGGGAACAAAATGAAAATATCATATTTAAATTATTTTCATTATTATACATTTAAAACGTACATGTTCCTTCAAATATGCCTGTTGCCATGGAATTTATTTATTTATCTATTTATTTATTTTTAAATTATTATTTTTTTTTGTGAGAGAGAAGCAGCGCGCTCGCGTGCACATGTGCAAATAGGGTGGGGAGGGGCAGAGGGAGAGGGAGAGAGAGAATCTTATGTAGGCTCCATGCCCGATGCAGGGCTTGATCTCACAACCCTAAGATCATGACCTGAGAAAATTTATGAGATTTATGAAATTTATGAGATCAAGAGTAGGATGCTTTACTGACTGAGCCACCCAGGTGCCCCTCCATGGAATTTATTTCTAACCTGTTAGGCGGAATAAAACTTAATAAATATGTTTGTCCTGACTTGGAATATACTGTCTCTTCATTTCCTTTTATTCTTAAATAACTTGAATGGTTTCATGGATGAAATGTTCTACTTCTCTAAGATAATCTAGTTGTTTGAATCTCAAGCTTACCGATACTCTATGCAACCTACTATTTTCTTGCTACATTAGAATGCTCATCAGTTTTACGGTCTCTTTCATTTGTCACCTTATAAAAGTGAAGCAATCTTTTTGTCTCTATACAAATGCATTCAGGATATTAAAACTTGCTTTTTGTTGCCAGTTGCTTTTAAGTTTGGATAGGCATGTCACATTTATGTTTGGGGATGGTATATTCCAATATAGTTATTTTTGGACCTCATGGCTTGTGTTTTTTTTTTTCTACTTTGACAGAAAATATCCCTGGAATAAAATCACCCTATAAATTATCTTAAGAAGGACATTATCGGTTTTAGACAAAAATGTGAATTTTCCAACACCACCTAAGTTTGTTGCCTGAACAAATCAGGAATTAAAGTTTCTTTTACTCTTGTTGTATCTTACAAATAAACTGAAACCAAGAGCTTGAAGACATTTGCCTTCAGGTGTTGATATAAATTGTGTCTACACGTCATCATTGTTGGTTTGGTTTTTCCGTATTAAATCTGATACTCAGAAGAAAACATGGGTATTAAATCAGATTTGAAAAAAAATCTGTGTGGTGACATACATGTATATTGACTCAAAAAAAGTTCAATATATATATTTTTAAAAGCATGTTCTGAATGTCTGTTGTATATAATCTCTTCTGATCACTGAGAGAGAGAAAAAGATTTTTCAGTTTGTAAAAATATTGAATGTCAATGCTTATTACTTTTTTTTTTAATAGACGGAGAGAGAGCGAGCAGGGGGAGGGGCAGAGAGAGGAAGAATCTCAAGCAGACTCCACACGGAGTTCGGAACCTGATGTGGGGCTCTGTCTCACAACACTGGGATCATGACTGGAACTGAAATCAGGAGTCAGACGCTTAACTGACTAAGCCAGTCAGGAGCCCCACCAATGTCCTGCTTGACTAAAATTTATTGAATGTTATTTATTGTGTTCCTGGGCCTTCAAAGGGAATATACTGATAAGGAATCATTTTTCTTCCTCTCGATGTATTTCTACCTTTTGATCAATTTTCTTTCCTTCAATTTCATATGCAACATTCATGGTTGTATTTCTAGGTTTTCCTAGATAGAAGAACCTGGCATTTCTTTTTTTTTTAAGATTTATTTTATTTATTTTAGAGAAAGAGTGCATGCAAATGGGGGGAGGGAGAGAGGGAGAGAGAGAGAATTCTCAAGCAGACTCCCTGCTGAGCGTGGAACCTGACACAGGGCTCGATCCGAGGTCCTAACACCATGACCTGAGGTGAAATCAAGAGTTGGCCGCGGGGCGCCTGGGTGCCTCAGTTGTTAAGCGTCTGCCTTCAGCTCAGGTCATGATCCCAGGGTCCTGGGATCGAGCTCCGCATTGGGCTCCCTGCTCAGTGGGAAGCCTGCTTCTCCCTCTCCCACTCCCCCTGCTTGTGTTCCCTCTCTCGCTGTGTCTCTCTCTATCAGATAAATAAATAAATAAAATATTAAAAAAAAAAAGTTGGCTGCTTAACCGACTGAGCCACCCAGGTGCCCCAAGAACCTGGCATTTCTTAATCTTTGCCACTGCAAATATGTTATTATTTTCAAAGCTCAGTAAGACCTTCTTCTAAAACAATCAATAACATTTCAAAAGTTGGTTCTACACTTGACATAATTTACTAATTTGTGTATGACACTTTTATAGTTTGCCGATTTTCAAATATTTTTCTGCTACTACCCATGACAGAAGGATGTCCATGTGTGGGATACCCTCCCATACATAGCACCAGAGACATGAGCAGTACACCAGCGATAGACTATGGCTTCCCATACTTCACAGTGCTATCTGTACATAAGTAACCACATGTAATTTCAAACTATTATAGGACTGACTGTGAATCTACTCCAATTTAATTTTGAAAAGTAAATCACTTACAGACTATATTATTTTGACCATTATTGGAAACATGTTACTTGCTCCAAACCTCTTAACTAATATCAATATATGTGACATGACATTACTATTGGACTGTTGGAGAATCACTATTCTACACTATTTCCTTATTTCATGAAAATTGTCTAATTTATCTGCATAATGTTGTTCATAACATTCTCTTATCCTCTTAATGTCCGTGGGATCTATTCTGCCTTTCATTCCTAACATTGGAAATTTGTGTCATCTCCTTCTTTCTTTGACTAGTCTGGCTAATATTTTCCTTGATCAATTTCATTTTCAGAAAAAACAGCTTTTGGTTTCATTGATTTTATCTATTATTTATCTATTTGCTTTTTCACTACTTTTATTTTTATTATTTCCTTCTTTCTGAAGGAAATTCTGCTGAATTTAATTTGTTCTTTTTCTGGTTTCTTAAGATTGCAACTTAAAGTTCCTTTTAGGTCTTTCTTCATTTTGAATGTAAGAATCTTCATGCTATAAATTTCCTTCTAATCACTTCTTTACCGGCATCCTACAAATTTTGATATGTTGCATTTTCATTATCATTCAGTTCAAAAGTAAACTTTCCTATGGGAAAGTTAGGCCTGTGGATTATTTAGATGCATTGTTTAATTATCAAATATTTAGGGATTTGCAGATATCTGTTATTAATTTTTAGATAAATTCCACAATAGTAAGAGAATACAGTTTATATGATTGTAATTCTTTTAAATTTATGAGACTACAGAATGTAGTCTATCCTGGTGAATGTTCCATATGTTCTTGAAAAGAATGTGTCTTACCATTGTTGGGTAGAGTTCTTCATAAATGTCAACTAGATCAAATGTTTATATGGTTATTTCAAGCCATCTATACTCTTACAGATTTTCTACCTACCTGTTCTATCAATTACTAAGAGTGTTGAAATCCTCAAATATAATTGTGGATTTGTCTGTTTCTCCTTTTAAAGCTCTTAGTTTTTGCTTTAGCTTATTTTTTTTAAATATTTTATTTATTTATTTGACAGAGAGAGAGAGAAGGAGAAGCAGACTCCCACTGAGCAGGGAGCCTGATGCGGGACTTGATCCCAGGACCCTGGGATCATGACCTGAGCCAAAGGCAGACGCTTAATCAACTGAGCCACCCAGGTGCCCCTGCTTTAGCTTATTTTGAAGCTCTGTTCGTAGGTATATAAACATGTAGGATTGCTACATATGCTTGATGAATTTGTATCATTATGAAATGTGCCTCTTTATCCATACTAATATTCCTTCCTCTGAAGTCTACTTTGTATATTAATATTGTCATTCCAGCTCTTTTTATCAGATTTATTGAGGTGTAATTTACACATAATAAAATTCACCAATTTTAAGTGTATAAATTGATAAGTTTTGAGAAATATATGGGGTTGTGTAACAATCATCACAGTTATGATGTAAAACATTTCCATCACTATGACAAGTTACCTTCTGTCCCTTTGTGGTCAGTCTCTTCTCCCCACTCCTGACATCTGATATGCTTTTTGTCTCTATTGTTTTTCCTTTTTCAGAATGTTATATAAATGGAATCACAACATGTAGCATTTGGAGTTTGGGCTTCTTTGATTTAGCATAACGCATTTTCATCCCTGTTGTTGGTTTGTTCTTTGTTATCGCTTAGTAGCATTCTGTTGTGTGGACAGACCACATTTTGCTTACCCACTTGTAAGTAGAAGAGCATTTGGGTTTCTTTCAATTTGGGGCCATTCTATAAAAGTACTACAAAATTTGGGTACATGTTTTTAAATGGAACTATCTCTTTATTTCTCTTGGACAAATATCTAGGTGTCCTATTGCTAGATCATATGGTAAGACTAGTATCTGAAACCCAAGAATGGTGGTCTTAGGCTATCTTTACTCATCACATTTCTAATTAATGCTAGACTCAGTCCCAAAAGTTATGAAATCATGACTTCATAATGAACACTGTACCAGGTAAATGGAGTACACCACAAAAACTTGATATCTATACGTAGACATTTTAAGCCCTTAAGGCCCAATAGAGGCCACCTGTAGCCAGAAAAAAATGTCAAGAAAATTCACAGCTTAGTTCTGATCTTGATTCTACTTTGAGAATGTAAAAGTTTTTCAAGATTACAATAAGTAGCAATCTTTGAAAATGGGAACACGCGAAACTACTAACCCAGTCCAAATCCCCGTTTAAGAAATTCATGTATGCAATTCAAATATACTTAAGACATTCAAACACTATATTTAATTGTTAGACGTTACTTTTTAAGGATACAAAGAGTTTTCCCTACACACCCAAATAATTACTGTGAATATAATTTGGGCCTTGATTGATGGCTTTGTTCATTATTCGCACTTGCAGCAGACCTCTGTATCCGTTTAAGACCAACGTGGCTAGAGTTACCGCCCACCCCGGCTCCCAGTTGTAACTGAAACAAGTAAAGGAGCTCCAAGCTGTTGAGGCACAGGTAACGAACGGCACGGTTGGCTTGCAGAATCTGCCATTTAAATCGCCCTGCCCTTCCGGGCCACGGCTGCCTCCGACAGCCGGGCGTGTCAGAGACAGAATGTAGAGGAGAAAGGGCTGGGCTTTGCCCGGCCGCGCGCGACGACGCCCTAGCCTTGGCCTTCACGGCAGCGCTTGAAAAGCCCACTGGCAGGGTTGCTCCAACGCCCCCGCCGCCCTCCACGAATCCCGCAGTAGCCCGGCAGGTGTGCGCGGTGCGCGCGCACGCAGTGCGTGCTGGGTGCGGGTCTAGCCGGCGGAGGGGCTGCTGAGAGCCTCGCGGAGGGTGGTTGGCTGGTGGGTGTCGGCCTCCCTGCCATCCCCGCCTCCTTCTTCTCGTCTCGCGCTGGCCGGGGATGCTCGCGCGCGGCGCCCCCCTGCCTGTAAGCTGGCGGTCCCGGGGCGTGGTGGGGGGTGGGTAGAGTGTGAGTAGCTGGGAGGGGGCCGCGAGGCGCTCGGCGGAGAGCTCGCCCGGGTTAGTCCGCCGCCGTCACCTGACTCCTTGGAGCAGCCACAGCTGAGGTGGGGGCGGGGATGGGAACGCGGCGCGGATCGCTAGAGAGACGCGGCAGCGCTGGCGGAGGAGGCGGCGGCGGGCGGGTATAGGCTCTCGGGGCCACGGGCGGCGGGCGCAGGGACCCCGGAGCTGAGGGCGGGGGGTGGTGCGGGCTAGGGCTGGAGGCATCTCGCCCCGGGGCACCGGGTCCGCGCGCGGTCGCGCACACCCACCCGGCGCGGCTTCCCTCGGCGGCCCAGGCTCCGCTCATCCTGCGGCGGGAGGCGCCGCTCCTGGGGCGGGGTGAGTACCCGCGGCACCGGCTCGGTCCCCTCCCCCGCGCCGGGGCAGCGCGCGGCTCCGGAGAGGATAATCCTAGGGCGCGGAGAAGGGCAGCGGCTGGGTGACAGCTCCGCGGCGCGCTCGAGTGCGGGCGGGGGGCTGGGCTGGGCTGTCAGCGCGTCTGTGCTCCACTGCCGGGAAGGGCGAGGCGCCGAGAGACTCCGGTCCCTCCGCAGAGCCCCCGGGCGGCCCCTGCGGCGGGGATTGGGGGCGAGGGGAGGGGACTCGGGCGAAGGGCCTCGGCGGGGCTTGGGAGGCGGCGGCGAGGAAGGCAGGGGAGGCGAGGGCATAATATGGCGCAATGCTAGGATAATCTCCACCGCGCCCGAGGGAGGACGAGCCCACTGCTGCAGCAGCGAGAGGAGGAAGAGGGAAACGGTCAGGGCTAGGGTATCCGATTCAGACCCCGGAGCCTGCGGGCTACTAGGAAGAAACGCTGCGGCGGGCAAGCGAGAGGTGGGCACCCGGTGGGCGCGGCGCCCAGGGAATAATCCCGACGCACGCCGGGGCTGGTCCAACACGCGGGGATCAGGTTGCAGGCGAAGTGCTGATTGACAGGGGGGTGCCGGAGGGGTGAGGCGGGCGGCAGGGCGAGTGGGACCGGGACGGTGTCACGAGGCTGGGACCGGAGCCCGTGCTGGGGTTCGGTGACGGACCTACTCTTGTTGAAGACCCCCTAGATCGCGTATCACCAGCGGGGTTTAGCGCGTTGCTGGCTCCTAGAGGTGATACCAGGGCGGGGACGGAGAAGAGAGCCGCCGTGCGGCTGGAGGAGGCAAGGCCGGGGTGCTCGGAGGGTAGGGTCTGCGGGTTTAAAGCAGGACCATCTCCCCTCCTTTCCCGCAGAAGAGGAGGTGATAGACGCGGCCGGAGAAGATGTCGGGCCAAACGCTCACGGATCGGATCGCCGCCGCTCAGTACAGCGTGACAGGCTCCGCTGTTGCGAGAGCGGTCTGCAAAGCCACCACTCATGAAGTGATGGGCCCCAAGAAAAAGCACCTGGACTGTAAGCATCTTTTTATATAAGTGGGACATGCGCACGGCAGAGGCGCCCTGGATGCCGGTGTGCGGCCTGGGCTTGCTGTCGATAATGCTGCAGCTTTCAGAACTCCCAGCTGGGCTACCCCTGAGCTCGAAATCTCCAGACGTGGAGGTGTTGCCTTGGGTCAACCCTGAAACCTTGTTTGTGTAAGAGCCATTTTTTTTTTCTCCTGTTGACCTCCAGGGTCTTGGTGGAGAAAAAAAATTCTGTATCAATAATATAAAATCCTGAGGAATTGTACGTTCTGGATTAGGCACGTTTCACCTCTTTTTTTTTTTTTTTTTTCTTTCTCCACACACCACCCCTTTGTCCAGGTTACAGGAAATCAGGGGTTGCACAGTCATACACCCCCCCCCCCAAAGAAAATAAGAAAGGTGAAATCATAAAAGGTCAAACTTGTCACCCTAGTTTTCTAAATACATTTTTGAGTAGTTTTAAAATAGTGTCTTCTTTTTCAGTGTGGCTGCTGAGATTTCGTGTGTGAGTGTGGGTGTGTGAGTGTATGTTGTATGTAACCATACCAAACTGAAATAAATTCAAGCTATTGAATGAGGAAATTGGACTTCAGAGATAATGGCAATTTCATTTTACACATCCTGGCACACTTCTTTGTCCGTTTCTCAGAAACTGCTGGGCAGAATGACTATGCTGTGGTCACAAAATGGATGTGCTTTCCCAGCATTCGAGATAGTGCACTTTTACAAGAAAACATTTCATTCATAATGCCTTTTCTTTATATTGGTTATTTGATGGAAAAAGGCTTTAATCTGGTTTGGAATCTATGTATTTCTAATATAAATTTTTCATTGGCTTAACACAGTAAATATTTTGTTATTGAAGGACAAATAGGGACTTAGAAAAAGGCTTTCACTGGCTTTAGGTAGTGAAGCTCTTTATAGCTATGGCTACATCAGAATGTGTTCTATAGCTGCTGCTCAGTCTTTTTGACCTGCTTGGGACCCGCTCTGATACGATGTTTGTTGGTAAAGATCAGTGTTGGCATAAGAGACACAACTATAGCCATACCCATTTCCCATCTGGCTTCCTTTCCCCATTTTCTGGGTTTCTTTTGCTTCGGGCCTTCCCCAGTGTCTGCCTTTTGCAGCTGAGAAAATGGCCCTAGTGTTAGAATTGACTTTAGTCCTATGATCTGTATAAGCACAGCTTGATGAAGCTTACAACTGGACATTGTAAGGGTTACCCAGCCTTGTGAGGCTGTTGTGTCATAAAATTGAATAATTTGCTTCTAGAAGCTTGTCTGAGGGGAGAACACCATTACTCCTTCCCTGAGGAAATTTTTAACAAAATTTGTTGATATGGTATCGTGTGTATATATACAGTACAGGATGGAAGAGGCCACCAGGGCCAGGGCACCTAACAGAAGTGGAAATTATAAATTCATGACCAGCTCATTTTGCTGCAGCATGCTGAATCATTTAGCCATCTTTCCATCAGTTTCCCCAACTCTGGAAAGATGACTCATGTCTTAAAGGTATGTGTCAGTCTAGCAAATATTCGTAATAAAAAAGCTATAGGTGTTGGATTTGCTAGATGCTATGAAAATGGTAGATCAATATATCGATACATTTCATAGAATGTTCACAGATTTGAGCATTTCATTAAAACATTATTCAGATATAGACTCACTTTTCCATATCTAAATATTTAGTCGCCTTAATCTTTTAGATCTGGATGGTCTTTTAAAAATTTTCAAGGTGGGAGGTTTTCCAGTATCTCCAGCATGTTAGTAAGTAGGGTGATTTTGAAGATGGAAAACATAACGGGGAGATTCTGTATTTAGAAAGCAGGTAAAGCAGGAATTGGTATTGAATTATTAATGAGAATAATAACAACAGCTAAACATTTATTGAGCAGTTACTATATGCCAGGCACTGGGCTTTACATTATTAATTTATCGCTGCTTAACAGGTTCAGGGAAGGTAATTAACTTTCACAGCTTTTAACCACTGCACTTAACAGTTGTCTGTAGTTTACTTAGTCATATTTTCTATTGGGGTGGGGAGGGGAACAGTATTAGCCTGAATGGTTTAATTTCCAAAATACCCATCTTGTTTGTATGGCTTTGTGTGAAATCAAGCAGCACAACCCACGTCATTATTGCAATCTCTATGATATGCATGAAGAATTTTAAATTCGGTCAATTAAAAAAATGAGCAAAAGATAAGCAGTGAAGAGTATTAGTTTTTCTTTTTGACGTTTTACTTTTTGAGTAAGTAATAAAATAAATTAACTGCACTTAAAAACAACCTTAGGGAAGAATTTGGAAAGACAGATATCACATTACTGGAAAAATGACATGGAAAATTTGAAAATAGAAGTTTTGTTGTATTTATATGCATTGTAAGAGGGCATCTTTGCTTGGAATTCCTTGTGAAGTTCTTTTAAATAACAGTCGACTACCTTAGTAATTCACAGGTTTTCAGTTAACACACCAGTTATAAAAGTGAATCACACCTATTATTAGAACATGCCAACACATAACTAACTTTCCCTATAGGCACTGAAGCATTCTTAAGTAATGATTTAATTTTGAAAATATTAAATAGTTGGGAGGAAAAGAGCACAATGTAGAGTTGGGAATTTGAGACCAAAAAATTTTAATTTTTAATTTGTTTGATTGGTGTATAACTTTTGGGTTTGGAGTTTAGGTTGGAAGATTATAAGATTAAAGTTTATGGTTTTGTGGTTTTTTTTCCCCCCAGATATTGGGTTAACTGAATGGGCTCCAAATATTATTTATTTAAAATGCTGGTTTAAAAGATTTTTTTTTTTCTCTGTAGGTTGATAGGCCAGGAAAACTACTGTTAATTCTGGTGATTTATAAAATTATGCTTAATGATATATGATTTAAACATTTATAGGAATGATTAGTTAACATCTGGGGGCAGAATTATATATGGTGAGAAGGTAAAGAAACTCTAGACATACAGTCTCAGATTTTTTTCCCTTTTTTTTTTTTTCAATAACAGTTCCTTAGAGGAAAAGTATATTCAGAAAAGCTTCACCATAATCAGGAGTTACATATTGAATTTAAAATAATATTCTAAATAATGATTATATACCTTAAGGTACTTTTGAATTATGTAAAACTTTTATTCCGTACTCTACTGTAATAATGTTACCGCTTGCACATGAAAATTAACAAACACCTGACCATTGTTAGTTTGACATTAGTTTTTTGGGGGTGCCTGTACATCCTTGTTTCCTTTTCCTTGTAACTTTGTATACCTATTTGGTAATACATAAAACATCCAGGGTTCAGCAAGTATTTACCTTCTTGGTTACAACTGTTTTACATTTCAGTTGCTTTTTTTCCTTTTCTGCTTTGTAGCTGATGGCCTAAAGGATAGCCCAAGTCAAGTAATAAAGTAATAAGATCCAGTAAGGCACCTAGTATCTACCCAAGTGCTGTGTCACCATTAAAGAACAACCAAGAGGGGCGCCTGGGTGGCTCAGTCGTTGGGCGGCTGCCTTTGGCTCAGGTCATGATCCCAGGATCCCATATCGGGCTCCCTGCTCGGCGGGAAGCCTGCTTCCTGCTTCTCCCTCTCTCACTCCCCCTGCTTGTGTTCCCTCTCTCGCTGTGTCTCTCTCTGTCAAATGAATAAATAAAATCTAAAAAAAAAAACAACCAAGAAATAGAGTTGACCCAACGTAACACCTGCAGAGAGAAACTGGGAAAGTTTGGCAGCTCTAGTGTAAGATTCATTTCTGTTAGTAGCTTTTACCAACAATTTCTATATATGCCATATTGTTAAAAAAAAAAAACAAAAACAAAACCTCTTTAACATCATCAAAATTCAAACTTAGACATTACTATTACTATCAAACCAAACCTCGTGAAAAGCCAAATTGGTTATCAGCAATGCTATTTTTTTTTCCCATTCTAAACCTCTTGAGGGTTTTTAATAATGAGCTTATGCCACATACTGAGCAAATGATTCAAGTTCTGAATCTTATGTTTGAGGGATACTGGCTGGCATTTTATATAGGATTCCTACCCTCCCAAATTAAGAAAAAGTAAGATTTGGGGCACCTGGGTGGCTCGGCCAGTTGGGCATCCAACTCTTGATTTCGGCTCAGGTTATGATCTCAGGGCAGTGGGATTGAACCCCACTTCAGTCTCCACACTCCGCAGGGAGTCAGCTTGACGTTCTCTGTCTCTGTCTGCCCTTCCCCATGCTTGCTCGCTCTCTCTCCCCCACCCCAAATAAATAAATAAATAAATATTTTTTTAAAAAAAGGAAAACAGGATTTTATTTCTTATTAGAATATCTGGTAGAAGTAATGGGAGATTTGGACTGTTTTTGATTCAAGGCAAATATTGGCCAATTACCACAAAATACCTGCTGTTTTAACTTTTTTCATAAAATATCTGTAAAGCAGGAAATTTTGTGAGTAAACAGAATGAAAATTTAACCCTAAATTTTAATTAATTAATTAATTACAATAAATTTATTTTCTATACCTAAGCTTGCTTAGTATAAATAAAATATATTTTGATTTATAGAAATGCTATTTGCACACCAATTCAGTTGATACCATATCTATATTTGTGATAAGTTAATAAAGCTTTCTATAGTTCACAAATCAAAAAAATAGGCAAAAATTATTGAATAAAATTAATTGGATCAATCTATAAAAGTTTACTGAACACTAGAGTAACTTTCAACATGAGAGGTGTACTAATTTGCTGTAAATATATTTTACTTTTATTCCAGTTGTTCTCATTTCACTATTTGTTATTGACTAAATATACCCTCTCATTCTTCTATACGAAGGCATGCTCTGTTCCTTCTTGATTTCACCAGAAGACCCAGCACAAGCGTGAAGATGGAGATAGTATTTTTTAGGCAGTCATGAAGAGCTGGGGGAAATACACTTTTGAAAAAGCATTTTAGTCGATGATCATTGATACAGCAAATCTGTAAAGGATCCAGTCTGTATGGTCCTGTGACATTCCCAGACAACACTCAGCATGCCAGGAGGGGGGCAGAGAGATCCTGTGAGGTTCAGGGGTTGGCAGGAGCAGGCAAAGCAGAAGAGTGGCAAAGAGTCTCAGGTAACAGCAGGGAGCATGTTTTAAAATGACTTAAAATAATTAATCAGACTTTATATCAGCTAGTAGAATAGTAAGGATTTTTTTCTGGATCTTTTTATTTCCACATTTTCAGAGAAATCTTTTTTTTATGGTATAATGTTAATTCTATTTGGGTCACTTTAGATGGTTTTTTTCTCCTTTGGTGATCAGTGTGGTTAGCAGATACTTTCTTAGAACCAGTATAAAATTGGTAATTCAAATCAATTTTTTAAATGTGGTAAAAATTGAATGTATGGAAAAAATATAAAATTATCTACAGAGTAGGTAAATTCACATCTTAATTGTAATATTAGCTTGCCGCATTTTAGATTAAAATCTCGATTTTTGGTACATTGCCATACGAGTTTTAATGTTTAATAAATGACTGCTAAAGTCTTACTTGTAAATTTAATCTGTGCACTTAGTTGGTATGGATCCATCTCTTAGCTTTTCACAAATAAATATCCTTTAGATATCTTCCCGCCTCCCTTCAGATTGATTGATGCTGGGATAGGGTGTTCTTGGAGCTTATCTAGGTTTCAATACTTGGTAAAGAAGGTCGGAAGTGACATATAACCTTCTTCCCTGACGACCTAGGATGCTTTCCTTACAGAGGTTTATTTTCGGTGACTCAACTCCTGATCCAGTTGCTACTGACAAAGCCTTCAAATATAATCATAGTTCAGTTAAATAATTTGAAAAGCCACATTTCTTGCCATTAAAAATATTTATTCTTCAGTTCCACCTTGTTGGCAAATGTTTTTCTGTTCACCGAGAAACATTGTTTGCTTATGAAGGGAAATGTTAGCTGTCTGTTTTTTCTTAGGTGTTTATGTAATGTGCTCTAGGTTTTGTTTCTCATAAAGGGGAGAATAGGAGAATGGCATACCAAGTGTTAGTTGCATGATGAGCTGTAAGACAGGATGGAGTCTTCCTAGGAGCAGCTGGGTGAAAGCACAGGCCAGAGAGAGAATTGTACCCCAAAGCCCACAGCCTTCTTAGAACTGGGTTCCTGCTCTCTCTTCATTTGTTCCAAATGTGTGAGGATCCCTCCTGCCCTCCCATATATACATAAACTTTCTCTATTATGCATCTTTAAGAAAGATCTAATGATTCCTAAAGGATTTTGTGATATGCCATTCCTGCTACTCAGGAGAGAGAGAGAAGCTGCATCTTTGTCTACTTCGTGTGGTTTTGCTTTTTGGCCTGATCATTAATAATTCTCCCAAGGTTAGCACTTTTATTTTAAATGATAACTCTCCTCCTTTCTATATTAGCTATTCTGTCATCTGTATTTTTAAGCTCTCCTCCTATCTCTCTTATAAGCACTTTCAAGTATCTCCATTTAAAACAAAGCCACCTACACACAGCTCTCCTTGGACTCTATGACCTCTTCCAGCAACCAACTATTGTCCCTTGTTTTTCTTTTGCACCCAAGCTTCTTGAAACAGAATTTCACCATTCCAAAGAAAACAAACACAAGTCTGCCCTTCTTTGGATATTCTGTGTCTTTGGCTTAATCCATGCATGAAGTAATAGGATTGCTGTTAGGGGCCAGGCATTGCCAACCCAATTGGCCAAGCCACTAATTTGAGAGTTGTTATCTCTCATCTCTCACATCCAGTGGGTACTCAATTGTTAAAAACTCTCTGAAATCTCCTTCTTAACTGTCTCTGCTTTGCTTTAGATCAGTAATAAACCTCCTTTGTAAAAAGAAGTTTAGTAATAGTACCTACTTCATCTTTGGTGAGGAATAAATGAGATCATGCATGTAAAATACCTAGCTCAGAGCTTGATGCACAAATGTGCAGTGAATATCAGTTATTACTACCACTATTACTGTTAACCATTACTTGTACAGTTGCTGTTGATGCTACTCTTGCCCCTACTAGAATGGTTACTGCTACTACCACCACTATAATGACAGATACGATCACTAGTGATTTGCCATTACCCCTTCTCCATGCTTGTATTTGCTTCCTGCTGTCAGTTGCTTCAGTTTTTTGTTGTTGTTGTTTTGTTTTGTTTTTTAGTTGCTTCGGTTTTTACGTTAATTCCAACTTTTTCTATAGTTTGGAAGTTTAAAATCTATATTATTTCTGTTCTTTTAGTGATCCCCTTGAAAAATTTAATATGCCTACTTGAAGTCTAAAGTAGAACAGTATCTTTTATTTCCTCCCAAAGAAGAGAAACTTAGGAACTTTACTCCAGTCACCCACCTCTTACTTACATGCTGTGCTGTCTAGTATTTTAATTCTACCATAGTTTTAACCCCCAAAGCTAGACATTGTTATTCGATACAGGCAATGTTTATGTCGGTAAATCCTCCTTGACTTCTTTTTTCACCATGGCTTCATTATGCCTAAGATTTTCCTGAACTGTATTCCTCTTGAAGCTCCTTCCTTCAGTGAGGTTCTTCAGTAGTCAACTCTGATTTTGTCTTAAAAAAAAACTTATTTTGCCCATATTTTTGAAGGATAGTTTATCTGTGTACACAATTCTGGATTGACAGTTATTTTTCCTTTGAAGATAATTTCACTCTTTTGGCTTCTGTTGGAGTCCACCTGCCTTTAGGTAATCTCTATTTTTGTGGCAGCTTTTATAATCTTGTTTGTCTTTTCCTTCTGTAGTGTATGTTTGTGTAGACGTAGCTTTCTTTTTTTATTTATTTTTTTAAATTTTAATTTCAGTATAGTTAATATAACAGTGTTATATTTATTTCACATGTACAATATAGTAGTTCAACACTTGTAGACATTACTCAGTGCTCATCATGGTAAGTATACTCTTAATCTTCATCATCTATTTCACCCATTCCCCTACTCTCCTCCCCCCTGGTAACCATGTCTATGGTTCTCTGTAGTTCTCTCTCATCTCTGTAAGAGTCTATATTTTGGTTTGTCTCTTTGTTGTTGTTGTCCTTTGTCCTTTTACACAAAACATTTGTTTCTTAAATTCACATATGAGTGAAACCGTACGGTATTTGTTTTTCTCTGACTGGCTTATTTCATTTAGCATTATACCCTCTAGATCTATCCGTGTTGTTGCAAATGGCAAGATTCCATTATGTTTTGTGGCTGAGTAATATTCCATTGTGTGTATATATACACCACATCTTCTTTATCCATTCATCTATCAGTGGACACTTGGGCTATGTCTGTAATTTGGCTGTTGTAAATAATGCTGCAGTAAACATAGGGGTGCATATATCTTTTTGAATTAGTGTTTTCATATTCTTCGGGTAATTACCCAGTAGTAGAATTACTAGATGATATGGTAGTTTTATTTTTTATTTTGGGGGAATCTCCATATTGTTTTGTATAGTGACTGTACCAGTTTGTATCCCCACCAACAGTGCAAGAGGGTTTCTTTTTCTCTACATCTTTACCAACACTTACTTTCTTGTGTTTTTGGCTTTAGCTGTTCTGACAGGCATGAGGTGATATCCACTATGGTTTTGATTTGCATTTCCCTGATGATAAGTGATGTTGAGCATCTTTTCATGTGTGTGTTGGCCATCTGTATGTCTTCTTTGGAGAAATACCTGTTCATGTCTTCTGTCCATTTTTTAATTAGATTATTTGTCTTTTTTGGTGTTGAGTTGTGTAAGTTCTTTGTATATTTTGGATACTGACCCTTTATTGGATATGTCAT
Source organism: Leptonychotes weddellii (assembly GCF_054177405.1). Taxonomy (NCBI): domain Eukaryota; kingdom Metazoa; phylum Chordata; class Mammalia; order Carnivora; family Phocidae; genus Leptonychotes; species Leptonychotes weddellii. Next base: position 62,135,406 of record NC_138376.1, on the reverse strand, counting down.
TTGCAAATATCTCCTCCCATTCAGTAGGTTGTCTTTTAGTTTTGTTGGTTGTTTCCTTTGCTGGGCAGAAGCCTTTTATTTTGATGTCCCAGTCATTTATTTTTGCTTTTGTTTCCCTTGCCTCAGGAGACGCAGCTAGAAAAATATCACTATGACTGATGTCAGAGAAATTACTGCCTGTGCTTTCTTCTAAGATTTTTATGACTTCATGTCTCACATTTAGGTCCTTTAATCCATTTGTGAATTTATTTCTGTGTATGGTGTAAGAAAGTTTCATTATTTTGCATGTAGTGGTCCAGTTTTTCCAACACCATTTGTTGAAGAGACCGTCTTTTTCCCATTGAATATTCTTGTCTCCTTTAGTTGGAGATTAATTGGCCATATAGTTGTGGATTTATTTCTGGGCTCTCTATTCTGTTCCATTGATCTATGTGTCTGTTTTTGTGCCAGTACCATATTGTTTGATTACTACAGTTTAGTAGTATATCTTGATATCTGGGATTGTGATACCTTTTATACTTGTTTTTCAAGATGCTTTGGCTATTTGGGGTTTTTTGTGGTTCCATATACATTTTAGGATTGTTTGTTCTAGTTCTGTGAAAAATCCTGTTGATATTTTGATAGGGATTCCATTAAATCTGTAGATTGCTTTGGGTAGTACAGAAATTCTAACAATATTCTTCAAACCCATGAGCATGGAATGTCTCTCCAGTCCTTGGTGTCATCTTGATTTCTTTAATCAGTGTTTTATAGTTTTAGGAGTACAGGTCTCTCACGTCCTTGGTTAAGTTTATTCCTAGGCACTTAATTATTTGTGTAATTGTAAATGGAATTATTTTCTTAATTTCTCTTTCTGCTACTTCATTATAATTGTGTAGAAATTCAACAGGTTTCTGTATATTGATTTTGTATCCTGTGACTTTACTGAATTCATTTATCAGTTCTAGTAGTTTTTTGGTGGAGTCTTTAAGGTTTTCTTTTTTTTTTTTTTTAAGATTTTATTTATTTATTTGACAGCGAGAGAGGGAACACAAGCAGGGGGAGTGGGAGAGGGAGAAGCAGGCTTCCTGCTGAGCAGGGAGCCCGATGAGGGGCTCGCTCCCAGGACCCTGGGATCATGACCTGAGCAGAAGGCAGATGCTTAACGACTGAGCCACCCAGGTGCCCCTAGGGTTTTCTATATATAGTATCATGTCATCGAAAATAGTGAAAGTTTTACCTCTACCTTGCTAATTTGGATGCCTTTATTTCTTTTTGTTGTCTGATTGTTGTGGCTAGGGCTTTCAGTCCTATGCTGAATAAAAGTGGTGGGAGTGGAAATGATCTTGTTCCTGATCTTAGGGGAAAAGCTCTCTGTTTTTCATCATTGAGTATGATATTAGCTGTGGGTTTCATATATGACCTTTATTATGTTGAGGTATGTTCTCTCTAAACCTACTTTGTTGAGAGTTTTTATCATGAATGGATGTTGTACTTTGTCAAATGCTTTTTTTTTTTTTTTTGCATGTATTGGAATAATCATACAGTTTTTATCCTTTTTCTTGTTGATGTGTTGTATCACATTGACTGATTTGCAAATATTGAACTACCTTTGCATCCCAGGAATAAATCCCACTTGATTGTAGTGAATGATTTTTTAATGTGTTGTTGGATTTGGCTTGGTAATATTTTGTTGAGGATTTTTGCATCTGTGTTCATCAGAGATATTGGCCTGTAGTTCTCTTCTTTTGCAGTACTGTTATCTGGTTTTGGTATCAGAGTAATGCTGGCCTCATAGAATGAGTTTGGAAGCTTTCCTTCCCCGTAGATGTAGCTTTCTTTTATTTATCCTCTTTGGAACTTTTGGGTTTCCTGAATATGAGAATTCATTTCTCTTATCAGGTCTGGGAAATTCTCAGCATTTCTTATTATTGACTGTGACCTACATCCATTTTCTTTTTTGTTGTCTTCAAATATGATTATATATACACTAAACTTTCACATCATATCCTTGTATCTCTAAATATACCTTTTGTAGTTTTCAATGCTTGCTTTACTGTTTAGTATGCTTTGTTTTTCAGATACTTTCTATTTATTAATTCTCTCTTTAGCTCTGTTTTATCTGCTTTTACTCATCCTTAGTTTTTAATTTTATTCACTTATATTTTTTATTTTTGAAGTTTTTCAAATTTGCTCTTTTTTTGGATGGCATATACTTCTTACATTTTTGAGTTCCTCTTTTGTTTCTTCATTTGAAACACAATTCATTTCATATTCTGTATCTCACAGATCCATTACGTGAAGCTCTGTGTTTGCTATGGTTTTTGCCTGATCCTCAGTCATGAAATGTTTCCTTGTGTGTTTGTAATTTTGGACTTCATCTGTGGGAATCCTGAAAACTTAGGATAACCTAGAGAGGATTTGTATTTGCCTCTGGAAGATCCCACAAGTGCTACCGTCAAGGGAGCACCTTAAGTTGATTTCTGCTGTTGGAGTGTCCCCTCTAGTGCAGGTCTGGGTCCATAATTTCAAAGTCTAAAGAAAAGACCAAAATTCTTTTTTGTAAAGCATTTGGTAGCAAAATTTGTACTACCTACCATGAAAGTTTTTATGTTGAACTACAGAAATATTGTTGTATTATGATATGCTGCCCAGATTAGACTGGGGTGTTACTTAATATCTGGGGTATGTACCATATTACTTTGTAAAATCTGAACAATCAAATTCTGAAATACATATGGCTCTGAAGGTCTTGAATAGAAAAGTGTGAATATGTAGTCTAAATATGAGTCAGAAACTTGGACAAGAGGAAAGCTATGATTACAAAAGCCCTAGAGATTTCTTCTTTTCCCCAGAACCTAGACTAAGTGGGACAAGCTTTTCTATTGTCTTCTTTGCTGGAAGGTGTTCTTTTTGTTTTTGTTTTTTCTACTGATTTTACAAAGGGAGTAACCCTTTGATCATCCCAGCTTTCTGTGAAGGTCTTTATTCCAACTCGCCACCTTGCTTAGTCTCAAAGACCTTGTTTTCTGTTCCCTGTAAGGCTGTTAAAATCTAAGCTTTCTGGCCACTCAAACTAACACCTGGCCTCAAGGAGCCTTCTCCATATCACTTTACCATGTGTTTTTCTGTCTCTTCTTTATGTTTTGGCCTTGAAGATCACCTTTTATTTTCTTGTGAGTTCACCCAAATGAGTGGAAGGATGCCAGTAATATTTATCTAAATTATCAGGTGTGGTTTTTTCTGTATGCAGCCTGTTTCCAATCCACTGTTCTTTCCTCTCCCTCCACTCCCCATACACACCACAATTCATTCCTGATAAACTTTGAAATTCATTAGGTTCACTATCCTCTGTATTACTTCTGGGCCTTTGTGCTGTGTCTGTGTTCTAATATATTTTAAAAATCTCATTTCTAAAACCTAGCTTTAGTCATTCCTTGTCAGGACTTCAGTGGTCCCCTATGCATGTATCCCTGTCATATCATTCACGGAGCTTTAGTGGGATCCTATTTAGTGAAATTTTTTTCCTCTAGTCTGCAGTTTAATTGAAGTTGCCTTATCCCTAACACCAAAATAGCATGGAAGCAGGTTTTGGTAAACATTTGCTGAATGATTTTTTTTGTTACAGATTTCACATTTCCCAAATTTCAGAACTTTTTGTTCTTATAAACTTTTTCTTGCTAACCTTGCAGAAGAGCAAGGAGTTAAACTTGATCATTTTCTCTCAAGGGTTTGAAAGCCATAGAAGTGTAATATTGAAGGAAAACAAACAAAGGAAACATTATATTGCTTAATGTACATAGCTGCACATTTCTTGATAGTCTTTCAACACTTGTATCCTTGTGACATGATAAAAATTTCATCTTGGGGGGCCACCTGGGTGGCTCAGCTGGTTAAGTGTCCAACTCTTGATCTCAGCTCAGGTCTTGATCTCAGGGTTGGGGGTTTAAGACCCGCACTGGGCTCCATGAAAAAAATTTCATTTGGGGAAAATTATATCCTTGATACAAAAAGGTTTTTTGGTTGTGGATTTAAAGCATGTGTGTATTTCTCTTGGTGCACATCATCAATGATTAGATTGTAGATGATTATTAATATTAGAGAAAATTCTTCACTAGCATTTATTGTAAGTATATGTGTGTACCCATTTGCTTTAATTTGTTTTGAGTTGGATACAGTTAGGTAGCACTGTTTTTTAGTATCCACTTTATAATTCACAAGTACATACATTATGAGTGGTAGGGATGGTTACGGAAGAAAAACATTATTTCAAAGTATATACTCTTAATTTTCATTAAAATGATATTCACTATATATATATGGTGATGCTATTCACTAACATGATAATATTACCATTAGAAACATGAGAGGTTTAGAAAAGCTCTGAGGAAGGGGGACAAGCTTAAGCTAAAACTTTGGGTGGTTTTGCCTTTGCAAAGAGAGCAATAAATGTTAGCATATTTAATTTGGCTTTTAATGACCTGTTTGTCAAAATTAGAAATTACTTTCAGTATTGGGGCTTTCAGTAACTTACTTAGCACAGTGCCATTATTTATTCATTTAACAAATATTTGGGTATTTACTAAATGTCAGGAATTGTTCCAGGAGGCAAGGATACCATGGTGAACAAGGTACAGCTCTTGGAAACTTAGTAGGGGAGACAGAAAATGAAAGAAATAATTACAAGTGGCTCAAAAAGAATTGAGTGTTAAGAGGGGAAGTGAAGACTCCAGTGGAGGCACCTTGCAGAAGTTATGTTTAAGCCCATACCTGAAGAACGAGTGGACTACCTAGGTTAGGTGCAGACAGGAGCTGCTGAACACTGTTCTAAGAAGAGATTCAGAGGGGACAAGACACATTTTAGGAATTTAAAGAAGTGAAAGGTTACTGGAAAACTGAATTTAGAGGGCCAAGAATGTTAAGCAAGACCTGAATTGTGAACTGGGACCAGATATGGAGGGCCTGCTAGGCTGGAGAGAATCTTCCTTTTCACAGATGAGGAATCTAAATCCCAGAAAGGCAAAATCATACATTCTATATGGGTTAATACTGAGTAATTCTTATCTGTCTTCCTTGAGCAGGTGCCCTAATGGGTCATTGCCTTGGTCACCTAGTTCTGATTGCTGTATTGGTGCCAGGAAATATCTGGGCGAGTCATGTGAGAAATGTAAATGTATTTAGGGGCGCCTGGGTGGCTCAGTTGTTAAGCGTCTGCCTTCGGCTCAGGTCATGATCCCAGGGTGCTGGGATCGAGCCCCGCATTGGGCTCCCTGCTCAGTGGAGAGCCTGCTTCTCCTTCTCCCACCCCAGCCCCCCGCTTGTGTTCCCTCTCTCAGTGTCTCTCTCTGTCAAATAAATAAATAAAATCTTTAAAAAAAATGTATATACATACACACACACATGAACTTTAATAGTCTGAATTCGAACTCACCATAAATGCAAACCCAACCCAGGGCACTTCTGACACAGTGGATAGTCAGGAAGCAGTCCCTAATGGCATTCCAGGATGCATCTTGCCAGCCTGACCTCTTTTTGTCTTTTCCCTCTTCTTGTCTGTTGCTTGGTTCTTGGGTCATAGAGCTAACACCAGAGAATGCTTCCTATGCCACTGGTGACAGTGAAGACGAAAAAGATTACAGACTCATGTAACTTAGTTCAGAGTTTTCTAAAAAGTGTATAAAATGAACTTTAGAGGCCATTTAGTTTGGTCTTATTATTTGGTGACATAATTTATAACATTTTTAACTATCACCACTGAAATAATAGAATTTTATAATCAGGCTTAATTGTTAATGCAAAACAAAAAACAAGACTACCCCCCCCAAAATCATGATATATATTAAGTATATCTAAGTATGTCTATGTCATATTTCATTGGGTTTGTTAGCCTGTTAATGCCCAAGAAAAAAACTTATTAAAATTGAGGTTGAGGAAATAGCCAGGTAAAAAATTTTCTTTCTCCTCTTCTCTCCAAAGCTAGTGGTTTCCACATTATCATCCTCTATAATTCTTTTCTTTTAGTATTAAAAATATCAGAAAATATCTTACTATTTTTTCTTAAAAGCTGGAATAGAATTTTAGAAAACTTCCTATAATCCCATTATCAACTTGATTAGCTTCAGATTGTACACTTTACAGATCCCCCATCATCTGACTAAACAGTGAGACCATGACTTAACAAAGGTTTGTTATTTTTGTCTCCCTACCTCAATAAGGTTGCAGTGTGTTCATGTTTTTCTGGGCTCTTCATTAAGCATTTTAACATTTAACATTCTGGTTTTTGTCTGCCTTGAGTGAGCATGAGTGAACCCTTGAAAGGTTCCATGGAAGGCTGATTTGAGGCTGTGCTAAGGACCAGGCTGAACCCACTGTTTACCACCTGCATCTCCTCATTGCTTTGTGGTTCTGTACTTCTTTTTCCCACCAGGGAGCTCATCATAGTTCCAGAGGAGTCACTTAACTTTTAGTTATACTTTATTGCATTTTATGAAGAACTGTGTGCTGCAATAACATTACTCTGTCAAGGGTCTGTTCTCTATATCTCAGTGGAAGATAGTGACTTTGGCCCTTCTGTGGACTGTGCTAATCATTTCATGCAGTAATGCTGTGAACTCAAAGAAGTGCTTCCTCGGTTGAGTTCAGCATTACTTTTTCAGATGGATAAAGAAGAGTATAAATTGGGCACTCCATTGGTAGGAGTATAAATTGGTACAAATTTTTGGGAGGGAAAATTGGCAATATTACTCAAAACTCTTAAAAATCCCAGCAATTTGATGGCTATAAATTTACCTCTGATAAATAATTGGCAAACTGCAAAAGAGTATGCACCCAGAGGTATTTGTTGCAGCAGTGTATGTAGGAATACAAAATTGAATACGCCTAAATACTTGATTGAAAAATTGTGGTGTATCCAAACAATATGATACTGGGCAACCTTGAAAAACGATGTTGTTAAAGTCTATCCGACATGTAAAGCCAATTTATCAGATGTGATCTAATTTTCTTTAAAAAAAAAAAAAAGTACTGGGGCGCCTGGGTTGCTCAGCCTTTGGGCGTCTGCCTTCGGCTCAGGTCACGATCCCGGGGTCCTGGGATCGAGCCCCGCATCGGGCTCCCTGCTCTGTGGGGAGCCTGCTTCTCCCTCTCCCACTCCCCCTGCTTGTGTTCCCTCTCTCTCTCTCTCTGTCAAATAAATAAATAAAATCTTTAAAAAAAAAAAAAGGTACTATATATATGTTCATGGTACATATTTTGGTAGAGTATAGCCAAAATGTTATCTGTGGTTTATACCCATATTAATCATGTTTTGATTATGGGTTACAGGACTATAGATCAAACTAGTTTGGGCAAAGAGAGGATCATTTTGGCCCTTGTAACTAAGCTGAGGGAAAGGCAGGGTGAATGGGCGTCTCTGGTGCTTGCTTAGGATTCTCTCCCCACCTCCTATTTCTCTTGTCCTAGAGTTTTACAAATTCATAGGGAAGAATTCTGATATGCTTTGCTCAGGTCATGGTTTATCTTTGTCAGTATGTGGCATGATACTATGGTTGTGGATCTTAACCAGAACTACCTTGTTGGGAATCCCAAGAGCTGGTGACTTGAAACAAGTTTTATGTCTTGCCCACATCTCAGTCTGCTATGGATGGCTCCTTCCATCTAGGTATTCTATCACCTAGGGTTTCAGAGTCCTCCACTGGATTCTGTGCATCTATCTGACAGAGGAAAGAGGACAGAATGGGGGGTAGGCATGGAGGAAGTATTATAGGGGAAGATTGACGTTCAGGCCTAGACATCATTTAGCCTATATTCCATTGGCAAGAACTCAGTGGCCTCATGAGGAGAAGGTGGGAAATGAAGACTAGCTGTGAATCCAGGAGGAGGAAATGGCATATGAGCACATAGTGTTGACTCTAACATGCCCCTGGAAAAAGAAATTGGATTATGGCTTGTCACCTATATCTTAAAACACTTATTGTATGCCACTTAGATGTCTAGGGATTTTGCTGCTATAGTCATGTGACCGTTAATATCTAGTAATCAGCTAGCTGTTAATTTTTCTTTCTGTGAGACCAGATGATTCTGGAAATGGATGACTAATAGCCAGCCGGTAGACTCACTGCATACTTCTCCGGCTTGGCAGACATTGCAGATTGATTCTGGCACAATTTTCTTCAAAGCTTTGATTTGGCCTCCTAGTGCATCCATAGACAATGCTTTGGATTTCTGCTGTCAATCATAGTTAGCACTTAGGATGAAACACATTTGCCATCCCTGTCTAGGCAGTTTATCCATGCTAGATACTAAGGCAAAGCATTTGCTGGATTTACCTAGAACTCCAGATTGGCATTCAACTTGGATGTTTCCATGCCCAGAATTCATTGGACAATGACCTTGTCTTTAAAATCTAGTAATTCAGTGATTTGTGTGGATAGACCATGGGAAGAAGTTCTTCCTTGCTCTGTTCAATAGCCAAAGGATGTTGTTCCTGGTTTTATATTTTGCATTAACAGAGAATGTTATGGCTAATGTGAGACAGGGAAAGGATGCTTGAATTTTTGCATTTAAGATCTAACCTTCTTTAGGCATCAAGTCTGATATTAATCAATTGCCTTAAAATATGTTATACAAAGCATATTTGAATTTTAGTACCAAGAACTTTTCTTTGAGTTCTTACTTAGGTACCTACATGAATATGGTTTCTTTTTTTAATGTAAGATGTTTCTTTGTTCACTTTTTGATGTGTAGTACATTAACTGTCTTTTCCTGTAAGATATAAATGAAGAAAAATAAAGGGGCTCTCTGGAGTGAAGGAGAGGCCCACACATGAGCATTGTATGTTATCAATTGCTGCCATCCTCACAAACCCCTGTGAGGTAAATACTCTTATCCTTACTTTACAGAGAAGGAAAACAAGGCCTGAAGAGGTTAGGGAACTCACCCAAGGTCCCACAGATAATGAGGGGAGAAGTCAGGATTTTATCAGAGGTTGTAACTGTAAAACTTATGGGGGTATTTTCCTTTGTGTCATGTTTTTTGCTTGTTGTCTGTGTCTCGAGTGCCACGGGTAGTAATAATCCAAAACAAAACCAGTTAAAGCACCATGCAGATGTTTTAGGGAGGAAAAAAGGGGGTTCATTAGCAAATTAGCTAGATGGGCAAAACCCCTGCCCAAGGCCACCCTCTGGCTAATGGGAAAAAAAGGTGAAGGGGCTGGGTTCAAATGACTGTTCTTGTCCCAGTCTCACTCCCTGTCAGGTCTTTTGATGACTTGCTACTGAAGCCTTTACTTTATCATATGTGTTAAGTAAGGACTTTGGGAGGTGGTGGAAGGTACAGCAGAAGGAGCACTGATTTGTGATCAGAGCGCCTAGTGTAATACCAGGCTCTGTTGCTTTCTGGCTATGATCTGGCTACTGTCCAGATTAACTTCGTTTCTTTGGGCCTCAATCTCTTTTTTTCTAAGGCATCTTGGGGATATGGTAACACTTAAATTAATAGATTTGTTAAAAACAGGAATAACAACAACAAACTTTGACCTTAAATTACTCTACAAATTATTGTCATTAGAGGCAAAAACCGTTGGGTCCTAACAGTTATCTTCCTAAGTACCTTTCAGGTCCTGTATGCAGCAGTAAATATGCCAAAGGAGCCCAGCCTCCGTTGCTCTGTGCTGATCTTGCATTACTTGAAAGAGAATAGTTTATTCCTAGAAGATATGAAAAAGAAATGAGGCAGTTAAACCCTCACTATCTGGCTTCATGATCTTGTTTTGTTCTGTTGACAAATGTTAATGCTAATTATAAAAGTATTAGTGTAACTTATGTTTGATTAAAATAATCTAAAATATATTAAGACCCGGTGGTATAGGTTTGGATTTAGCATTTTTTAGATATTAAACTTCTCAAATACAGTCTTTTAGAAAAAGAGGATTCTTCTTAAAAAAAAAAAATAAGGATAGTTGTCCATGGAAATGTTCAAGACCTAGGAAATGATAAAACTAAAATATGTGGAGTGACTTTATTGTTGGGCCTACATTCTTCATGGTTAGCAATTTGCACTGCTCTCAGATTATGGTTGAAGACTTGAGTAGAAATGGAGAGACACTAGAGAGACTTTTTTGCATTAAGCATTAATGAATTGCCCTTGAGGAAAGAGATTTTTGGGTTTAAAGATTTATTTGCTTGTATTAGAGCACACACGTGCACTAGAGTGAATGGGGGAGGGGCAAAGGGAAAGGGTGAGAGAGAATCCCAAGCAGACTCTGAGCTAAGCTCAGAGCCTGATGTGGGGCTCGATCGCACAACCCGAGATCATGACCTGAGTTGAATGTTCAACCAACTGAGCCACCCAGGTTCCCTGAGGAAAGTTTTTTTAACATTTAGAAAAAAATTTTTGAATTGATAGTAAAATTGATTTTAAAGTAAGATCAGGGGCGCCTGGGTGGCTCAGTTGGTTGGGCGACTGCCTTAGGCTCGGGTCGTGGTCCTGGAGTCCCGGGATCGGGTCCCGCGTCGGGCTCCCCGCTCGGTGGGGAGTCTTCTTCTTCCTCTGACCCTCCCCACTCTCGTGCTCTCTCTCTCTATCTCATTCTCTCTCTTAAATAAATAAATAAAATCTTTAAAAAAAATAAAAATAAAAATAAAGTAAGATCAGGGGGCACCTGGTTGGCTCAGTCGTTAAGCATCTGGCTTCAGCTCAGTTCATGATCCAGGGGTCCTGGGATTGAGCCCTGCATCAGGCTCCCTGCTCGGCAGGAAGCCTGCTTCTCCCTCTCCCACTCCCCCTGCTTGTGTTCCCTCTCTCACTGTGTCTTTCTCTGTCATATAAATAAATAAAATTAAAAAAAAAAAAAGATCAGTTTTCATGGTGAATCTCAGTTTATATTGTATATACTAATCGTGAAATATATTTGAAGGACTTAGACAATTTTTAATACTACTAGGTGAACGAGACTTAGTACTGTGTAGCAAAATTTAATAACATTTAGGATATTGTGTTCATTTTTTGAATTGAAGACATTTTGAAAAACTGGTAGCTGAATAATTGAATCATTTAAAATTTTGCATGTAAGAATTTCATCCTTCTAGCTAACAGTAAGTAAGCTGTATGGTTGTGGTTAAGAATTTGTAACTATTAATAAACTAATTGACCAGATACATAAAACTTTAAGGAAGTTATAGTTCTTAGAGTTTGTCAAAATCTTAAATAGATTATAAATATGAGCTATTTTATTTTTAAACATTTTTTTGTGTTTTTTGTTTAATTTCTTAAACTGCTAAACTTGGCCAGCCGCTATGAAAAGTGTGAAAAGGGCAAACACTTGCCTTGACTCAGGAGTACCATTCTTAGTTATTTATTTATTTATTTGAGAGAGTGAGCGAGCGAGAGAGCAGGAGCAGGGGGTGGGGGAAGGAAGGCAGAGGGAGAAGCAGACTCCCCACTGAGCAGGGAGCCCCAGGATGTGGGGCTTAATCCCAGGACTCCAGGATCATGACCTCAGCCAGTGGCAGCCGCTTAACTGACTGAGCCACCCAGGCGCCCCAGGAGTACCATTCTTGAGTTAAATCTAAGAATTAATTATCAGTAGTAGAGTATTGGAATTCAAATGCATAAAAAAAGAATATTAGCAATTTTTACATCATAGTATGATCCATATGTATATTAAATATTGGTTATCTTATGTAAAACTCAATTATATTGTAGTTTAAGTAGTTTTCTTTATATTATGTGGAAGTTTTTAGAAAAATTAATGCCTTTCCCGCACTAATTTAACAATTATTTTTGGACTGTTAATTAATATGGGAACCAAACTGCTATCCATCTCACTTTTCTTATAGTGCATACAGAATAGATAAAATTGAATGGTGTTAGGGCATGAGATACAAGAGAAGAAATTGCCAAAGTTGTAAGACTTACTTGTCCTTCTTGAGCTAAAGATTCACTATCCCTATTTCCAAACTTCTATGAAAATACGTAGGGTTTTATAACATTGACCCTCTCTTTCTTTGGAGTTAACATCAATCAAGATGGATATAACCAAACAAAACAACTTGTTCAGTGTATCTATTGCTTTAATAGAGAATTGAGTATTTTATTATTAATGTATAACTGAGCTGAATTGTGTTTCCTTAGACCTGCAAACCTTCATTCCACAAGTGCTTCCTAATTTTGAAATCTCAAAATATGTTCTAATCTTTTCTGAATTATACAGCAAAAGAAAGATAAGGAGATGACAGGTCTCTTAAAAAACTGTACTAAAGGAGAGGTACTTTAGAAATGTGTTGTATTTGTTTTGAATAACAGTATTATTTATTCCTCAAGGAGAGATTTATTCATTACAGTAGTATTAGGAACCATTCCCTGGAAAAAATTAAAATTATCAAATTAAGTTGTTCTCTGTCCATAATCATTAGAAAAACCCTCAATATATGATAGTCTATTTTCCCCTTATGTATAAGAAAACTTACCTGAGAGCATTTTTATATTAATCACAAATGCAAATAAAATTTTAATGAATTATTTGGAGATAGGGTAGAGGAGATAGGAGGAAACTGTTAAGATTAATAAAAAATTTTAATATATTTGATGACAATAAAGTAAATGTTGAGAAATGGAAAGGAAGTAAAAAGGGAAAAATGAAGATAGTTATAGTAAATCACTGAATATAAAATTTTATATCCTGAAGGAAAGGTGGGGAGTTAAGTGTCAGAATGTATGGTACAGAAAATAAAGGTGAAGCACCTGTCATGAAGAAATGGGAGGTTTGGAGACAAATATTTGACATAGTTTAATAGAAAATCAAACATTTGATATTTATATCCATACCTTTTTGAGGATTGATGTCAAAAATTATTTTCTAAATTTGAAACCTCATTTTTTTCCTGTCTCCTCTCTTGATCTTAATTTTTTTTAAAGATTCTTATTTATTTACTTGAGAGAGAAAGAGAGCACAGTGGGAGGGGGAGAAGCAGACCCCTACTGAGCAGGGGGCCCAATGTGGGGCTCAGTCCCAGGACCCTGGGATCATGACCTGAGCCGAAGGCAGATGCTCAACCGATTGAGCCACCCAGGCACCTCATCCTTTCTTGATTTTTAAACTTAGAGTAAAGGGAGCCCCATCATATGAAATTAGGTTAATATTTATCATATTTTTAAAATATCCCAAAGTTATTTGGAAGTTTCCATTTTTAGTACTTGTTTTGTGTTTATTTTTTCTGGTAATTGTTTTGTTTTTACCATTTTTTAGGTGAGCAGAATGTATTAAGGTTCATTTATCATTGCTCTAAATGTTTATTAAAGACCATACTATAATCTGCTAGGGTTTATAATTTGGTAGGAGAGTCAAAATGGAATTTTTAATTTCTAGGATTTAAGTGGATGATTATTTGAAAGCTGTGCCATGTAGTCTCATAAGCACGTACTAAAGACCACAATATATTCAGATATGAAAGGCTCGCTGACAGTTTGTTACCGTGATGGCTGCTTTGTCATCAAGCTGTTTTGCCCTGCTACCAGCTTCTCTTTCTTTGGATGGCCCTAAATGTCTTCATCGCCAGTGTTGCAGATGGAATGGGAGAGGATGTTCCGAGCCCCACCCTGAGCCATGAAGGGTGGCACACTTGAAGTTGAAAGATCTCGAACAGGTACCTTTGAGTAACACTTAATTCCCTCAGGAGCTCAGTAAGCAGAGGGTGCAAATTAGTGAGATGTGGAAGGCAGGGATAAGACAAGCAGCCTCTACTGAGAGCCTCATAGGATAGCTATATAAGCAAACCAGTAATGATTCATCATTAGAAGTGATACAGTGAAGGTATGGTGGATATATTGGGAGAGCACAGAGGAGGGAGTGGCCAATTTTGCCTGAAAGTTGTCGGGAAAGGCTGTTCTGAACTAATGACAGTTAGCTGGATATTGGGGGATGAATAGGAGTTTGCCAGAGAAAGAAGCATGATGAGGCAGGACATATTTAGTGTGTAGTGAAAAGAAAAGACAAGTAGGGTGGAGCAATGTAGTAAAGAATCACAGAAGCCAGCCCTAAGTCTTATTTTATATGGTAGTGAGAAGCCAGTGCAGAGTTTTAAATAGGAGTGTACATTCATCAGATTTATTTTTTAGGAATATACATCTGATTATGTATAAGACAGCCTCCTTAGGGAGAATCAAGATCAGATAAAGGTACTGGAGGGAGTCAAGTGATAATGAAGGCCTGCACAAGGACATTACCAAGGGAATAAGATGGAGAGGCTAGGGGGTGTCTGGGTGGTTCAGTCAGTTAAGTGTCCTGGGATCGAGCCCCACATCAGGCTTCCTGCTCAGCGGGGAACCTGCTTTTCTCTCTCCCTCTGCTGTTCCCCCTGCTTGTGCTCTCTTGCTTCCTCTCTCTCTGTCAAATAAATAAAATCTTAAAAAAAAAAAAAAAAGGCTAGAAGGGAAAGGAATTCTACAGAAGCTATGATGTGGGAGATACACACACACACATACACACAATGGAATATTACTTAGCCATCAGAAAGGATGAATATTTACCATTTGCATTAATGTGGATGGAACTGGAGGGGATTAAGCTGAGTGAAATGTTAATCAGGGAAAGACAATTATATGATTTCACTCATATGTGGAATATAGGAAACGGCATAGAAGATCATAGGAGAAGGGAGAGAAAACTGAATGGGAGGTTATCAAAGAGGAAGAAAAACCGTGAGAAACTCTTAACTGTAGGAAACAAACAGGGTTGCTGGAGGGGAGGTGGGGGGGGATGGGGTAATTGGGTAATGGGCATTAAGGAGGGCACATGATGTGATGAGCACTGGGTGTTATATGCAACTGATAAATTGTTGAACACTACCTCTGAGACTAATGATGTACTATATGTGGGCTAAGTGAATTTAAATTAAAACAAAACAACAACAACAAAAAAGAAGCTATGGGCTTGTATCTGAAGGGGAAGGAGAGCGAGGAGATCAGGATAACCTAACATTTTTAGCTGGGCAAACTATGGAGGCAAAATGTATGAGTTTGAAGACACTTTCAGACTCTTACAGTCAGCACATCCAAGACTGGACTCTTCATCTTGCCCCCAAACCTGGTTAATCTCATGTCAGTCATCTGAATCTCAGCTGACAGCAACTTCATCCATCCATTTGTTTGTCATTAAAGTTATTCTTGACTCTTCTTTCTCTCCTACCCTGTATTCATTTAGTCAGGAAAACCTGTTGGCTCTGCCTGTCTGCAAAACATACGTAGATCCAACCACTTGTCCTCACCTCCACTGCCACCATCCAATCCCAGCCACCATTTTATCTTACCGGGATTACTTGCCATAGCTACCTAATTCTGCTTCCGTTCTTCCCCACCCCCAACAGTGTATTCTCATCACAATAGCTAGGGTGATCCTTTTAAATGTGATTCTAGTCATGGCACTGCTTTGCTCAAAACCTCCATTTCACTCACCCCCAAAACTAAAAGCCATTGTAATGGCCTTCAAGGCCATATAGGGTCTGGCCTCTGTCCCCTCCACCTCACACTGGGCTCCAGACACATTGGTGGCCTCTTACTGTTTCTGAGCAAGTCAGGGAAGCCCCTGTATTGGCACCATCTGCCTCAAATGCCCTTTCCCCAAATATCTTCATGGGATAACATGATGGTCTCTGCCTGAGACGAACTAACAAAATAGTAGGAGAAAAAGAAATATATGCAGAAAAAATATTATTAACCATATTATTAATTATATTTAAGTTCTTGGTCTATTTACATTTTTGGTGATACAGGTATGATTTGGAAGTTCTCACCACAGTTACATTGTAGCTGAATTTCAAGTGAACTTCATAACAAACATTTGATCCATTTAGGATATTATTATTTCCTGAAGGGCATGGAATAATTTGCTTTTTTTTTTTTTTTTTTCTTAAGATGATGGCTTTCCTTGTCACAGTTTAGGTAAAAACAGCTAAATCCATGCAATAAACATATTCACTTGAAGAGACTGATATTTTACCACAGATCCCCCAGAACATTTTACTCTACTTATATTATGAGAGCTCATCAAACTCCAGTATGAACTCAACAAGCTAAAGAGTTAACAGCTAGCTTAAATGAAGCACAGAATACCTGGCTAACTAAAATCAATCATGTTAAATCCATTCTTCAGTATCAAAACTTGATAAACTTGACCTTTATCGATGACTTAAGTGTTTACATAAGAATTATTATCCAAGAAAGCCAAAACCTAGTGAACATACCTTATTATTTTTTTTTTTTTTTAAGATTTTATTTATTTGCGAGAGAGAGAATGAGAGACAGAGAGCATGAGAGGGAGGAGGGTCAGAGGGAGAAGCAGACTCCCTGCCGAGCAGGGAGCCCGATGCGGGACTCGATCCCGGGACTCCAGGATCATGACCTGAGCCGAAGGCAGTCGCTTAACCAACTGAGCCACCCAGGCGCCCCAACATACCTTATTATTAAAGCAAGACACTGTGTGTATCTAAATGGACTTTTATGCCCACCAACAAAAGAAAAGACATTATTGTTAATTAGCCAAATGTGCAGTTGTGAACATGCTGGTGAAAGTGCCTCAAGTTATTTCTCTTTTTTTTCTTTTTTTCTTTTTTTAGGGACTAACACACCCTTTTAATATGTTTTTAAATATTTTTAAGGTTTAAAAAGTGTTTAAAGTTTGTAATTCCTAGTAGGAAAACATTATCTGAATGAATACCCTAATGGCAAACCACTGTAGAATGTTTCAGTTGCATGTGGGGCAGAGGGGTAGAGATTCTCTTCACAGCACCCCAGCTTTCTTCATGAGAAGGTCAGAAGTACACTGGTTTGTATTATTGCAACATCCATTAGGTGATCATTGCTTTTCCTTCAGCAAGGGCTTTATTTGTCAGAAGGGCATTATGCTTGACCTCCAAATTTGGCTGATAATTTACTGATGAGATTCATAACCTTTGGATTGCTCTGATATTTTGACATACTCGCTGGATTCTGGGCCACATCCTAGAAGGCCACCATAACTTCTGGATCCTGCATGGCGAGAACCTCTGGATCACTAAGAATTTCATTGAGCCTAGGTATTCCTGCCATTCCAGGCATCCCCCCTGCCATTCCAGGCATTCCTCCAGGAAAATTACCAGGCATTCCTCCAGGAAAGCCACCTGGGAAAGAGCCATCCTGAGCTCCGGATTGTCATCTGGCTTCTTCCTCCCTCTGGGCTCTCTCATGTTCTTCCAGAGCCTTCTTAACCCTTTCTACTCTTTCTTTGATCTCTTGCTCTTCACGTTTTTGCTCATACTTTCTCCACCTCAAGTTATTTCTAATCTCTATGGAAATTGGCTTTCATCTCATCCTTACTCAGTTGTACCCCCATGTTCAACGGCACTAAAGAAAAGTTTGATTAAGCTCTACTAATTGAAATTAGAATTGGTAAATTTAGTGTCAGCCATTGAATCATTCCATTAATCCAAATGGTTGTAGTCATTGTCCTAAAGGATGTTTAGGCTCTAATATATTATACCCGAAATTCAACCAGGCTACCTAAAGACAATATAAAAGTAAAGTATTAAAGTGATTTTACCCCCACTTAATGGCCTGGACCCAAATTGGGCTCTAAATTTAAGTAATTTATTTGCTGAATTAGTCACTAAAGACCTACTTGCCACAGTTTAAGCACAAAGCTTTGTCAGTCCTTTGAACAAGAGATTCTTTAATATTTAAATTCTGATGAACTCATTACACTCTACCCCTGTTGTTAAATACCTCTGTGGCCAGTAACTTTTTAAAAACTAAATGGTGAATTTTATTATGAGTTATATAAATATGACCACCTTATTCCGAAGAATACTTGATGTAGTAAAAATAATGGTTAACTAAGTAGTTGGCTTATACCTGAGAGACTTTACCTGATTTTGAGAAACTTTCATAGGCCTGATACAGGAAGAACCTAAGCAAAAGACATAAGAAAAAAAGATCTGAAGGAAAGCTAGAATAAGGCAGTTGAAATCAAGGCAGAGTGCATTCCAGGTTTACAACAAATATTTAATGAATACGTCTACTCTACACTATTCTAAATGCCTAGGGGTATGTCTGTGAACCAAGCAGATGAAAATGCTTCCTCGTAGTATTTATATTTAAGGTGGGAAGTAAGATAGTCGATAAGCAATACACATAATAGGTTAATTGAGCAAGATGTTAAAGACAAAAAATTCTGTAGAAAAAGAGAGAGATGAAAGCACAGATGTAGGGAGGGGTGCCTGGGTGGCTTAGTTGGTTAAGTGTCTGACCCTTGATTTCAGCTCAGGTCATGATCTTGGGGTGGTGAGATGGAGCCCCGCGGCGGACTCTGTGCTCAGTGGGGAGCCTGCTTGAAGATTCGCTCCCTCTGCCCCTCACCCCATTCGCATGTTCTCTCTCTCTCTCTAAAATAAATAAATCTTTTTAAAAATAAAAAGAAATCACAGTTGTAGGAATTCATTAGGTGAGGCCTTGAGTGTAAGATAAAAATGACTGGATTTTAAGTGTAGGTGATAGACCATTGAAGTTGTTTAGAGCAAGAGAATGATCAGCTCAATGGGATGTTTTGGGAACATTGGTCTTGTCGAATGCAGAGAGGATTGGAAGGATTGCAATCCATTTGGAAGGATTGTAATCCATTTGGTACGACTGAGAAGACCAGAGCAGGTCTAAAGGGCTGGTAGGTGCTGTGTACAGGCAAATGGGAAAGAATGGATAGAGTAAAAGACATGAAGAAGTTTATAATACTTAGTGTGGTGATAAGGAAAAGGGAAGAGTCTGAGAGGACAGGTTCCATGTCTAGTTTTGCCCTACAAAATGGTTAAATAAGAAATTAAACAGCGTGTGATAGTCTTTAACCTGCTGAAAGGAAGATGATACCTCTTTGTGTTGGACCTCACTTTAATTCTTTTTAATAACATTGAGATGGATGTTTTTGGACAAGGAAAATGAAAGTGTTTATGGAAATGAAGGAAGCGTCTGACCCTTGATTTCGGCTCAGGTCATGATCTCAGGGTGGTGAGATGGAGCCCCGCGGTGGACTCTGTGCTCAGCGGGGAGCCTGCTTGAAGATTCGCTCCCTCTGCCCCTCACCCCACTCGCATGCTCTCACTCTCTCTCTCTAAAATAAATAAATCTTTTAAAAAATAAAAAGAAATCACAGATGTAGGAATTCATTAGGTGAGGCCTTGAGTGTAAGATAAAATTGATTCTCTCTCTTCGTCTGTGCCAAGCAACACATTAGGCATTGCTCCTACTGCTTATAGCCTCTGCCAGAAATAAGGTGTCTTCCAACATGGAATAAGCTGGTACAATTCTCTGTATTTGGGGATGGCACAGAGGGGTTTCCTCCCTGGCAATAGTCATGCTTTGAGGGCATGACCAGGCAACTGTGTCCCTGTGGGGTGTGTTCTGATCCTTATTATAGCTTTCTTGAAAGCATAAATTTTGGGCTTGTGGCATCCAATCATAATTCTTGCCTTGTTTACACAGCTAGGGACAAGTTTTGCTCCTTTTTATAATGGGAACTTAGAGCAGCAAACGGGTGTGATCTTTAAAAGGAATTATAGCAAGGCCCTCCCCCCTCCCCCCCCCTTTTTTTTTGCCACATGTTAGTTATCTTCTGGAAAAGAGGCACAGATCTTGGTGTAACTCATTTTAAGAATAATTGTCATGGGTTTCTCCCTCCATCCGTTCATTTGAGAAAGAGGAGTCATTACATGGTGACTCAAGGGTTTCTTGTAACCATTTTTAACATCAATGTGATATTAGTTTCTGATATTTTTTGAAATAATGGATAGAGCTCCAAGAATTTGAGTATCTAACACAGGTTTTGGAGATAAGGAGAAAAGAAGCATTTATTGTGGTTCTCTCAAAAAAGTTTTACTTTATATCCACTATATTTCAGGAATTTTGCTGGTGATGTCTTCCAGAGCTCACATTTTAGTAAAGCACACAGATATGTGAATAAACCTGCATGATATCATAAGATGAGCTCTAAAGGTGTGTAAAGAGACCATGGAAAGGACCGTTTGGCAAAGTCCAAGGAAGCTCACAACAAAAGTATTGTGTGAACATCCAGCATGAATGGGAGCTCTGGAGTAGACAGAAAGAAGAGAATGCCAGGCCTGAACATCAGCGTATGCAAATACAGGTGTAAAAGAGCACGGGGGTGCTCCCATTGTTGGAGGCAGGCTGTGTGTGAAGAAGTAGCAGGATATGATGGAGGTTGTGCGGTGGGAGCCTGTGTCAGCCTTTCTCAACCAGGGTTCCTCATCTGAACTACAGGACACAGATCATGATTTAAGTACCTATTTCCTCAACTCTCCCAGTGATGCTATATAACTAATACCATTCCAGATGCATGAAAGATAAGTCGGTTTGTCATGTTACAATGGCTGCTTTAGAATATTGAGGAACCTGGTTGAGAAGGACTTGACTATGCAAAGCTATTTGTTTCATTAGTAGAATGACATGCTCTCATTTGCATTTAGGAATATACTTTGAGAGGCAGTTAAGAATAAAGAAAGGGCGCCTAGGTGGCTCAGATGGTTAAGCATCTGCCTTCGGCTCAGGTCATGATCCCAGGGTCCTGGGATCGAGTCCCGCATCGGGCTCCCTGCTAGGCAGGGAGCCTGCTTCTCTCCCTCTGCCTCTGCCTCTCTCTCTCTCTCTGACTTTCATGAATAAATAAATAAAAAAAAAAATTTTAAAAAAGAATAAAGAAAAAATGCACTGCATCGAAAACTGGTGATGTATTATATGGTGACTAACATAACATAATAAAATAAAATTTAAGGGCGCCTGGGTGGCTCAGTTGGTTAAGCGACTGCCTTCGGCTCAGGTCATGGTCCCGGAGTCCTGGGATCGAGTCCCACATCGGGCTCCCGGCTCAGCGGGGAGCCTGCTTCTCCCTCTGACCCTCTCCCCTCTCATGCTGTTTCTCTCTCTCTCTCTCTCTCTCAAATAAATAAATAAATAAAATCTTTAAAAAAAATAAAATAAAATAAAATTTAAAAAATAAATAAAGAAAAAGTGGGTATGGGAACAAGTTATAAGATAAGTGGGATAGTGTTCCAAGGAGAAGATAATAAGATGATTAAGGCAGAGCAGAGAAAGTTTCAGAGACATGTACAAGGCAGGATCTGTATGACTTGGTAATTGATAGAGTAATTGATAGAATATGGAGGACAAGACAGAAGAAGGGAAAGTGCTGAGCTAGAAAGCTGAGGTGCCTTTGCGAATGGTGGTGCCATTTTCTGGGCTAGGCAAAGTAGGTTTGAAGAGAAGGTAATGATTTCCATTTTTGTGTTGCTGGTCTCTTTTAGATTATCCAGGTCTAGTGGAAGTAGAGGCATGGAAAAGGTTGCTTAAAAAGAGAGTCCTGACTGAGAAAGGAGGAGGACTGAGGAAGTAGTCTTGGGGACACCCATTATTTAAGGGATTGGAGGAAGAAGAAGAGCCTTAATGGAGACTGAGAGGAAAAGGCAGAGATAAGGAAAGGGCCAGAAAAGGGTGGCTCTCCCACATCCCAGAAATACGACTTTAAAAATGAGATCAGTATTGTCCAGTGGCACATGAAATGCATTAGGATGGAAACTAGAGACTATCCATAGGTTTTGGGAGTTTAGTGATCACTGCTGACCCTGGAGCAGATTCAGTGAGGATTACAGTCATTTCATAGAGGCTCATAGGAGCTGACCAAGTTGTAGTGGATTCCAGAGGTGAGTGAAGAAACAGAGAAGTTCTGAGTTTAAGGAGTCTAGAGTATAAGTCAGAGTCAAGAGAGGGATTTCATGTTTCTTTGTCCTCAGAAATGGACTATATTAAGCATGTGTTTAAAAAAGACAGAGGAGGGGCACCATGACCCAGCTCGGGTCATGATCCTGGAGTCCCTGGATCGAGTCCTGCATCGGGCTCCCTGCTCAGCAGGGAGCCTGCTTCTCCCTCTGACCCTCCCCCCTCTCGTGTTCTTACTCTCATCTCTCTCAAATAAATAAATAAAATCTTTAAAAAAAATAAAATATACAGAGGAGAGGGTATAATCAAAAGAAAGAAAAAAGATGTAGGCAGTAAGTAGGGAGAAAGGCCTAGGAAGGTGGGAGCCCAGAATGAGCTGTGGCTAGGAAGGAGGGGAGGGCTCATCTTTCTCCAAGGTTGAGAGGAAACAGGGAACTGTCATGTCACCAAATGGAAGGGAGGTGTAGAGGGTGTCAGAGTTCAAGGGAACTTTGGTTATCCTGTAACTTAAAAGCACATTGCGGTGTGCTTGTTGCTCCCACTTCTCTGACTTGATAATGCAAAAGCTTTGCGACCCATAGGGCTTCACATTTAAAATCCGTATCTCGAGGATTTTTGAGTCCAGGATTCCTGCCACTACTCGCTATTTCAGACATTTTGGGGGAGTGGTAGACCATGATTAGTCATCTTTGGGACAAGTTATTGGTTTCAGAGTTGATTGTTGATTGATGGATAACCCTCTAATCTACCTCACAACCCTTGCTGTCATCTGTGATAGACAATTGCTGCTCAAAGTGTATGCCCTTCAGTTATCTGTTTTCTCTAGTATTTTTCACCTCCAACAAGTGCAATTCTTTTTTTCTTTCCTCATCTGTTTTTCCTTTGATGCTGTGTGTGTGTGAGAGAGAGTTGGCTAGTAATATTTGTCATATTGCCAACTATAGATGAATCTTCTGTCTTTTGTATATCCAAAGACTCATCATTTTTCTTTATTTTGGGAATCTACACAAATAGGAGAAAAGAGCTGAAGAGAAAAGTGGGAAAATAGGCATCTCTGTCCTTGGACTGCAGGGTCAAAACGGTTCTGAGGCTGTGTGCATATTGTTCCACAGGGTCTGGAGAGGTGGAGAGCCTCAACAGAAGCAGTGACTGCTCTTGGTGAAAATGAAAATGAATTCAGTAGTACCCAGGGACCTCAAGAGAAAAAGGAGACAGCAGGGGTAGAATACTTCAATAGGATTTTGTGGGAACCTACCATTGCTACAGAAAGAAATTACTAGGTTGAATTATATGAAATTGCTGATGTTGTTAAGCCTTTTTTTTTTTTTTTTTTACTGAGACAACAATGGCATTTTTGGATAGTTCAACTGAATGTATTCTTGATTCTAAATATACTTGTAAACTTTTGGATCATAACCCCTTCAAAAGCTGGGGACTGCTGTCCTTGATTAAGTGTGAGTCTCTTTACTATAAATATTATTTTGTTATAACAGTAAATGCTAACAGTAAATGCTGTATATTCCATTCTTATAGACTGTTACTCATACAGCATGGTCACCTGCCCACAACTGAAACTGGAGAAAACACTGATTAAAAGCTGGGACAGCTTCTCTGGGGCCCTACTCTAGCCTGACTTGATCTCCTGAGATCTCCGAACTCTTA
The DNA here is from genome assembly GCF_054177405.1 of Leptonychotes weddellii. Classification (NCBI taxonomy): domain Eukaryota; kingdom Metazoa; phylum Chordata; class Mammalia; order Carnivora; family Phocidae; genus Leptonychotes; species Leptonychotes weddellii. The sequence goes on along the minus strand of NC_138376.1, from coordinate 62,112,018 downwards.
TTCTAGACAAGCAGTCCTCAACAGGGGGCAATTTTGTCCCGAAGGGGAAAGTTGACAATATCTGGAGATGGTTTTGACGGTCGTGACTGGGGGAGGGAAGGTGCTACTGCCATGTCGTGTAGAGGACAGGAGAACAGCCAACCATCCTGCAACGCACAGGCCAGCATCCTCCCCACCCCCCTCCAACCAAGAATTATCTAGCCCAAAATATCAGTAGTGCCAAAGCTAAGAAACTTCTCCTAGACTGAGCACCAGGGAACTTACAAACACTTGCAAAGTTATATATCCTATTTCTTAGTGGTGAGCCTAAGAAGTTTATAAGGAAATGGACCAGAACTGAGAAGAATTAAATTTGGAGAGAAAGGAGCGAAACTGATGGCCAACATATCCTACATTTGGGAAGCTGCTTGTCCGCAGAGCATGCTTAAAGCATTTAGACATGGAGAATTTTAAGGAGTTGGACCACCAAAGAGTGAATTTTTGGTGGTAAATAACAGGGCTAGATTTTTTATACCATATGAGTGAAGGGAAGTGAAAATGAGATCGGAAGTTACAGAATAGGGTAAGAAGTAGCTACAACAGAAGGTTTGAAAATTTAAAACCTTACTTGTTCCTTCTAAATTGTATAGTGATGTGTCTATTACTGTGGTTACCAATGTGCATAAAGTTCTAAACACAGATTGTGGTACAGGTATGAATGGCAAAAAGAGTTGTGGAATGATAAACTCTTTGGTCCTAAATTTTTAGACTTTACTGATACACATGAGAGAGGTTTAGCTGTTTTGTGACATAAATTAACTGTATGACCCAGAAGATTTTATAAATATATTTGACTTGGTTGCTCTTAGCTCTGAGTGCTAAAGAGATGTTAAGGTGTCTTTATAAAGAACTATTAAGAATGTGTAATAATAAAGCATTGTCTGTGTAATGGGAAAGGTGGTTATATTTTGGTTTAGCTTATCTAAAGAAATAGACATGAGCAGTATATAACTTTTTGATGCGAATTACGACATTGAAGCTTTGTAAATCTTAAATAACCCCTTCCTGTAGAACAGTGTTCTGGTTAGTATTTAAGTTCCCTAGGTGTCGTCTCACCAGAGCCTGTAGTAATCATGAGGTACCTGAAGTATAGTGAATCTTAGGACTAACCTACCAAAGAAACTAACTGTTGCAATATTTTTAGGGTTAAAGATAGTGAATTCCACTATGGGTCATCAGAAAGATATTTCCTTCCTGGCCCCCTCATCTGTTGTGGAACCAGGGACTTAATTCTTTCTTTCTGGCCACTGAATGGAAGAGAGTGGTCTCAGTTGGCCTGGTCGGGGATCTCCACTATTCAGGGCTGGGAGCAAAAGAAGAGATAGTGAGAGGACCCTGTCTTTCAGGGGTCAGCTTACTGATTTACCTTGCTGCTGCTCCCATCTGTTACATCTGAATTTCTGATCATTCATTACTTTACCCCTATATCCACTAATCAGTAAATGTAGTCTCAGCAACTCCTGTTCAGTGCCTCTAAAGCAAGCGTAGAACCCTTCCTCAGTTTTTCCTCTTATTTTTTTCCCTTTGGAATTAAGGAATATATGGAGAAGAGGCTTACATATTCTTTTCATTTCACTTTGATATTCTTTTTCTTTCTTTTACTGCAGTAAAGATAAAGTTTTATATTTATTTAATAAACATGTATTAAGAACTAAAGTTGTATTCCTTGGTATTTCAGAAAGAAAATAGAATTAGGTGTTTTTTAGATAAAATCCAGCCTTGTACTAGCCATGGAGTGAAAGATGGTTATGAATCTGGGAGACATTCTAGAGGTGAGGCTATAGCTACAGCAAAGGGGAAAAGTCTTGAGTGTCGTTGCCATTTTGGGATACTGTTTATTTTTAGGAAACATAAGCTGCACATATGTTGGTAGGGAGCTTGATTGGAACAGAAAACCAATGCCTTCTTTCTGCTGTTTGGGTCCTAACTATGAAATATTGCTTTTCTTAGTGGCCTGAGAACACTCTAAAAGGAGGTGTTGAATATAAAGAGTTAACTGAGGATGAAGTGGCTCATGCCTTCTGAGGACAGAATAGGAAGTGATGGGCCATGGTCAGAGCATGAAGAACTTGGGTTAGATATTTGAAAAGACATGCAGGGTTGATGAGTGTTGCGATATGTAAATTAACTAACGTGGCAAATTCTTCTTGAGAGACCCCTCAAATACTGTTTTGTGGTCATTTAAATGTACACCCCTTGTGCTTATTTTTGGACCTATGCTCTGTGAAAAAACAAAAAGAAAACTTAAGGTCATGAAGTAAATGGGACTTGAGTGAATTTACCTGACGCACCTAAAGACTAGACACAGTTCGTTGATCATTGTGTGGCAGTAGAAGGAAATGAGAAACCCACACCACACGTATCTTCTAAAATCTCCCTGGCAACGAAGTCAGCGAAGGCCATCCTTCCAGCAATTACTGCCAGCTTAGAGAACTGGCTTGAAATTCTTTGTGGATTGCCCAGAACACCAAGATCTTCTGTTTCAGTGGCCTGTTACAAATGTCATCTTCCACCTCTATAGTGCTACCTACTTTTTACATGTCCTTTTAAAGTTCTGTTCATATAAATTGTCATCTGGTTCTTAAAGCATAGAGTTCTTTTGAGAACCACATGATGATTTATAAGAAAACATTCAGAAGAGAATAAAATATAAAAGCAATATAGTATTATGGCTAGTGGACATATGTGATTATTTCTACCTCATGGATGAAGACTCTAGGCTAAAGAAATCCAGTGACTTACTTAAAGGTTACATTGTTAATGCCAGAGCAGACTGTGTATGGATCCTAAAAGACAAAAGTATAAACTTCCAATTTTTGTCCTAATGATTTTCTTTTTTCAAAAAGGTTTTATTTATTTGAGAGAGAGAGCACGAGGGCCTGGGGGGTGGGGAGAGAAAGGGACCCCCAATGCTGGCCGATCCTAGGACCCTGGGATCATGACCTGAGCCGAAGGCAGACGCTTAACTGACCGAGCCACCCAGGCGCTCCTGTCCTAATGATGTTCTACCACCAGCGTCTTAACCAGAGTTAACTGAGGATGCAGTATTTGGCACATAGACTGCTTACCTATTTCCCAGCCTGCATGCAAGCTCACACAATAGTGTGGTACATGGCCCTGGACTCAGATTCATGCAGGCAGGTGGTTGGGCACTTAAGCTGGCTCTCTGAAGCTTTGTGACTCATGATGCTACACTCGGGAGGGAGCATGGTCAGTATCTCCTCTACTCCAATGGGTAAGAAGAATCATAGTAATTTATAATGTTCACTTTGAAAAGTTGCTGGTGCCTGCCCCTCAAACTGACTCATGTTTAGAACGCTTTTGGGTATAGTTTGGCATGATGCCTAAACGATTGACATAATTCTGAGGACATCCTTTTATGTGTTCCACAAACAACAGACATACCTTTGGGTGTAGTTCAAACATTACACAAGGCATGGCATTCCCTGTGGTTGGGAGTGAAGTCAAAGCAGAGAATGTCAGAGTGGGGAAAGTGGTAGAAAGAGAAACAACATACATACAAGCACATGTCTCCCCTACACTGCTTCTCTTTCCTTCCTTGCTGCATTTAGGTCTCTTTAAATGTTATTTCCTTCAGGAGGCCTTTTCTGGTCACCCTATCTGAAACAGTACCTACTATTGTTCTCTATCCCCTTATTTTATTTTCCATCACAGTACTTATCTCTGCTGGACACATGATAAGCATTCAGTGAATATTTGTTAATGAGTGAGTTCAGTGAATTAATTAACAAAGTATGCCAGTTCTTTTTTGATATAGGTAGCCAAAGAGTGAATCTAATTATAATTGTGTATATATGTATCCATCTCTTTTAGTGTATACTACTATGTGTATAGTAGAGTATGTGTATCTCTATGTAAACAGAGATATTATTTATATACTGATGGATTTATATCCATTATATTGTTATATATTAATATATGTATTTATATATTATATATAAAATATATATTTATGGATGCTTTGATATCCATCCCTTATGTCTCAGGCTCTGTACTAGGTATTTTGCTTGCCTTACCCACTTTAATACAACAGCTGTCAGATAGGTACCATTTTTATCTCCATCATAGTAATGCAGAAATGGAAGTTAAGAGAGGCAGCTTTGCTCAAGGTCACACAGTTACTAAATAACAGATGGTAATTGAACTGGATGGATCTGGTCTGGCTCCAAAACCTTGACTGAATGACTTAACTATACGGTATACTGCATCTCCTTATTTCGAATCTGCCAAAATCCTATAGAAGAACAAACAGCATAAGAAGGAGGTTTTTGTAGTACACATTTCTACAGAGGACTACAAAAATGTTACAAAGTATACATGTTTTTCTTTGAGATGAAAAAAAAAAACAGTTTAGAAATAGTTTACCTAGTTTAGAAACTAGATTAAAGTTCACATTGTAATAATATAAAAATACAAAGTTTTTATGTAGCTATATTGACTCAATTAAGTGAAAAAAATGTAAAAGCTCACATTTTGTACCTTTTATTTATTTATTTATTTATTTATCTATTTATTTATTTATTTTTTAAAGATTTTATTTATTTATTTAAGACAGCGAGAATGAGAGACAGAGCATGAGAGGGAGGAGGGTCAGAGGGAGAAGCAGACTCCCTGCCGAGCAGGGAGCCCGATGCGGGACTCGATCCCGGGATTCCAGGATCATGACCTGAGCCGAAGGCAGTCGCTTAACCAACTGAGCCACCCAGGCGCCCTGTACCTTTTATTTAAAGGAGAATTTATTTGAAGAAGGATACTGTTGTTAAGTTCTGCAAATACTGTTCATCATATAGGGCACATTTGCAAGCTGCCCCCGCCCCCCCATTGATTTCTGTAAAGCCACGAGTGTTTATTCTTTTATTTCCTGCCCTATTCAGCCTTGTTGTCTACACTTAACAGTTGAGGGTCATCAATTCTCACGCCTGCTGTCCTACCTTTGCTGCCATTTATGCAGCTCTCAGCGCCTCCCCTGTAGGCATCACTCCCACTTCAGCTCTCATGAGGTCATTTCATTCTACATGCCCAGCCCTGCCTATACTGGCCGCAATTCTCCCAGTGCTTCTCCTTAACCTTTGGGATGTCTAGCCACCTCCTTCATATTTTCGTTCTGATTATTTTCCAGTCTTCCCCATGTCACTTCAGAAGTTCTATATGCAAAATTTGTATTTTATAAAATTATTTCACATTGTTAGGTCTTCTTTCTGCATAGGAGAAGGATATTCTCTTTCTCTTTCCCAAAATATGTTCCTTTCATCCATGCTCTTTATCTTAGTTCCTATAACCCAACTAACCTGAAACAGAGTGTCTACACAAAGGACCCCTTATCTCAAGGGAGGGCACTGCAGGGGGTTGTTGAACTCTGTAAAAGAGCAGAAACAATGTGATTTTGAGGGGCAGGGAGATACTCCAATGATATTAGAGCTGGTAGACACTGTAGAGGTCATGGGCTTGGTTCCTTGGTTCCTTTTGTGTTTTGTTGCAGTTTGTATCACTTAGGATTCTTTTGGCTGCAAGTAACAGAATACCCCAAGTTCGGAATTAATAAGCTAATTTACCGTCTTCTTCAACAAGAAGTCTGGAGCTGGGGCAGTTCCAGGGTTTGATTAGCAGCTCAGCAGCACCACCACAGACCCAGGTACTTTTCATGTTTCCCCACTGCTGGCTCCAGCTTGCTGAAGTCCATCCTCCTGTCTCAAGATGACCGTGATGTCCCGTGCGTACACAGCTGCATCCGTTGAAGGAGAGGAGGCATGTGTCCACTCTGTTAATTATACAACACTGTTTATTTCAGAGGACTGCCCTTCGTATGTCCATGTCTAGCTATAAGGGAAACAGGGATGGCACATATCTGGCTTTTTTTTTTTTTTTTTTGCTTTTCTGATGGGTGGGCCAGGCAGGGGGGACGGGTGGCATTTGCTGATAAGGAAGAAGAGAGAAGGAAATAGGTATTGGTGAGGCAACCATTAATGTCTGCCATTCATACTGAGCCCAAACAACCTCAGACTGTCGGCATCATTATCTTTTTGTATTGCCCAAATTGGAAAGATTACCTTCTGTTTTCAAATGTTTGAGCTCTCCAATGTTGTTAACTAGTAGGAGAGAAGGGAAAGAGTAGAGAAGGAAGAAAAAAAAGATACAAATTTAAAAGTACAGTTAATAAATTTACATATAAGTTATTTCATGTGGCAAATACCCTGAGATGTTAATGTTTCAAATCTGTGTATTAATCTATCACACTATCACTTCTTGTTTTCTTTTTTTTGGGGGGGGGGTAAGTTTAGAAGATAAATGTAAGATAAAGGAATGACCAATCTTTGTTCCCTTTTCTGGCATTAAGTCTAAGGAAAATTGCTGTTCCATTAGGGTGTGACAGAATCTTGTAATTAAACTTAGGGAGAGATTTAAAAATGGAATATAAGTTCCCTTTCTAAATTTAAGCTGCTGATAAAAGTATATATAAATCAGTGACATAGAAAGTAACTCTTTCTGTCTAATTTGGTGATTCAGTTGCATCCAGTAAGAATTAATGGAAAGAAATAGACCTTTAATACCAACTATCAGTTTTAGTATGAAAGTACTTTATATTGAGGCAGAGAATGCTAACCCAGTCATAGCTGTCTCATTCATTAAGTGTCTTTTATATGCCAGGGCCTGTGTTAGGTACCAGAGACCAAAAGATACAGATAATGACCTCATTCCTACTTACTGGATCTTGAGCTCCAGTAGAGAAAAAACATATGTAAATTAACAATTAGAATTTTATGTAATAAGGACTATAATGAAGATGTGTAAAGATTAGCATAAATGACAATGTCTGTCCTGTAAGGTAGTTAATACTTCTCCCATTTCTAGGTGAAAATATAGAACCATAGAGTGGTCAAATTAATTTGTCCATAAGTAGCAGAGTTAGGTTGTAAACCAGATCTGTGGCCCCAAGTCCAGTGTCCTTTGCCCCACTCTGCATGGAAGAGAAAATTAAAGCCTCTTCTCCATTTGAGGGCAATATTAGAAGAGACTTCTTGGAGGTTATAGTATTTGAGATTGCCTTAAGAGATGAGATCTCAAAAGAGTGAAGGCAGTGATGTTCTAGGCAATAAGAGGAGCATGAAAATGTATCAATACCATAGTGTTGGTGCACAACTCACAGCAAAGAGTAGGAAAGTAGCTGTGTCTTCTGATAAAAGGCCTTTTACTCAGGGTTGAGGTAATTGTGTTTAATTCAGTGGACAGCAGGAGGCCCCAGGGGGGTTTTGAGCAGGTGAATGCCAAGATCAGAAGTGTACACTTGGGCAGTTATTTTTCCACAAGTATATCTAGTTGGGCTGGAGGTGATCCAGAGAACAGGTTACAGAGCGGTCCAGGTAAGAGGTAACAAGGGCTCTGTGATGTGCTACCTTTCCACATGGTTGAAGTGGTTGAGAGTCCCATGTAGTAGAAAGAAAAAGACATAGGTGATCAAGAATTTGAGAGCTATTCAGGTTTGTTGCTATTTTCTTATTTTAGTGAGCAATTATTTACAACTCTCAAAAGTTAAAATTCTTTTTCTACTTGCATCTATTTCTTTTATTCTCTTATTTTGTTATATTATCTTTCCTCAGAGGGATTTTCTAATATATTTTCAATTGCCTAAAACTACCAAAAAGATAGACTTATACTTTGTGGCAAGATGGAGTAACAGGGTCTATGTTTACCCTCCTGCCTGAAACAACTGAGAAACTGGGCAAAATATATCAAAGAACTGTTTTCACTGCATTGGACATCAGGCAGTAGGACACAGTGATCCCTGAGAGATGGAGAACAAAGTGAGTTCTGGGATTATCCCAGCTTACTGTCAAGAGGGAGGTTCCAGGCTGTAGCACGAGGTGGAGGAGCCCACCTGAATTGGAGCTTCCTCTGAAGCTTCCTCTGGAGCGGAGTCTTTGTGGAGATTGATACAATTGAAATGACTTTACCCAGAGTGATCAGAAAGAAAAAGAAAAAAAAAGACATAAACTACCAGTATCGGGTAATTATGAAATGACATCACTACTGGTTTGATAGATGTTAAAAGGAGAATATGGGAATACTGCTAACAACTTGATGCCAATATAATACCTTGTATGAAAAGGGCAAGTGTTTTGAAAAAGACAAACTACCCAGACTCATTCAAAAATAAATAAATAACCCAGACAGCCCTATTTCTATTAAAGAAATTTAAGTTATGGTTAAAGATATTCTATCAAAGAAAATTCCAGGCCCAGAATACCAGACATTTAAAAAAATAATCCCAATTCTACACAATCTCTTCCAGAAAATTGAAGATGAGAGAATACTTATTTTATGAGACCATTACTCTGATTGCAGAACCAAAGATATTACAAGAAAAGAAACTATAGACCAATATCCCTAATGAACATAGATGTAAAAATTCTTTTTTAAAAAAGTTTTATTTATTTAAGTAATCTCTGTACCCAACATGGGGCTCGGACTCATGACCCTGAGATCAAGAGTCACATACTCTTCTGACTGAGTCAGCCAGGTGCCCCTGGATGTAAAAATTATTTTTTTTTAATTTTTTAAATTTTATTATGTTAGTCACCATACAATACATCATTAGTTTTTGATGTGGTGATCCACGATCCATTGTTTTCATGTAACACCCAGTGCTCCATGCAGTACGTGCCCTCCTTAATACCCATCACCAGGCTAACCCATTCCCCCACCCCCCTCCCCTCTAGAACCCTGTTTGTTTCTCAGAGTCCATAGTCTCTCATGGTTGTAAAAATTCTTAACAAAATTTTAGCAAATCAAATCCAGTGACAGATAGATAAAATATCATGACCAAAGGAGTTTATCCCAAGAACGCAAGGTTAGTTTAACATTTGAAAGTTAATCGATGTAGGGGCTCCTGGGCGGCTCAGTTGGTTCAGCATCTGACTCTTGATTTCAGCTCAGGTCATGATCTCAGGGCTGTGGGATCGAGCCCTGTGTCAAGCTCTGTGCTTAGTGCAGAGTCTGTGCTTCTCCCTCTGCTCCTCCCCCACTTGCACACACTCTCTCTCCCCCTCTCAAATAAATAAAATATTTACAAAAAGTCAGTGTAATCCACCATAATAACAGACTGAAAAGGAAAAACCATACGATCATCTCAATAGGTAGGGAAAATATATTTGACGAAATCCAACATCCATTTATGATAAAAACTCTCAGCAAAGTAGGAATAGAAAGAAACTTCCTTAATATGATGTAGGATATCTGTGAAAAACTTACTGCTAACATCACATTTACTAGTGAAGAACTGAATAAACTGAATGTTTTCTCCTTATGATCTGGAATAAAGAAAGGGATGTTCTTTCTCACCACTCTTCAAATTGCATTGGAGATTCTGGCCAGGACCAATACCATCAAGCAAAAAAAAAAAAATTTAAAAATTTTTAAAAAGGAAGAGGAAAAGGTATCAAGATTGCAAAGAAGTAAAAACTATCACAGATAATCTCTGCAGAATTTATGACAGAATCTACAAAAAAGAACTGATGAGTTAAGCAAAGTTGTACGATATAGTCAATATATAAAAGTAAGTTGTATTTCTTTTTTTTTTTTTTTTTAAAGATTTTATTTATTTATTTGAGACAGAGAGAATGAGATACAGAGAGCATGAGAGGGAGGAGGGTCAGAGGGAGAAGCAGACTCCCTGCCGAGCAGGGAGCCCGATGCGGGACTCGATCCCGGGACTCCAGGATCATGACCTGAGCCGAAGGCAGTCGCTTAACCAACTGAGCCACCC
>NC_138376.1:62086045-62102098 GCF_054177405.1 Leptonychotes weddellii | reverse complement strand
AGTTGTATTTCTTAATACTAGCAATGAACAATTAGAAATGGAAATGAAGGGCACCTGGGCGGCTCAGTCGGTTAAGCGGCTGCCTTCGGCTCAGGTCATGATCCCAGGGTCCTGGGATCGAGCCCCGCATCAGGCTCCCTGCCTAGCGGGAAGCCTGCTTCTCCCTCTCCCTCTGCCTGCCTGTCGCTTCCCCTGCTTATGCTCTCTCTCTCACTATCTCTGTCTCTCTGTGTCAAATAAAAATAAATTAAGAATTCTTAAAAAAAAAAGGAAATGAAAAAGAAACAATACCATTTACCATATCATCAAAATGTGTGAAATACTTAGGAAGGAATCTGACAAAATATATGTAAGACCTGAATACTGAACACTGCACAACATTGCTGGGACAAATTAAAGCAGATCTAAATACATGGAGAGACAGACCATGTACATAAATGGGAAAACTCAGTATTGCTAAAATGCCAGATCACCCCAAATTGATCTATATAATCCAACATAATCCCAATCAAAATCCCAGCAGATATTTTTGTTAAAATTGATAAATTCATTGTAAAACTTATGGAAATACAAAGGATTTAAAAGAGCAAAAACTACTTTGAAAAGGAACAGAGTTAGAGGGCTACCACCACCTGATTTCAAGAATTATCAAAATTTATATTAATAAAGATAGTGTGGCATTGGTATAAAAGCAGACAAATAGATCAGTAGAACAGAGTAAGTCCTGAAATAGACCCCAAGATATGTGGTCAGTTGATTTTTGACAAGGTACAAAGTGGGAAAGAATAAAAAGTAGGAGAGAATAGGTTTTTCAACAAATAGTGCTGGAACAATTTGATATATGCAAAAGAAAAAAAAAGACCCTATATCCATACCTCATATCATTTATAAAAAAACTAATAATGTATTATAGATCTAAACATACAATCCTAAAACTATAAAACTTCTAGAAAGAAACACAGGAGAAAATCTTTGTGACTTTGACTCAAGCAAAGATTTCTTAAGTACGACACAAAAGCACGAACCCTTAAAGAAAAACTTGGTAGATAGGACTTCATCATAATTGAGAATTTCTGTTCTTCGAAAGACACTATTAAAAACATGAAATGGGAAGCCATAGACTTGGAGAAAATATTTGCAAATTACATATCTGATAGTGGATTGGATCCAAAATAGCTCAATAATTAGAAAACAAACAATCCAATAAAAATGGGCAAAGAATTTATACCTATGGCAAATAAAGTAACAAAATGTACATGAAAAATATGTTCAACATTAGTAGCCATTATGGAAATGCAAAAAAAGAAAAACCACCATGAGATGCCATGTCACACCTGTTAGAATGGCAGAAAATAAACTGGAGTGCTGGTACAGTGCTGGTGGGAATATAACATGATACAACCATTTTGGAAACAGTGTGGCAGTTTCTTAAATGTTTACTTCGAAATGATTTAAACAGTCTACTCCTAGGCAGTTACCCAAGGAATTGAAAGCATATGTCCGTGCAAATCCTCGTACACAAATGTTCATGGCAGCTTTACTTGTAATAGTCAAAAACCGGAGTCACTCCAAATGTCCATCAATAGGTGAATGAATAAACAGTTTTGCTCTGTCCGTATAACAGAATATACCTCAGTAATAAAAAGGAATGAACTATTGGAACTGTTGATACACACAACAACCGGATGAATCTCAAAATAATTATCCTGAGTGAAAGAAGCCAGACCTCTCCCCTGCCTCCCTGCCCCCCCCAAATGTATGATTCTCTTTATTAGAGAATTTTTATTGTATTAGAAGATACAAACTAATGTATATTGGCTGACAGCATATTGGTGGTTGCTAAGGGACAGCAGCAAAGAATGGTGAAGGGTAGGAAGGAGGAATTATAAAAGGTCTCTAGGAAAATTTTGGGGGTGATGGATATGTTCATTATCTTGATTTTGATGATAGTTTTATGGATGCATGTTTGTCAAAACTTATAATATCCTTTAAATATGTGCAGTTTTTTAATGTCAGTTGTACTTCAATAAGCTATTTTAAAACCTATCTTTAAAAAGATACCAGATCTGGGACCCCTGGGTGGCTCAGTCAGTTAAGCATTTGCCTTTAGCTCAGGTCCTGAGGATCCTGTGATCGAGTCCTGCATCAGGTTACCTGCTCACCGGGGAGCCTGCTTCTCCCTCTGCCTGCCACTCCCCCTGCTTGTGCTCTCTCTCTCTCTCTGACAAATAAATAAATCAATCTTAAATAGATACCAGATCTGTCTCCCCAAATTCAGCTAATGCTTTGAATTCTAAGGAATTCAAATATGACAGATATTTAACATTTAGATTTTGTGATTTTCAAGAACATTTTTTTCTGTGTGTTTATGTCTATGCTTTGTTTTAATTTTTTGAAATTCTTTAAATGGAAACCCTTTATTTGGTGAGCAAGTAAAGCAGTAGATACTTATATAAACTACTGGCGAGAATATAAATGTTACAACCACTGTGTAAAAACATTTTGTAAAGTTAAATATGTGGATACCCTACAACCTAGCAATTCTCTTTTTAGATATATACCAAGAATAGCAACTCTCAAGCTGTTTGGTCTCAGGGTACCTTTAATAATAAACCTATGGACATATTAACACAAATAATACTTTTAGGGAAAATAATTATTTTCCATAGCAAAAAAATATGGCAAGAAGAGTGGTATTGTTTGATATTTTTATAGATTTCTTTCATGTCTTGCTCCATAGAAGACAGATGTTCATATCTGTTTCTATATTCAATCTATTGGGACATATTGTTTTAGTTCAAGTGTATGAGGAAAATTTGTCCTCACACACATACACAGTTGGAAAGGGGAGAACTATTTTAATAGCTTTTTCAGAAAATTGTGGGTATCCTTCTTTGATACTATACTATAACTCTTTAAGTGCTATTTTCTTGAATTTAAATTGCAATATTGATTCTGAAACTACATCAGTGGATTTTTTTGGACTCTGTTACAGTAAGATCTTTTGGCATTGGTCTATCTTTACTTTGCATTAATTGAATGTATTATTTTGTAACATTACATACTAGTCATTTAAAAAATACCAGTTTGGGACACCTGAGTGGCTCAGTTGGTTAAGCATCTGCCTTTGGCTCAGGTCATGATCCCAGGGTACTGGGACTGAGTCCTGCATCGGGCTCCTTGCTATGCAGGGAGCCTGTTTCTTTCTCTGCCTGTCACTCCCCCTGCTTGTGCTTGTTCAGTCTCTCCCTCTCTCTCTGACAAATAAATAAAATCTTTTAAAAAAATTTAAAAATTTAAAAAATTAAAAATATCAGTTCACTGAGATACGTCTTCCAAAATGTTTTCTTATTTCATTATATAATATAAACAAGTGTCACCAACGATCTTATCAGAGAACTGGAAAACTGTGAAGCTTACTGTGGCCAACACAAGTTTTCTAAAATTCTGATTTTTACTCAAAAGATTGAATTTTATCATTGGCAACCAGTACTGTCATTTGTTTTATTTGAAGTGACAGGCTCACTTTATTGTTGAGAAAGTAACTGCTGAATACCAAGTCAGAATCACCATGGTTTGAAGTCTATCAGTCATTCTTTCAAGTAAAAAATGGTAGTTTACACAAGTTGTTAGTTCAGCTCACAGTTCAAACACGCAATTGCTTTTCCTTGAGCTAGCCATTCATCTCTGTTATCCCTCAGAGGTGCTTTATAGACACTTCCCATTTAGTGACAGAACAGGGTCAGCAAACATTTTCTGTAAAGGATCAGAGAGTAAATATTAGACTTTGTGGACCACTGAATTTGGTTTGAGTTGAGTGTTGTAACAATTCAGCTATGTCACTGTAGTGTGAAAGCAGCCTTAGACAATATGTAAACAAATGGGTATGGTCGTGTTCCAATAAAACTTTATTTACAAAACAAGAAGCAAGCCAGATTGCCCAGCAAGCTGTAGTTTGCCAACCCCTCACATAGGATATTAAAAAGAATATTTTAAGGTCAAGATTTTTTTTTAAAAGATTTTATTTATCTATTTGACAGAGGGAGACAAAGCGAGAGAAGGAACACAAGCAGGGGGAGTGGGAGAAGGAGAAGCAGGCTTCCCACCGAGCAGGGAGCCCGATGTGGGGCTCGATCCCAGGACCCTGAGATCATGACCTGAGTGGAAGGCAGACGCTTAATGACTGAGCCACCCAGGCGCCCCAAGGTCAAGATTTAATAAAAGTTATAACTTCTCCTTCATCAAGGACATGCCTCTCAGTAGCATTTTATCTGATCATTCTTCCATTTCCACTCCAGCACCCATCCTTACCTCTCCTCCTGTGTGACCTTCCTCTTTAAGGCTAACTCTGACATCTGAGCCCTGAATTCTAGAGCTCATTCTGCCTCTAGACTTTCCTATAAGTCATCTCTATTCTCTTTGTACCCTCACCTCTTTTTGCCTTTTCCTACTTGGTCTTAAACATACTTAAGTGTCTCCCATCTTTAAACCACAGAAAACCTTCCTTTGGCTCCCTCCCCCTCATACCTAGTTTATATTTGAGCTTTATTTCCTTCCCGCGGCAGCATTCCTATAGTTATACATATTCTGTTCTTCAGGTTCAGCTTGTGAGAACTCTGTAGTAGTTGACATTGGTGACCCCTAATCACTTCTTGAATTTTCGAAGCTCTTTTCTTAATTAGCTCTCACTATTTCACTTTCCTGGGCTTCTGTTTACCATCTGACTGTTGTTCCACTCACTTTTCTTCCATTCATCTCTTAAATGTTGGTCTTTCTTAGCTCTGATTATTTCTTTACTTATTTATAACATAATTTCCATTGTTTTTTTGTAGGATCTTTGGGTTACCTCTTCTACTTACATGATTTCAGCTTCCATTTCATTGCTGATGACTCCCAAATTTGTATCTAGGCTAAATGTTTGTCCTGAACTTTAGAACAGCTTCCAGTCCCTTATCAGACATCTCAACATAGATCTCCAGCAGCTACTTCAAATGTTTATGTTCAAAATAGTTTGTCTTCTTTGAAACCAACTTTCCTCCCTTTTCAGTAAAAAAAAAAAACATTTTCTGGACTCCAAATCAGAAATCTGAAATTGTTCACAATTCTTTTTCCCTTCCCCTCTAATATCCATCTGCTCACCTGGAAATCCCATGAATTGAGCCTCCTGAACTGAGTATCTTTCTGCTCCATTCATTATCTCCATTTCCCACTGCCTATTCATTAGCCAGGTTAACCTCATCTGACTCTCACCTGGGCTTTCTAACTTACTCTTTTCCTATCTTCTAGTATATCTTTCCAGGCAAAGGTAATTATTCCTATTCTATGCCTCTGCTTGCAGAGAGAATTTAGTAGTTGCCGAATGATGTTGTTGACTATAAAAATGAAGTCTTATATCTCTCTGCTAAAATACTTCCAAGGGCTCCTGTTGGTCCATAGAGTGAAGTCCAAACTCTTCAGTCATGTGTAAGATCCCTCAGTGGTCATCCCCTAGCTCTTTAGTTAAGTTCCTCCCACCACCTGCTCACACATACCTAGCCCCCAGACCACCACAGTTCTCCAAGGACACGCCACCTCTCAGGGCTCCCCACTTTGCACACTTGGTAAAAATGTCCTTCTCACTCCTCTCCCATGGCAGAGCTGACTTTATGATCCTCCCCATGGAGTCTTTCCTAGTCCCACTCTGTTCTCATAATGCAGTGTGTGTATAACAGTATTTACAAACATTTATATTGGGTGCCTACTATGTTCAGACACTTTACCGTCCATGTAATAGTTCTGAAAGGTAGTAATTATTACTTCCCATTTTAAAGATGAGGGCCTAAGTCAAAGAGACTTTTAATTTGCCAGAGTTGTACATCTAGACAGGGGCTAATGTAGCCCCTGCACCTGGGCTCTCTTTGCTCTCTTGCTGCCTCTCTTTACTCATTTCATATAGGGCTTTCTTTATTATCTGAACAGGTACTTGTCTCCTCTGACCAGCAATGTTTCTGTATCCCCAGAGCCCAGTTCAGTAAATAAATGAATAGAAAAGTTTGTGACTGACACAGAATTTCAAGTATAAAGTAGTCCCATGATATACTCTTAGAAAACAGTGTCACAGCTTAGTGATTTTTCTTTTTTAAAGGACTGTTTGCTTATATTTTGGGTTAAAGTATGGGGGGTTTTGCCCATTTTGTTCAACAGTTGTTTATTGTGCACAGTGCTCTGCAAAGCTTTGCACAGAAAACAGACATTGATGTGACCGTTTCCATCCTCAAGGAGCTTTGGTATGGTAGAAACTATGGCCCATACACATCTAACCTGCATACCCACCAGGAACAAAATGCCTCAGGTTTTACAGCAGCAGGAGGCCACGTGGGGCTGCATTTAAAAGGGACCAGGAAAGATTTCCTGAAGGATGAGTAGAATTCTAATAAAGGAAAAACATTGAGGGAAGGTGTTAAAGTGAACAGGATGATGTCTGGAATTTAAAATAAAGTAAAAAGTAAGCCTGGTCTGGTCCATTTATAATTCAGAACAGTTATTGTTACCCTCTACTCTAGAATTTATTTCCGACATGGAGTATCAACGTCTTTAAACCTTATTTTTTGTAAAATGGAGAAATGCATAAAACAAATGTATAATTTAATGATTACTGAGTGTGGATTTTGAATAAGGAAAAGGATGGGTCTGTGTCTCTGCATTTGTTGCATAGGATTCTCTTGTAACTGAGTATCATATGCAGTTCTCTGCAAGATGGGTGTGGCCTGTGAGAGAAGTCTTGTAGTCTTGTCCTGAGGAGGTCATACTGTGCTGTAGGAAGTACCAGTTGACCCTTGAACAACCCCCGGGGGGTTAGTGGTGTCAACCACCCGCACAGTCAAAAATCTGAGCATAACTTTTGACTCCTCCAAAATCCTTACTGGTAACAAATAATTAACACGTATTTTTTTTTATGTTACATGTGTTATATACTGTATTCCTTAAAATAAATTGAGAAAAGAAAGTTATTAAGAAAATCAAAAGCAAGAGAAAATACATTTATGGTACTGGACTGTAAAAAATAAAATCTGTGTGAAAGTGGACCCTTTAGCTCAAACTCATGTGGTTCAAGGGTCAACTGTACCGCTCTGAAGTCTGCCCCAGTGTGACCTGCCCAGCTTCTGTTCCTTAATACATTAATCTTTGATTGCCTCAGATAACTTTTTGACAACACTCGCCACTTTTTCTAAATGCTGGGCAGCCCACCTTGGCCACTATATAAAAAAATGTTTTCCCCTGAGGTACAGCTGGAATCGTACAGATAATATGTAAATGTGGACAGTGAATGCATTTTAAAGATTTACTCTTATAAACTCAGGTCACATAATAGTAATTTAATGCATGCACGGTATTTGGAAACTTAGGTAAGTGTAATGGATTTTTTTTTTTTTCACTATTTGCTCTCATTCTGCCGCTTAGGTGGCAAGTATATTTATTAGCACCCATCAAACTTAAAATCTAAGTGAAGTATGCATTTAGCTGTTTAATGTTTCAAAGAAATACATTTATGTTATTGCCTTTAAATGGTGTATAGAATAAGTGTCTACATGTTTGAGACATTGTACTAGAAAAGAATTATCATGAGGCTTAGCTTTCCTGGAGTTTGTAATTTGAAAGAATGACATTGGTACCAGAAAACAGATAAAATTAGAAGAGGACACAGAAGAGAATTCAATGTAAAAAAATAAACTCAAGAAAAAATAAAATGCATTGGGTAAATCATGTATTTATGTGTGCATGTGTAAAAATATAGCTTAATTTTTTTTAACGTGGTTAGCTATTGTCAAAGCATTTTGGGGACTCCTGTTTTAGTAAACAGGTTTAAATTGTTTTAACATTTGAAATGAAGTTTCATATGTAATGATTAATATTATTGTTGGATTTCTTCTACTTTCATAGATTTGATTCAGGCTACCAATGAGACCAATGTTAATATTCCTCAGATGGCCGACACACTCTTTGAGAGGGCAACAAACAGTAGCTGGGTGGTTGTATTTAAAGCTTTAGTCACAACACATCATCTCATGGTGCATGGAAATGAGGTAAATGAAGTGAACTTAACTTTTCTTTGGTGGGGGGAGGAGGCATTTATGGAGGGCTTTTCTACTTTTCATCAATTAGGAGAAAAAGAAGAGGAAATATATGGCTCAAAATCACCAAGAGTACAATTTTAATCGTCTACTTAGCTATTTAAAAAAAAAATGTTAAGTTAGACATTCTCTTGGGGACATTGAAATATTAAATATTACTGGGACCTAAAAGGTATACACCATATAAATGTATTAGTGGGCAAATATGTTAGGAGAAAGGAACAATAAAATTATTTTTCCCGTTAGGAACAGTCTTTTGCACTTTAAGTGAAAATTGCTTTTACAAAAATATTTAATTTTGGAAAACATTAATAAAATAAAAATTACCCATTTTATATGGGATGCCTACTGACTCGCATTAAACTGCAGTGTTTCTGTTATATGAAAAATGAAAGATCATAAAATTTAATTCTATTTCAGTGAGTACTTTTCAGTCTTTTTTCCTCCTCAGAAAAAGTTAGCAGACTAAGAAACTTTATAACTGAGTAAAAAAAAAAAACAATGAGAATTTGCAATATCCTTTAGTATCAGAAATTGTTTAAAGGTATGATTTGGGAATATTGGTTATGAGTCTAGTTTTTGTTTTTCAGAGATTTATCCAGTACTTGGCCTCTAGAAATACACTGTTCAATCTCAGCAATTTTTTGGACAAAAGTGGATCCCATGGTGAGAATAGTTATGTTTTCTAATTTTTTGGATAATGCTTTTGATGCAGGGTTTTGTTTTTGTCTTTGTTTTTTTTTTGAAGTGAGGTTCATAATCTATAATTAGTATAGCTGGTAGTTCTGTTGGGTATTTAAGAAAAAATGTAAAAGTAATTATTTAGTTACTTTGTAGAGCTTTAAAATATTTAATTGTTAGAGAACTCAGCATATAAATTACATATCAATTTTACTTTTTGTCTTTTTCAGTATTTACCTTAACAGTCAGTATTCTAGACCCACAGTTGTTTGTTTATGAAAGTACAAAAGGCAGTACTTTCCTAATTTAAAGAAAAAGATTCCAGTCTTAAACATTCTTTGTAAATTAGTAGAATTTAAACTGTAGTCATATGTTCATTCATCATACTTATTGGTTGCCTATTATGTATAAGGCAAGCACACCAAGCAAGTGGATGGTTCTCAGATAGCTGCATGTGTTAAGCCTGAAACAGCCTGTTACTTGAAACGGTGAACAAAAATGCAAGGAAAAATCAGAAAAGACATTCCGTACAAGGATGGTAGCATAACGAAATTGAAATGTCTTAGAATGTCTCATGCCTACAGTATTTTTGCTTGTAGTAGGATTTTAAATGAGGCCTTTCTGGTGCCTTTATTGACCTCATTCTAGCATTATTTACATTTGGAGAGTTTAAAAAAAAAAAAATGGTACTAAGCAAAGCACAAGGGAAGGTATTTTATTAATTAGTTTTACTTCTTCTGCCCCTCCCCCCCAGGTTATGATATGTCTACCTTCATAAGGCGCTATAGTAGATATTTGAATGAAAAGGCTTTCTCTTACAGACAGATGGCATTTGATTTTGCCAGAGTGAAGAAAGGGTATGTTTTTTTCTTTCTCATATTTATTTGAGCAGAGTAAGTCTTTGAGGCTTACTTGACTTACCTTAACCAAGCTTGAATGCCAAATAATTTTGGTCATGAAGGCCCAGTTTACAATCACCTGAAAAAAGAGACTCGATAGTATTATAGAAGTTAGCCTGGAAGTTGTAATATATGTTACTTTATTTATATTTTCATGCAAAAAATCTGATTCGCTGCTCAGAATTGACATGGTATAACATTTTATTTGTTAATTTCAATTCAAAATTCTTAAGCACGTATATTCCTTTAAATAATTTTAAATGGAGCGAATTTAAAGTACATTCAGAGTTCAAAGAACAGTGGCTCTAGTTTACAATAGTTACTTCAGTGTGTTTTGATTGAAGTAAAACTGAACTGTGTATATGGTGGAGATCTGTTCTTGGAAGGTAATAACGTCCTGGTATCACACACACACACGAACACCATAATTGAACTGATTATTAATACTAATCATTGATTAAGAAAACCTCACTGAAACAGAAACACTTATATTTTAACTCATAATTATCATTTATTTCCCTCTAGATAGATGTTGATTTTAATCAGAAGTGTTCAGTCATAAATTTGTGCAAATCTTGTATCTGTTCTTGACTTGAAATAATGGCAAGGTATTGTAGAAGGTTTAATATTTTAGTCTCAAGAATTCACACAAAAAGACAACACTCGGTTTTTCTAATAGTGACCCAGCCTTAGCTTTCAACTATGTTTTAATCATGGTGCTGAACAATTTAAACTTGTCTGTTCAAAATAAATTAGTTTCTTGTGGGTGAACATTCTATAAAATCAAGGTTTTTACTTTACCCCCTTCTCAGTATAGATGGTTCTAGTTCATGTGTCTTCCTCCAACTTCTTACATGGCCCTGGACAGCCGTAGCTGATGTGTCTGGCTGCATTGCGGCCTTTCTGCAGTAGGTCCATAGCCTTCTTAGAAACTTCTGCACCCTGTATGTGCACATAGGGATACTTTGGGATGCTTTCCCTACCCTTGTAGTAGGAGAGATCCTGAAAGTTGCCATTTTTAGCCCATTGACATAAGCTGGGTATTTTTCTCAACTACTTCAATACTGCCACAGCTGGGCTATCACTGGATACAGGGGCTCCATAAGAGTCCTCTGGGCGGGCATGGGGTTCAGTGCCCTGTCTCATGCACCCTCTGGCATGAACCTCCAGTTGTGTCCTCAGCAGCTAGTTAAACTCTGTCTCCTTTTGGCCAAACTGTACATATCAGCTTGCATTTGTCTTCCCTTGATAGTTAATAGTATACACTCTGCTCTCCCAGTCCTACAGGTTTTGAAGACTTCTAAGACATGTGTTCTCTCTCTTTCTTAAAAACAAACTGGCATTCACAAAACCTACACCTCTGTTACAGATTTGGAAAAGTCCATCTAGTAATTCAGCTGATCTCTTTTATACAGACACACTGCTTTCTTCCTGAGGGCAGTGCAAAGAGAAAGAAAGCACTGCCCGTGTGCGTGAAGAACAAGAATGGGGGAGAGGAAGTGGTGTAGAGAGGGGAATCAACTACAGCCTTTTAATATCTCAAAGTCATCCCACAGGATTAATAAGGACATGGAGGGGGTGCAGTTTGGAAGAATGCACGTGGTCTTGAATTTTCCACATACAAGGAAGTTGCATCTTTTTCTTTTTTAAAAACAATTATAGGGCCGACGGTGTAATGAGGACAATGGCTCCTGAAAAGCTACTGAAGAGTATGCCAATTCTGCAGGGACAGATTGATGCACTGCTTGAATTTGATGTATGTATCTCCCTAGAAAATGTGCCCGACGCAATTAGTATTGTCTTCTGTTTGAAGGTGGGCTATAGGTAAAGCTGGAAATCTACTCAGGAAGCATATTGAGATCTCCTTCATTTTGATGAGCTAGACGAGCACTTCATATAGGCTCTTAGCATGGTAGAGTTGACTGTGGTTATCCAGATTGTCTGAGCAGTTTCCCAAGTGTTTACTTAAGTCATGGAAAAATACGAATAGTGCATTCTTGGAACCCTGTGTTCAGAGCAGAGTGAAGTAGCTGCAAGATGTACCTTTAGCCTCAGTAACTAGTTAAATACCTTAGCCTGCTTTTAGAAGCCATTTTATATAGACTGCTTAAATGACACCAACCACCAAAGAGAATTGTTTTTGTCTGGTCATGGTCCTTCCTCCTGGAAATACCAACATGACATGTCTCTTAAAACCATACCCGTATCTTGAGTGTGGTGGTAAATACACTGGCCCACACGTGTGATAAGATTATATAGAAAAGCTCCCCCACCCAAGGAGTATAAGTGAAACTGGGGAAATCTGAATAAAATCTGTGGATTGCAGCAATCTCAATGTCCTGGTTGTGATATTGTACAGTAGTTTTGTAAGATGTTACCATTGGGAGAAACTGGGTAAATGGTACATAGAATCTCTGTATTTTTTTACAGCTGCATGTGGATTTATGGTTATTTCAAAATGAAAAGTTCAGATAAACATATCTGATTCATGAAAATAAAATATTCTGACGTGTAAGAATATTTGTAGAATGTGAATTAATTTCTTAGTGATCACTTGAGACATTTTCATGTGCTTTGAGAAAAATTGTCATTTGATAACATGTAATTAACATATTAAATTTTTATCTTTTTCTAGGTGCATCCAAATGAGCTAACAAATGGTGTCATAAATGCTGCATTTATGCTTCTTTTCAAAGATCTTATCAAACTTTTTGCTTGCTACAATGATGGCGTTATTAACTTACTTGGTAGGTAGAACTGTTGAATGGTATCTTTGAATAAAGAATGCATCAGAATGCAAAGATTTGGATACCATAGCATTATTAGATAAAAATCTAAAAAAAAATGATTCATTCAGGTCACATTTCTCTATTCTTATGTCAGTCAAGGTTAAGTGCAAGAAACAGAAAGCACTCTAGATGTTTTAAGCAGGAAGGGATTTCCATACAGGGATTTTGGTGGTTACAAAATACTGGAATGACTGAAGGTTCTAGGCTTTGCCTCTTAGAATAAGTCCCAATAAGTCCTGCTCCACTGTGCTAACAGCTACCTCTGATGCCACTCCTAGAGATGTAAAGGGAATAAGAAGCCACTGCCACCTCATTAAGTATAATAGAAGAGCCACTCCAGCTCCTAGGTTTCTGGACCCATATACTCTAGCTGTGGTGAACAATGGACCATACACTGACCAGTGGTTCAGAGCATATACTAGAATCTCTAACTCTTAAGGTATCTTCTTAGAGTGGGTTTAAAATAGTGTCTTCTGTAGGCCATTCCATCGTTATGTAAGGTCCACTATTTCGGGACTGAAGGGATTCATCCTAAGACTGACAAATCCTGTGGGGTGCGTCAGTTGTCTCACTTCTTGTACAGCAAAATAGTATTGTGTGAGATACCATGAAGGGGAGTAATTCCCCAGATGGTGGTACTGGCAAAGCAATATGAACAAAGGTGATAAATCTGTATCCAAGATAAACCAACTATTCTGGAATAGAGAGATTGCTGCTCTTTTCCCTGGTAAAAGGAATTAATCCTTAACACGTCACTTGGTGGATGACTCCATACTCCCTGGATTATGATGCTGTGGTAGAAGCTCAGAGTTGATCTTGGGTATTGACAGACTGAGGACTTAGCAATGACACAGATATATCAGACTATGTTCTTGGACCTATTCATAACTTCCATTTCTGATATAATAGTATGTTCATCAGCATATGGAGTCCTTTTATCCCTTGATCATTGCTCTTTAGTCTACATTTGTATGGAATGAAAATAGTCTCATGCTCTTTATCCATCCTGAGAGGTCCATCCACCACCTCTTCTCCAGACCTTCTTGTTACCAATCTTCCAATTTGATTTTTTCCAAGTCCCTGGTCATCAAGGCCAGCAGTTAGTTACTGCTCATATTTTGATAGAGTTCCATTTGTCTCGCCATCTTTTTTTTTTTTAAGATTTTATTCATTTATTTATTTGAGAGAGAGAGAGCACGCATGGGGAAGGAGCAGAGGGAGAGGGAGAGAGAGAATCTCAAGCAGATTCTGCGCTGAGCCCAGAGTCTAATGTGGGACTTGATCCCACAACCCTGAGATCATGACCTGAGCTGAAATCAGCAGTCGGATGCTTAACTGACTGAGCCACCCAGCTGCCCCAACTCACCGTCTTTCCTTTGACATAAAGTGGAAATCGGATAGATATACTGCTTGAAGTTTGGCCTATAGTAAAAGATTTCTTTCTTCTCTCAGAGTCACCCCTTTGTGGAGATATAATGACTTAGCAAACCACTTTTATAACTAGTGCTGGCACCGGGTACCTGGGTGGCTCAGTCGGTTAAGTGACTGCCTTCGGCTCAGGTCATGATCCCAGGGTCCTGGGATCAAGTCCTGTGTTGGGCTCCCTGCTCCGCAGGGAATCTGCTTCTCCCTCTGCTCCCCCACTTGTTCTCTCTCAAATAAGTAAATAAAATCTTTTAAAAAATAAAATAATAATAATAATAACTAGTGCTGGCATGAGAAACCATCTCTAAATCAACCTTGAATTCTTTTTTCTCCTCAGACCACTGGTCATGGGGAGCTCCCCAGAGGCCATAGGTATGATTGGAGGGAGAAATGCAGCACAGAAGAGTAGGTGCAGTGGGAATATGAGCCATCTGTTTGTACAACCCACATGGGGGTTCAGGATTGGCTTGAGGCTGACCGCTTTTATACCACTTTCATTTGATGATAGAGTGTTCTTGCACTTGTCCAGCTCATGGATATGTATATTAGATAAAACTTGAGGTCTTATGATCACTTGATATTCTGTGGTTAGAATCTTAGTCTCTATAAGCAAGCCAAGAAGAGTTTTTCCAAAGGAGATTTGTTACTGTCTGAAGAAGACATGGCTCTGCTCCAAAACACTAGAGGCTTCCACTGTGTTTTCCTAGCGGAGTGTGCCAGATGCATTCTACAGCATTTGGATCTACTGCAGGCACTTTGAATACTTTTAGGTCTGTGGGAACAAAGGCCCATGTGGTTCTGGTTTGGAGCAGTTGCAGAGGCTTCCCCTGATCTGGATCCTACTTCTTTCTGACACCACACCTGATACTCTTTTTAGAGCAGAACACATACATGTTGTATATGTTACCTCTAAAACTAAAAAAGCTCAGCAAACTTTTGCCTACGTTTTAGTTATAGGGGTTACGAGGTGAAGCAATTTGTATTTCACATGGAGGGGACCTTTGGACCCAAAGACTTTGTTGATGTAGCAGGTCTCTGAGCTTTCATAAATTCTCTGTCCACCCTGTGACATACATGTGACTTATGAAGGCACATAGCATAACGGAAATTCTTGCCCACTGGGTACAATCAGCCTGATGTCATTAACGTGATAACCCATGGGATTGTGACAGCCAGGGAGGTTGATATCCTTGAAATAAGACAGCTAGTATGGGGGGGAAAGATGGCGGAGGAGTAGGGGACCCTATTTCAACTGGTCCCCGGAATTGAGCTGGATATCTACCAGACCACTCTGAGCACCCACGAAACCAGCCTGAGATGTAAGAAGATCTGGATCTCTACAAACAGAATATTGCAGGCGGTTGGTTTTGAGGTACGAAGCGGAGAGCCGTGATTCTGCGGGCAGATATCGGAGGATAAACGGCAGCGGGAGGGTGCCTGGACGTGGGGATCCTGCACCACCAGTGAGTGACAGCCTCGTACGCTGCGGACGGGCACAGACTCACAGACCGGTAGCGTCCGGAAAGGACTTCAGGGCAGCCCCCGGGGTTCAGGGCCAGACCCGCCGGGTCGCGTGCATGCGAACCGCAGCCACCCAGACAGAAACCCGGAGCGACGGTCGCGCGCACGCGAACTGCAGCCTCCGAGAGGGAAACGCAGTGCGCCGGGGTCCCGCCGGTGAACTGCAACCTCCGGGGTGGAAACCCGGAGCGGCAGAGTCGCGCACACGTGAACTGCAGTCCCCAGGACAGGACCCCAAGCGGCGGAGTCGTGCGTGGGCGCATGCGCGCGCGAACTGGAAGCAGCTGGTGGTTTTAGAAGCAGCTGGTGGTTTTAGAAGCACAAAGGGCAGAGACGTGCCCCGACCTGGAGGCAGGACTGGGGGCGCTGCGGAGGGGCGCACAACCCAGGACGCTGCAGTTTATAGCAGCACGGACAGAAACGGAGACGGTGTGGCCTGGAGAGCTCACTGAAGAACAGACTGAGGTCTCTCTGCTCTGAGGCAGAGGGTTGGAAACAGTCTCTTCTGCTCTGACTTGCGGAAGAGACACGGAAAGTCCCCAGGGAAAGGTGCCAGAGAACAAAAGCCCCAAAGACTGATTCCCACTGAGCCCATCCCCCACCACAGGGGGACAGGGCAACTCCGCC